>NW_017729032.1:92432706-92449614 GCF_001723915.1 Gavialis gangeticus
CAGTGCCGCATAGAGGGGAAGGATCACCTCCCTGGATCTGTTTGTGATGTATCTGTGAATACACGACAAGGTGCAGTTAACTTTACTGACTGCTTCCTTGCATTGGCGGCTTATGTTCATCCTAGAGTCAACAATGACTCCAAGTTCCCTTTCTGCCTCTGTGTTGACAAGTAGGGTGTTCTCCAGTCTATAGGTGCATTGCTGGCTCCTTCTCCCTAGATGCAGCACCTTGCACTTGTCTGCACTGAATTCCATCCTATTCTCAATTGCCCATCTCTGTAACCTGTCTAGATCTAGCTGGATTCTGTCCCTCCCCTCCAGCATGCCCACCTTGCCCCACATCTTAGTGTCGTCAGTGAATTTGGACAGCATGCTTTCCACACCCACATCCAGATTGTTGATAAAGATGTTGAACAGTACAGCCCCTAGGACTGAGCCCTGGGGGACTCCACTGCCCAGATTCCTCCAGGTTGAAAACAAACCATCCACCACCACTCTCTGGGTGTTACTATCTAGCCAATTTGCCACCCATCTGACTGTGTCGGCATCGAAGCCACAGTCATCTAGTGTTTTTGAGAGAATGTGGTGAGAAACCATGTCAAACCATGTTAAAGTCCAGGAAGACAACATCCACCTTGACACCCACATCCAAGGACTTTTTGACCTGTTCATAAAAGGAAACCAGGTTAGTCAGGCATTTTCTGCCATCCATGAACCCATGTTGGTTGCTCCTGAGCATTACCTCCCCTGCTGGGCCCTTACAGATGTACTCCTTGATAATTTTCTCAAAGGTCTTCCCAAGAACTAAGGTAAGACAGATTGGCCTATAATTGCCAGGGTCCTCCTTCCTCCCCTTCACGTAAATGGGGACCACATTGGCCCTTTTTCAATCACCTGGTATCTGGCCAGAGCCCCACGAGTGCTCATCATGGCAGGAGCCCCACTATGACCCCCAACAATTCCCTCAGCACCCTTGGGTGAAGAACTCTGGACCTGCTGATTTAAACACTTTCAGCTGCTCCAAAAGTTCTCTAACTAGGTCGTCCCTGACCCTAGGCATGACGGTACCACCCCTGGGTCCATCTGTATCCTAGTGGGGGAGATGCCCTGGTCCCTGTTCAGAAATATGGAGGCAAAGAATTTGTTAAAGAGGTCAGGTTTTTCATTTGCTGCAATCAGTGGATTGCCAAGCCTATCCTGTAGGGGCCCTATGTTACCCTTCTTCTTGCTCCCTATGTATTTGAAAAAGGACTTTTTGTTATCCCTAATTGTGGTCACTAGCCCTAGCTCCATCTCTGCCTTGGCCTTCCTAACAGCATCCCTGCAGTCACGAGCAACGGAGGTATAATCCTCCTTGATGATAGCCCCTTGCTTCCACTGCTTGTATGCCTCCTTTTTTGCCCTTAGGCATTCCTGGATGCTTTTGCCGAGCCATGGGGGCTTTTTAGCACTCCTGCCCCCCTTGGTACGCATTGAGACGGACTCCCTTTGAGCCCCATTTTACACAGACTCCCATTTTACACTATTGTGATTGCTTCCTCCCAAGTTACCCATTACCAATCACCTTCATATCCTCCACCATTTCTTCCTTGATGGTTAGGACAAGATCCAAGACAGATGATCCCTTTATTGTATCCTTCACTTCCTGGTACATAAATTTGTCCTCTACATGAGTCAGGAACCAACTTGACATTTTGTGCATTGTACTTCCAGAAGACATCCAGAAAATTGAAGTATCCCATCAGATCCAGCCCATAGCTTTTGGATTGATTTGTCACCTGCTTGAAAAGTGCCTCATCCACCTCTTCTTTCAGATTTGGTGGCCCATAAATTGCCACCCTTATATCAGCACTGCATCTGTCACCTTTCATTGTCATCCAAATGAATTCTGCTTTTCTTTTTCCTTTCTCTTGAACCAGGAAACAAGTGTATGTGTCTTAGACATACAAAGCAACACCAACACCTTCTCTCCCAGCCCTGTCCTTCTGAAACAGAGTGTATCCCTCAGGGTTGATGCTTTAGTCATAACAGCTGTCCCACCAGGTCTGTGATGCCAACAGATTACAGTTATTTTATCAGGCTTGAGCTTTCAGCTCATCTTGTTTATTCCCCATACTTCTCCCATAAAATAGTTTGGTCTTCACAAACTATTTTATATGCATATCAGAAGAACATTATAAAACATTATTTCCCTGCTTTATGTAAACAAGAGAGAGGAGTTCTCAGCAAATGAATTGAGCTCTGTTTTCCTTGGAGGTCAGAGATTTAAACATAATGGATTTTTTTTATATATATACTGATGATGATGATGATAGTATAGCAGCTCTTTTTATTTCATTTCTGAGGTACCTAGCACTCTGTGTCATTATTTAGGCAGGAAGTATTATATCATTCAAACAACTCTCTGCAGATGGCATAATAAGAGCATTGCTGATCAGGACAAAATTATTCTCTTCAGTCTGCACAGTAGATCTCAATTCCAGTATTTTATTCTCGTTGCCATATACATATGGATCTCCCACTGGTACTGTGCAGAAGGAATTTTCTTCTCGATATTTCCTTTCCACCAATTTACCTTTTCCATCTCTCCTCCTATTTGTTTTGACATTGCCCAATTCCATCCTTTTTATTTATACATTTTCATCAATTAACACATTATATCTACACTAACTTTTACAATGTAACATTTTTCCCACAACTGAAATGTACCAGATTAATATACATAGAGATATTAGTGCTGAGCAAAAGTGGCTCCTTTTATTTCTTTGTGCAAATTTCTTAGGATAATGCCTAATTAAATCAGTGTCTGCCAGGAAAAATTAAAACTTGTTGTAAAAAAGTCATTCTATTATCCCCTATTCTTCCCAGTTCTCCCTCACATAGATATTATTATTATTATTCCTTATTTAAATACTTATTTTTACTTGATTGCAAGTCTTGAAGAGTTCATCATGACAAATTCACACAAAGTTGTCTTGACTGCAAATAAAATTCTACACCCACACACTCAGCCCGCCAGACAAATAATCAAGAGAAGAGATGAGTCTAGCATAATGAGTCTAGCCCAAAAGATTGACTAGTTTGGATTTTTTCACACTGGCAAGGCAGATGTATTATAGAACCCAAAGTACACACAGCCACAATTGCTTGGGAATTTAAATTTAGGGAGTCATATATTAAATACATTAACTGACATTAACTGCTGCAGAGGTACACTGAAAAGAGATGCTCAAAACCATATGTCTGAGACATATTGTTTAATATAATTTTTTTAAATAGTTAATATTTCTCACATTGCTTCCTCTTTCCTGCTACCTGGATGAATCTCTCTCAGCAGACGTTCATCAGTTTGGTCTCCACTAGATGCAAACATTTTGGGCAGTATTCTGTTGACTTCTCAGGGTGTGCCCATTATAGATATATGCAAATATCTGTGCACCTCCAGAGGGCAATCCTATTCCTATAATGGGGAACCATTAACATCTAGAGGGAGTAATAGAATTGATCCTACACAATAGTTATATAAATTAGAGAGAAACCCAAGTTTCACTTTGATTGTTCACAGATAATACTTGTTTTGCCTTGGGTGATGTTTTCTAAGCAGAGAGATATTTGAGTTTCTCTTACCAAAGAGGTTCACAAACTCAGAGGGAGAGTTCTCAAAACCAGTATGTTTCAAATTCCTTGCAACCACAGCATAAACTGGTGAAGCAGAAGAAGCAGCGCAAGCAGGAGGGGGCAACGGGGAAGGCCTTTTTATTCTTCCTGAGAAAGTAGGGTAATCAGCTAGTTACCTCAGGTGTCTGTATATGAATCCAAAGAGAAACAAGCAGAAAGTATTAGAACCCTCGCTCAGTGATGAAATTATGACATTACTGAAATAACAGAGACTTGATGGGATAGTGTGCATGACTGGGGCAGTGTCATGGATGGGTATAAGTGTTCAAGTAGGACAGGCAGGGGAGAAGAGGAAGAAAATTTGTGCTTTATGTAAAAAAGCTGTATGATTGCTCAGAGCTCCAGCAAGAAACTGGAGATAGGCCTGCTGAAAGTGTCTGGGTGATGGTAAAAGGGGAAAGCAATAAGTTGGGTGTGTACTATAGACCACTAGATGAGGAGGAAGAGGTAGATAAGGCTTTCTTCAAACAACTAATGGATATTTCTTATTCACAAGCCATGGTTCTCATGGGGAGATTTAAATCCCCCTGACATCTGCTGGGAGGGCAATACAGAAGTGCGCAGGCAATCCAGCAAGTTTTAGAGAGTGTTGGGGATAACTTCCTGATGCAAGTGTAGGAGAGACCAACTAGGGGCCATGCTCTTCTTGAGCTGCTGCTCACAAAGAGGGAAGAATTGGTGGGGAATGTAGTAGTGGCTGGCAACTGGATAGCAATGACTATGAGATGATTGAGTTCAGGAGCCACAGAAAAGGAAGGAAGGAGAGCAGCAGAGGAAGGACCCTGGACTTCAAAAAAGCAGACTTTGATTCACTCAGGGAATTGATGGGCAGGATCGCCTTGGAGGCCAGTCTGAAGGAGAAAGGAGTCCAGGAGAGCTAGCTGTACTTTAAATAAACCTTACTGAGGGACCAAAAAAACTATCCTAATGTGCAGGAAGATTTGCAAGTATGGAAGATGACCAGATTGACTTAGCAGGGAACTTTTCAGCAAGCTAAAACACACACAAAAAAAAAGCTAAAAGAAGTGGAAACTTGGATATACAACTAGGCAATAGTATAAGACTATTGCTCAGGCATGTGGGAATTAAATCATGAAGGCCAAAGTGCAACTGCAGTTGTAGCTAGCAAGGGAAATGAGGGGCAACAAGAAGGGCTTGTACAAATATATCAGCAAGAAGATTCTGAAAGGTCATGGAAAATGTGGATCCCTTACAAAATGGGGGAGGCAACCTAATGGTAGAGGATGAGGAAAAGACTGAAACACTCAATGCCTTTTTCACCTCAGTCTTCATAGGCAAGGTGAGCTTCTAGACTACTGAAGCTGGTAGCATGGTTTGGGGAGGAGTTGAGAAGCCAGCAATGGCAAAGGAACAGTTTAGGGACCACTTAGAAAAGCCGGACATGTACAAGTCCATGGGGCCAGATGCAGTGCACCCAATGATGCTGAAGGAGCTGGCTGATTTGCTGATTGCAGAACCACTGGCAATTATCTTTGAACTCTTGGCAATTAGGAGAAGCCCTGGATAAATCATGGAGCAGGTCCTCAGGGAATTCATTTCTAAATACTTGGAGCAGAAGAAGTTCATTAGGAACAGTCAGCATGGATCCACCAAAGGGAAGTCAGGTCTGACCAATCTCATTGCCCTTTATGACAACATAACCAACTCTATTGGTTGTGGGCAGAGCTGTGGATGTACTCTACCTTGTCTTTATCTGGTGTTGGGTGGTAGGCACAGAGTGGAGGCTCATCCATCAGCAGCTGGAGTGGCTCTGGGCCAGTGCTGGGAGAAGGCAGTGGGGCCAGGACCAAGGCTGGGGCCAGGGCCAGGGGTGGGGCCAGAGCCAGGGGATGGTTTCACTGAGCCAGTGCCATTTTGTAGTGGCTTCAGCCCCTTCATCCATTTTTCCCTCGCACAGCTGCCTGGAGTGGTGAACCTCAAACCCTAGTGGAGAGGGCATGGGGTTGTGACAAGATCCTGGAGAGAAGCCATGGGTGGTGAATCTGTGGGCATCAGGTGAAGCCCCAAGCACAGCTATGGGGGGCCACCATCAGACACTGGGACACAGCCAGGGTGGTGGGTCTGGGTGGTCTGGCCTGTGCAGGACAGATGCATTTCTGTGCAGTACCCTGGGCCTCCTGCCACAGGGGTGACTGGGCATCACTGGTGCCTAGTAGCAGCTGCAGCAGCAACAAAGCTAGCTCCCAGAGGCATGAACACAGCCTAAGCTGAGACCCAAGCAGCGGTCCCCAGGGACTGGTTCCTCCATTCACCCTGCAGGTAGGCTGCACTGGGTCGGGGGTGATGTCTACCCCACTCCAGCCACTTCCTTGGGACTTGCATAATCTCCGGAGGTCTGAGATGGCTCCTCCCCATGTCAGGCTGGGCTGGGTGGACCCCTTGAAACCTGCTTGCAGCCCCCTGGGGGGTGGAGGTAGCAGACCTCCAGTTGAGAACCACTGGACTAGATAGCTTCCTGAGGTCCCTTCCAAACCTAATTTTCTATGATTCTATGAATGGAGGGCAAATTGTTGATTGTGACTCGTCAGTACCTCAACACATGCAAAAGCATCAAGTAAGCTGCCTATACCTTTGTTTTGACCTTCAGCTATGTTGTGTCTCATTCTTCTTATGCCAGTTTTACAGTATTGTAATCACATTGATTTTAATAGTGTTACTCTTCAGTAATGTAAGTGAGAGAGACCTTATATCTGTGTGTGCTACATTGACTGGGCACAGGCTCATCAAATTTCCAATACCAGCTGAAAGTTTTGTGAAGCAGAATCTGTTCTTAGTTGCATGACTGTAAATGTGGTGAAACTCCAGGACGGAGATCTGATGAAAAGCTACTTCAAACCCCTACCTTCCTGTTAGATGTACCTAATATTTGACACTTGTGACTTGGTGGGAACTTTGTAAATAAGCCTAATTTATGAACAAAATGCACAGACCATAGTAAGGGGAGATACTATCTCCTTCAGGTACTGTGTTTTTGCTGATGGCCATGCAGCAATGTGACTCTTTGACAGATCCTTTTCATAACTTCAGTCCCAACATTGTTTCTACCCCTAGATCCAGAAGAAATTGGTCAAAGACAAGATTGTGCCTACTTGAGAATGCAAAAGGAGACACAACTACAAAGCCTGAATGTTTGCATGTAGGAATAATTATCTTATCTTGTGTAACACCAGATGTTGTCACTACTCTAAAACAGAATTTATTCTAGACTCTTGGGATTAGAATGAAACAGAATTTATACTAGATTCTTGGGACCAGATCATACACCACCTATACAGTGCCTAAGTGTTATCCTTTTCTATTCCATGTTTAAGTCTGTAAAAAACTGTTAATACAAAATGTGGGTAGGTCCTTCTTGCTTCCTTTTTGTAACATAGTTGTATGGCTAAAATGACAGTAAGTTACAAAAATAAACACATAATTGGATTTTTCCAGGACTTAAATAGGGTGCAATAGGATCACACTTAGATTTCTAATAGGTGGAGTAGGATCTGGTCCTTGGTCTCATCAACATTCAATAGTAATATGTTTCTTCCAGGTGGTATACAATAAAATTGCTTCCTTTTTATCATTTTTAAAAAATATGTATCTTTTGACATTATTGTCTACCACTTTGTTTTTGTTTTAAGAAACGATAAAAAGGATATATCTCTTCTTTGAAGTTTTCAGTTTTTTTCTATCTTTAACATATCCTTTCTTATTCCTTTTCTTCTTAAACCACATTTTCCATCCTCACCTAAAAATATGCATTTTAATCCATATGTACTGATACTGGAATTAAATCTTATAAAAACATAGCCTGTCAAAAAATTGTTCTTGGCAAATTCTAAAATGTCAAATTTTATTTATTCCTTTTTTATCCTGAAGGAGGATGAAAAGTCAAAATATCAAAAATTTCCTGGCAAGAAAAATTTAAAAGTGATTCAGACATTTTTAAACATTAAATTTTAATAATTTTTGAGTAATTAGCAGGGATTCTGGTTTTATTTGATAAAAAATCCCCAATTTTTGGATTTAAAAAACAACCAAAATCCACATTTTCCCATGATTAAAATGAGACACCACTATATATACTGATATATATCTAGAAATATGCATATCAAGATATATATGTATATATTAATGGCATTTCATTTTAATCGTGGAAAAATGTGGATTTTGGGTTAGTTTTTTAAAATCAGAAAATTGGGGATTTTTTTTTTTTAATCAGAGAAACCAGGATCCTTGGTAATTAAAAATGTTTCATCTTTCCCAAACTAGAGTGTTAGAGTTTGGGTTGAAACTGAATTGGTTCCTTTCAACTGAGATCATGATCAAATTGTCTCTATCTGAGCTGCTAAAGTGCCACATGAAAACTGTAGTTCTGTTTCCTCATTTCTCCTCTGTATGCGGGGCTTCTTGGCCTAACTACATCTGATAATGCAACATAACTTTTTCTCTCCCACAACGCTTTCATCATTGCCTTCTCAGAAGAAGCACTATGATAAATTCTTCAAGAGGCAGTCTGGCCAGAAAGCATATTTTTTTGTGTGTAGAAACACATTTTTCATTGATAAAACAGTTAAATGAAAAATGCCTAATCTAATGCCTATTTTATGTTATCTGTCGTCAGAAAACTTAGACTTAGGATCTTTGTCAGAACTTCATGAAGCTCTTTAGTTTTTTATGGATTAATTTAATCATTGTGCATCTTCTCCGAATATGCCTAATAGGTACTTAACTTCTTTAATACCTGTTGTAAATAACTAGGTCACAAAAATTTAGAAAATCTCAGGTGCTTATGGTCATGACTTTGGACCCATGGAAGCCCACTTTTCTTGCAAAGAAACAATATTATTTTTATTGCATAATATCTACTTTTTAAATTCCTTTAAAAATGTTTTTGTTTTGGAGAAGTATCCTGATAATGAAGCAAGGCTCATTGGTGTTCACTTCCAGGTCATTTTAATATCTTTTAAAAGAAGAAATACAGCATTTGTTATCCTCCAGTCCCCTGGTATAGAAGTTGAGTTTGGCTGTATAGTTATACTGGTTTAACCTAATAATTTTTTAAACTCATATAGTTAAATCAATTCAACCCTCTTTTGGGATACTCAGATCAGTTTAAGTGTACCTCAAATCAATTCAGATTAAGTTGTTAAAATAAAGTAATGAATGGGATTGCATATTTTTGTCAGATGCACAGCTCTTTAATTCTTAAACTCCTTTAGAACTTTTGAATGTTATACCATCTGGTCCCAATGACGTGCCCTTCAGTGTATCAGTTTGGTCCAATACTGTCTGTTTTGGCACATCAATATTTCACAGAACTTCATCTTCTTAACACGTATATATATATGATAAATGTACATATGAGGTAAGCATTTAATCAATATTGTCTAGTCTAAATACCACATGGAAAATGTATTCAGTTCCCTTGTAATGTCTTTTTCCTCCTCAGTTGTTTCAATTACTTTCTGTTAATCCACAGGGCTCTTAGTACTCACAGAATTACTTTTTATGATAAAAAGAAAAAATCTGTTCATGTTTTTATCTCTTTGCCTAATTGCTTTTCAGTTTCATTTGATCCTTTTCTTTCTTATGTTTTGCCTGTCACAGTTTGCACTTCTTTCTGTTGACCTTGATTGGCTGTTTTCTAAAGGATAACTATTTGACTTGAAGAACCCCTTTAACTTTTCATTTATCCCTTTTTTTCTCCTATCTGGTTTTTTTTTTGTGTACGGGAATAGAGTCCTTCTACAACTTAATTATATAATGTAATTAGGTAGCTTAAATAGACTTTATGCTTAGTTTGAGGATAATTTCTTTACTTTTGACAAGCTTTTTAATATTTTGTAATCCTTCCTTGCATTCAAATGCTTGTCTAACTTTATCTTAACTACACAGTTGGTCCAATAAAAGATATCACTCTAAGATATCATCATTGTCTCTGACCATTCTGGCATTTGACTTCCTTTATGTGGGTCATTGAAGTAACCTATTATTGTTTTTAAGCAGAGCATTCTGTAAATATCTTTGTTAGTAAGTAGTTTGAGTCGAGGTAATGACTAATTCCCTTCTGGCAAAAGTACAGAACAATCATTATGAAGACTTCTGTAAAAGCCATTGGGGCAAGTTAAAATGAAATGAAAACTCAGGAATTGACTTTCAGTTTCAGATGCATTCTTAAAATTACTATAGAAGTTTACACTAAAGAAAAGAAATGGACTCAGTAGTAACACTTCACTATAAATATGATAATTCATCTCTTATGCCAGGTCCGCACCAAAGTAGACATTTGTTTCCCCAAGAACAAGAAGCAGTGGCACACCTTGTGCTGCTGCTACGTGTCCCCAAGGAATGTCTGTGCAATGTGCCCTCTAGTGAGCGGCAGATTACCCTGGGTGGAGTAAGGAAGACTGGAGCAAGCAACTGTGCTGGCCCCAGAAGCCTTACCTGGGGGGCTTGGGGAGCTGCAGCCATGGTGATCCTGACACTCAGACCCTGGCCAGCAGCCAGAATGTGGCTCCGGTTTGGAGTGGCATGCAATGTCCCCATGTGCACTGCCCTGCTTTCTTTTCATGTGGGTTTTGCTGACCCTGGGATCTCCTGCACTACTACCTTGAAGCGTGGAGAACACATGGATATGCGGTGTGTGGTGTTGCAGAAATGCGTGGTGTATGGGTCTGCAGTGCCACATACCGCACAGCCACACTTGTCTGGACACAGCTTTAGGTACCAAACTTTAAACATCTAAATTTGAAATGATCATGTGTGCATGTATATGGACACATATATGCATGTTTATCTACATATATATTTTACTTTCCTTTATAATTATCAGTGTAATTATCCTTTTAACCTGGAGTGTATGGAAAAATGATCAAACTATAGTAGCTTTAAAAGGTGCCAGGACTTACCACAGAAATTTGCCATGGACCAGGACGGGGCTAGGAGGAATATCAAAGCTGCCAAACTTCTGCCTGCAGTTGCACAGCTTGATTGGCCTACATGGGGAAGCCTGAACCACCTGCAAAAGGGGTCAATAAGACTAATGTTAGCATGCAACTGTGGGGATACTGCACCAATTCAAACACCATGTGCAGATGTGGAGGAAACTATGAGACTAAAGAACACCCATTGAACTGTCCACTTATAAGAGAACCAAGCACCAACAAAGACCTCACTAAGGCTACAGATTGAGCAATAAAACGTGCCCATTTCTGGACTTAATTTGAACATGGTGACAGGACACAAGATGAAGATGAAGATGATCTGGCTGTCTTTGGCAGGAATATACAGGCACTATCCCTACAAAGCCAAACAGGACTTGAACTACGTTGTATACAATAGCTCGGAAAAGTTACCAATAAGACACAAAGTATATTAAAACCTAACTTGCCTGCTTCAAAATAATAAAACATTTCCTCCATATATGTGTACTCTATGTGTAAAGCGTGAAACCACTTGACAAAAAACTTGAGGATGAACCTGTAGTCCTTACTCATTCAAAACTCCCATGACGGAATCAGCTCTATGCATGGAAATGAATTAGGATTCATAATGGAAGAATTATTGCCTTTTGAGTTAAAAAAAAAGAGACAGTAGGAGTTGACAGGGGGATATAACATCTGAAAATGGTCTGAGAAACATATTCCTTGGTTAATGGCAAAACTTTTCAAATTGTATTCACACTTCTTATTTTTTGTTATACACTAGGTCAGGGTATTATTGTTTAACAACTTGTAATTTACACAATAAAACAAATGTTAGCAGCCATGTCAGTGCCCCATATCTGATAATGAAATGCTTTCACATTGAGCAGCATTATACAACAGAGTGATTTGAATAATTAAATATATTTGTTTAAATAAACATAAAAAAAATTTTGAGAGCGAAAGACAGTTGTAATGTCAGTATATCAAAAATAAAATGAGATCATTACCACTGTATGTTGAAGGAGTAAAGGAGGATGAAAAACCACCAGTTCAGCCACAATGATTTCATTAGGATATATATGGGGAAAGATGAAAGGAGAAGATTGCTAACAGATTGCTAGTGAAACAGAAAGTGTGTTGAAGCAGCTGAAAATGATAATACTGTCCAAAATGAAAGTTAAATGCTTCAGAAAATAAAAATAAAATAAATATTTTCCCTCCATCTTACAGCACTAGTGAAAGATAAAATGCACATTTTGTCAGTTTACCCCAGAGTCATTGATCTCTGTGGAGTGTTGAACCTAATGAGGCAAGTAGAAAAAAATCATAATGGGTTTTACATATGTGCACTGTTGGGCTTGGATTATTGTGTAGAACTAAATCATGTTTCATACAGGAAAGTCAAATACTGACAGACTTCTTTTACTAATAAAAATATTTTAAAATATGAATTTTAATCCACAGGGAAACCAGCCTGGGCTTATTTTAACTTTGAAGGTTTACAGTATAAATTCCACAGATATAAAGCCACCTTTATTACTTAACTGTGTATTCTTTACAAATGCTTCATATAGCCAAAAAAATAAAACTGGAAATATTGCCATAGTTTTAAAAGCTCTTATTACTCCCTTCAGTGCTCTCTGAATATGTGTAAGCCCTATCTGCTGTAAAATTTTATAAACATTTATCTAACACCCTACATAGCATTTGCAAATCATCAATAATAGAGCAGTCTTCTGCAAAATAAAGAAAAGGAATCTAGATATATTAAAATTATGAAAGGCAGGATTGGGCAACTCTTTCATGCAACTGAACTTGGACTAATAGCCCTGTGTTTCTATGGGGTAAGCAACGGTGCTCATCAATTCAGAGATTTTCATTATTAATCTTAATGGTAATCTTTAAATTTTCATTTAAAACCTAAGTATAATAGGCCCTAGACATGTACTTTTTCCTGTCACTTACAGCGGAGATTTCTAGGAATGAATCACATATTATTCTTGAAGTTTATAGGCTGCAGTTCCTAGTTATGGCAGTTTTGAGTTAGAAATCCATTATCACTAAAGGCCATGGGCTTGATTTTCCATTCTGGCATAAAACTGGTGTAATGACATGGATAATCAGGTCTCAGATTTTGATTCTATTGAATTCATATTTAATTGAATCTGCAGCAGAGTCCAGGTTCCAAATTATCTTGTCAGTTGAAAAAGAAAGTGAGGAATGTGTGCTTGGACAAATTACTTATCCTCATTGGGTGACGTCCTGCTTTTATGAGAGTTTGGCCATAATTTTACTGGGGCCTGGACTTTACTCCAGTATCATAGTTAACCCAGCTGACAAATGATAGAAAGACAATATCTATTGGAAACTACATTTAGTTTCCAAAGGATAGATGCATACCTGAACTGATCTTTTTCCCTGTCAAAAATAACTATTATGACCTCGAAGTTCTGGATAAATAAAGCAAAATAAAGGCAGAAATCTCATAGGGTGCCATTACATATGCCCAATGCCTGCTCTGATGCATTCTAATTAGAACAATTAATCATGTCTGTTGGAGCGTTCTAATTAGAATGCTTCAGCAGCCTCAACATCACATATACTGTATTCAGCATGCCTGCATTTCAAAATGGTGTTGGGGGTACTTTAATTAAAGCTCCTTTGATGACGCACCTAAGGCCAGTGCCTGTGACCAGGTGAGCAGTCTGGCTCTTCGGACAAGAGGAAGAGGAGCTCCTGGGAAGGAAAACAGAAGAAGGGGATTGACCGGCATCCAGGCTGTTCCCAAGGGATGAAAGTAGACAGCTAAAGTGTACTTATAGCTTGTGAGGAAGTTATTGACCCAGTTCAGGAAGATTTTTTTGTTATATAGTCTGTGGGTTTGCATTTATGTTCTGACCAGATGTAGCTGTAAGGGGTGGAAAAGGAGACAACAAAGGCACCTGAGGAGCATATTAGGTTTTGAGCCCTTCCAGGAGCAGGGGTGCAAGGCATGGGGAGGCTGAGGCTGAGAGAGCCATAGCAGGATCCCAGAGGGGCAACACAGGCAGCCAGGGGCTGAGATTGAAAGGCCAGGCCGGAGCCAGGAGGCCTAGGCTACCAGTCTACAGCCAGAGTAACCTATAGACTAAGAAAGCCAAATCCTATACAAGGGAGTTACTGGAAAGAGAGTTCAAGTGAGGCATGGGCATAGCTGTAGGGATGCCACAAATAGGCCCTAAGACAACTGGTGCCCTGAGACGCTGATGCAGACCAAGGGAGGCCCGCACTTAGGGACTGAAAGACAAGACTGGAGGTCAGCTGGGTAAGGGAGGATGCTGCTGGCCACAGCAGGCTAGAATTTACTCTGGGATCCTGGGGTAGCCTCCCTTCTATAATAAATTAATTCCATTAAGGCATGGCAGGTGAGAGGAAAAAGGAAGATACCCTCAAGAGCCAGAGTGGGGCAGGAGTTGAGGAATCACCAGGGAGTGTCCCGGCTGCCCCTGGGGCCCGGCCCTGTCACAAGGGCTAAATATATTTCACAATTATTTTTACTTCATCCTCTTCTATTTTGTCTCAACTCTGTAAAACATTTAGGCCATATCCACCCAAGAAAGTTTTATCAGTATCTTTTGTGCCAACATGAAGCTGCTGACACTGCAATTTATCAAAAGCATATGAGCACGTGGAGGGCTTTGCAGGTGGAGAAGGACTACTCCAAACCGAGAGGTTCATCTGGATAATATTGTGCACTGTAGCTAAGCACCTGTGTTCTTCAAACAATCAGGTGCACTGCTTTACAGGTCTGATTGCATTGTTGTGAGATAACAGTACTCCTCTCAAGGAATTGTAGGAATTTCAGGGTCAAGATCTCACTATACCTTAACCTCTTTTCCCAACCGGTTTTTTTAAATCCCAGTAATTCTTCTATTACATTCCATATTCTGCTGTTACTCCTGTTTTTCAGTCTCTTTTGCCATCTCACTGGCAGAAGTCTGAACCTAATAGAAGTGAAGCACTTATGTATGTTTTACAGGCAAGGCACATCATTCTTCTGTATTTGAATGTTATGTGTGCATTCTCAAATTCATAGAAATTTAGGGCTGGAAGGGATCTCATGAGATCATTGAGTTCAGCCTCCCTGCTTTGGGCAGGAAAGACTGCTGGGGTCAAATAACGCCAGCATGGTGTGTGTCCAGCCTACTTTCGAAAATCTCTGGGGTAGGTGCCTGCACAAGTGGGGCTTTTCCCTGTTGCTTTTGTCTCCTGTTGCTGCCTATTTTTATCTTTGAAGAACATTCAGTTAAGCCTTATGATCATTCAAGATGTTTGTCCTGTTGCTCCCTGAGTGATCTGTCTGGGACAAACACCTGTAACGCACGAAATAGTACATCTTTAATAACTACCTAAACAACTTGTAATGCAGCAGTGACAATGAGAAGCCCAAGAGATGTGAATAATGCTGTGGAATGTGGCCCTACCCCATCAATGAAGTATAGAAAGAGTCAGGGAACTGCTGGATGGCACCAGCCACCTAGAGCAACTGATAGGGGCAGAGGGCCTTTGAATAAAATGGTCACCCACCCCAGATGTGGCCAGCACAGTACAGCATGTGATCGATAGGCCTGAGGTGGAAGTAGAGGGTCAGGTGACTCAGAGAGGGGATTAGAGACATAAGATAAGCCCAGGGCCTGAGGCTGTCAGGAAGATCTGACCTTGCAGGCTGCAAGAAATGGAGCTGCAGGGAGGCAAAAGTGCTGACTGGCTAAGGATCAAGCATTCCAGACTACAGGGAAGCTTCAAGGAAGTCCCTCCATGACCACACAGCAGAGATAAGTATTTTGGGACTAGTGTTATAGCTCATTGCCACAGTTTGGTGTTGACTGGGTTGGACAAGCCTTTGGTTTTGAAGCAGATGTTCATATGTTTTGTTTGAGTTGAAGTTGTACCAGAGGAACAGCTGGTGGCATAGGGGAGGAGGAGGCCACTGAGAAGGATGCCACAGGCACCCCAGATCCTAAACTCTTCAAAGGGAAGAGCGCTGTTGTCAGTGGAAGGACTGTGGTGTTAGACAGATAAGACTGGGGACACAAGCCCAGAGCCTGAAAAAGGCAAGACCAAGTATGAAAGCCCCAGAGTTCATGAAGGGCAAGGCTAAAATTGGGGCCTGGGTTCCTGGGAAATTTGACATTAAACAGGGGGCTCCAGTCAGAGTAAAGTGAGCCAAGAGCAGGGGGATGTCAGCACAGCCAACCCAAGATCTGAAGCGACCCCCCCCCACAATCTAGGGGTAGCCTACCTGTCTAATTATAACACCAAATTGTGTCAGAAGAAACAACAGGTTGGCACCCTGAAAGGCAAGAGGGGGTGAGCACAGTTGGATCCAGGCAGCCACCAGAGGATGACTTTTGCCACCCCAGCACCAAACCCTCTTCATGCAAGTAGTGCATGAAAATCACTAAGTGCTGCTTGAATCAGTGACATAAGGTACACTATAAAATACAGCTTCTGAGAAAAGAGTTCCAAATATTTTCAAATCTCAAGACAAATGAAGATTTTCTGAAGTGGCTGAAGAACTTCTGAATGCAGACAACCACATTCTTAGATCTGTGTGCTAAGCAAACCTTAGTCTGAAGGCACAGAGACACCAGAATGAGAAGAGTTCAGACATCTTTATTTCTGAGGCACAGGCTGGGGAAGTACCAGATGACCTTCCTAAAACTAGCTGCATCATAAGTCTTGCCTGAACTGGCCTGCTTAGGTGGAGCTTTACCAAGTGCCATGTGTTAGCACAGGGGCGGGCATTTATTTCCGGCAGAGGGCCGCTTGCCCAGTTTTGGCAAGCCATTGAGGACTGCAAAGGTAGCTCCGCCCCTTGACAGGTGCCCTGCCCCCTGGTCACCACCTTGGAACTGGAAGTTCTACCCCGTCAACCCCTGCCCTTTGCCACTGGAAGTCCTTCCCCTTGCCTCCCCAGAAGTACTCCTTTCAAGAAGGGTTTGCCATCTTGGAACCAGAAAAACAGCAAATTATATTCTAAAAATCAAACATCTACTACAACATGCATCAATTTAATGTCAAAAAATATTTTTGTCTTCATTTACATGTGTTTGTGTAGTGCACATAGAGGTGATTGTATAATAGCTTAAGTCTTACACTTGTATATTGTGGGGAGGTGGAGGTCATGGGGTGGCTATAGGTTTGTGGTGTGTGGGTGAGGTGTGGGGGAGAGTGTGTTTGGGGGCATTGTTGGTGGAAGGATAGATGTGGGGGTGTAGGTGGGGTGGGGAGCATGTGGGTGTGTGGGGGGACA
>NW_017729032.1:92449848-92466870 GCF_001723915.1 Gavialis gangeticus
GGGGTGTGGGTGGGTATGGGGTTTGTGGGGGACTTTGGGGGAGGGTGGCTGAGGAGAGTTGTGGCATGTGTGGAGGGGGAAGGTTTGCCCACAGCCGCCCCATGGCAGACAGAGCCCCCACCAGTGCTCCTCCAAGCCTGGGCGCCGTACTCCTGCCACTCCTGCCCCTAAGGTACTGGCACGACCCCATGCTGCTGATCACAGCTGCTTCATCCTTGTTTGCCACCAATGCCCTTCTGCCATTTTCCCATCCCCCACCTCAGCTCGCAACTCCAGCACCACATCCCAGCTGCATGGTGAAGCATGCATGATGCAGCAGGAGCTTGGCCAGCACTGCACAGAACCAGCTAAGAATCACAGGGACTAGACCGGCTCCTGCTGCATCCTGATACTGCAGCTGAGAACCACATGGTGCCAGAGCAACCAGCAGGGTGGGGGAGGGGAGTCGTGGCAGCAGCGAGTAAATGGCTGCAGCAGGTGGGGGGGAATAGGAGTGAGTGGGCACATGGAGTACAGCCACAACACTGGCGGGGCCCAGAGCGGAGTGGCAGGAGCATGGGGCAGGGGCCAGCAGAGGCTCTATGGAGCCAGGCTGGGCTGCACCAACAAGGAGAGGGGGAACTGGGCACCACACTCCTGCTACCCCACTCTGGGCCCCACTGGTGCTGGCCCCAGTGCACCAGCATGGATCCTGTGCTCCCTCCCAGCTGTTGCTGCACTCCACACGCCTGCTTACTGTCACTGCCCCCGCCCCGCCTGCTGCTGCTTTCAGAGCTTCCCTGCCTGTGGCTACCACTGCTCCTCTCCACCCCACACTGTCTGCTCTGATACCATGTGATTCTTGGCTGCAAGCTGGGACTGCAGCAGCCAGCTCAGCTCTACCCTGAGGACTGGGTCAATCAACCATGGTCCTCCCCTGCCTCCTCCTGTATTATCTGTATTTCTCTCTGGCACAGGGAGGCAGGCAGCCCCGGGGTCCTTGGCCAGAACTCTGCTTCTCATGGGGGCTTCCGGCTGGGGGTGAGGGAGGCGGGACAGGCCATGCTTCTGCAGCCACTTGGTCCTGCTGGCAGCTTCCTTTGGGTCCTACTGCCTCTGGCTCCTGTCATCTTTGATAGGTAGCCAAGGGCAGAAAAATATTCCTTTTCTAACATTTTTAGGAGTCCCGCAGGCCAGATAAAATGACCTGGCACACTGGATCTAGCCCACAGGCTATATTTTGCCTGCCCCTGTGTTAGCATGTTAAAAAAGTAACTGAATAGAAGGAAAGGCATTTCCAAAATGTAGTGGGAATGTAAGGAGAAAAAGACTGCACACTGCTGACTCTCAGCAGCAGTGTTTGGACCCATGATCTGGAACTGCTTGGTACATAGGCATTACAGGATTGTTGTTGGACAGCAGTTCATATCACCATCGTTTCTTAGTGTGTCCTTATAGATATTGTAACAGTTGAGAGGTAGCAGAACAGAACTAAGTGAGTTTGGCAAGGTAGCTTAACTTGATTTTCATAAACTTATTTTTACCTGATATATACTCATTCAGTTTTGAATCCTAAGATATATTTTATGGGTAAAAGTCTGTAAAGTTGCCATGACCTATTTCTTCTTTGGACCTAACTCACATTAATATAGTTCCACAACATCTCAAGAACACTTACTAAGGTTTTGTGAATATATAATATTAGTAACATGAATATTTATGTCCAGGATGCTGTTCTAGAAAAGTATTGTATGTATGCTGCCAACAATGTCTTCTCTCTTGATATTTCACTAGCCTATTGTTTCATTTTCTTCAGTTATATTACTTTAACTATTGCTCAGTGCCTATCAAATTCTCTGGGAGTCTTGGACATAACCCTGAGTGACCATTCACTGGAAGTAGAAAATTAAAGGTTTATGTTTACTAGACTTACCTCATACCTAAAAGGCTCAGAATATTTGATTTTTTTTTTTTTTTTTAAAGGACAAGTGACTGTCATAGAAATATAATGGATCTGCAGCTGGGTACATGTAAGCTCTCCCTATAGCTTCCTTTGCCATCTATTTCAAATTGTTTCTACATATCCCTTTTTTGCCTAACATTTCCTTGGGTACTTTTGCATTATGCCAATTGATAAATGACAAAATGATATGTGCAACTTAAATTTGGAATTGTATGCTTTCCACTGGATTTATCATATTAATATCAAAATGCAGATATGTAAGGAATGGCAGCTTAGAATTCATACTTTAGCTATCAAAAAAAGAGAAGAAAAAATTATAATACAATACCTTGGGGAGGCAAGTACAAAGCATTTTCAATGTTTTTATGCTAAAATATTGATACATGATACATTTTTATTATTTTCCTCATATGCATAAAATAACAATTACATTATACAAAGAAAACGTACACAACATATTTCTTGTATGAATCTAACAAGCATGTCCTTCCTTTGTAATTTTACAATAGATTAAGGAGAAAATAGGGACAATCTAACATTTTATATTTTGTTAATATTTTAGCTTACATTAAATTAAGTGTCCCTAATTATATACTTGCTTATATCTTTTGGCCCTGATAAGCTACTTTTCTATTTTAAAAAAATATTGCTTTATACTTGCACTGTGCTGCTATATGGTTGTCATTACGAAGGTCAAATGTATCATTATTGGGAATAATTTGATGTGTTTGAGTTCTATACTGTCATTTTAACACAGTAGATTGTATTTTATGTAGGAATTATGACCCATTCCAATAACCCAGTGACATCTATTGATCAGAAAGGAGTTATCAGAAGGAAGCTGGGACTGGAAGTGTGTCCCCAACATTTATGACACCAAACTTTAGAGTTCCACTTTATGCAGTCCAAAAAATCCAGTCAAGTGCCATTTCAATGGTTAAGTTAGAGCAGAGAGCAAACAAAAACTCTCTGTTCAAGATTCAGTCTATACAAAATTGTCAAAAAAAGAAGTTAAAAACCCACCCAACTGGCCTAACATGATTAAGGTATCCAGTTTCCATAGCCAGTGATCAAGGATAGGGAAGCCGTCAATTCCCATTGGAAGGAGCATTTTGAAGACCTCAACTGAGACTGTGTTGTTGATGAGAATGCGCATCAACATCTTCTCCAAATTGTATAAGGTTGAGGGGTTATAAATATAATTTGTATTTTATAATAGCCCCCCAAAAATAAGCAGACCTGGAACCCTGTTGGATGATGCACCACACTAACACATAAGTAGTATAATGCCTTGTGCAATTTGTATAATATACCAAAGATTATTGCAGCCTTTCATATTGAGAATCTATTGGCATTTGCTACCAAAAATTACCACATTTTCCCACATTTGAGGATCAGATAATATTCCCAGATGCTTTAAAGTACCAAATGGTAGCAGTGACCAAGGCTGCTTTTTCATATTTGTTTTACTAAGGATTGAGATCTTTTCACTTTTTTCCTACATGCAGTAATCCATGTGTAGACCTGAGGAAGGGACTCCTAATTATGGTTAATTAGGAATGGACACCTCCTTAAATGCTCTTGAGGTCAGGTGGTTTATTTTAAGGGTTAGGCACCTATAGGTATAGACTTAGAGCCCAGTCTTGCCTAAGGTATACTAGTTAAAGACACACTAGACAAGATTAAAGATTGAACAACAAGACTGCATTCAATAAAACATGTAATAAACAACAAAAACTGATAGTGATCGGTAGTCCATTTACACATATATATATACAGGATAGGATTTTACAGTCTACAGAGAGCAACAAGCTTCTCTCATACACTTGCCTAAAGATGGCAACCTGTTACAGTGAAATTTGAAGGAGTCTTCAGGCCAAGAACCAAGAGGATCAGAGGTGGCAGCTCTTCCCTCAGAATACAATCCTCCATGGCATGGGCTCTCTTTCTCTTACTTACTCTCAATGCCCACTCTATACACTAATAGTTGAAAGCTTACTCACACACCACACCACAAACTCATACAGACTACACCAGTGACCATGACCACACTGCACACCCATTCTAACACTTTTGCATACACTGAAGCACTCACCCACTGTGACAAGGGTGACTTGCTGGCCTGATGTTAGCTCTGGCCCACCTTGTTGTTAAATAATTAGGATGTTACATAGGCAGAAGGCTGCCCTTCAAATGCCTGAGTTGTAATGGAGCAATGTTTACAGGCTCTAACCACCGCTTACATGTCCCATGCCTTGCAGATGTTTTGCTGTTATAATAAACTGCTCCATCTCACAGCTGGGCTTAATCTCAACTTCCGTAATGTCTCTAGCATATCACCCCATCACACGGCCTCTTTCACTCTGCCCTGTAGGTTGTATACACACCACCCTACTTCCATGGTGATCATTTGGTTTCTCCCCTCACACTTCAAGCAGCCCTAGCCCAGCCTGTTGAGCCTCTCCCACAGCCCTCATCTGAGTGGCAACTGCCTGATTCATTCACTCTCACTCCTCAAGTAGCCCTAGCCCAGCCTGTTGGGTTGCTCACTGGGCCCTCATCTGCATGGTGACTGCCTGATTTATGTAACTCTGCCCTGGCCCCTCACCAGGTCTCTATGCTCCTTCCTGGGCCAACACTCTGCTCCTGTCTTTGGTGCGTGGGGTCAGACAACCCTCCCCACTTGGACTCAGCTGCTTCCTCATAAGCTTAGCTGGCCCTACAACTCTGTGCTTTCCCTCACAGGGCTCAGGGTTCCCCTCCTTACAGGCTCAGGTGTTTCCTAAAGCATGACTGATCCAACTCACCAGGGGCATCCACCCCTACAGGCTCAGGCACTTCAAGAAGCTTATTTGGCCTAATTGCCACCACACACTCTCTCAACCCACTGTATAGGGTCTTGGTCCTGGTATTTAACTGGGGCTACCACACTACTGGTAGTCCCACCAGGCCTCCATATCCCGGTAGGGTGCAGTTTTAGGTCTTGCCCAGAACCATACCATCGCCATAGCTCCTGCCCTTATCTCCAGGTGTTCCTGGAGCAACTCAGCCTGAAGTTGCCTCCTTGTCTGCTCACCAAAGACTGCTGCCTTTCTGGCCTATGTTTGAAAATGGCTGCCACAATCAGCCACCTGATGGCTGCCTGCTCCAGCCCTTAAAGTAACAGAGCACTAAAGCTGCTCTTTCACACCCATGTGCTCACCGAGGCACTCACCCACACCCTTTTTTCCAAACCACATCATGCCACCTATCAGTCATCCAGTCCACCAATGACCACATGGAACTATCTGTCCATCAACTGTCAATCACACTTGGACCAATCCAGATTTCCAGTACCTCAAGTAAGACTGGTTATTTTTCCCACCATAAAGGTGTTATAGGATCATGCTTAGTTGATACTGATTATTCCTGGAAAGTAGATCATAACCAGGGATCCTGGTTTTCTCTGATAAAAAAAAAAAATCCCCAATTTTCAGATTAAAAGAAGTAATTTTGGATTATTTTTTTAAATCTGAAAACTGGGGATTTTTTTTTAATTGGAGAAAACCAGGATCCCTGGTCATAACATCATTGAGGTCAGAAGTTTAAGGATTCCAGAGCCTTCTAACCTCTAGTCATCCTACACATGCCTGGCTTCTTCACTATGATGCAAGGCCAGGATTCACTGCTAACACATGGAGACACTCAAGCTGGTAACACCATTCTACAGGAAAGGGACACACTGAAATATTTTTCTCTATAAAGTCTTTGTAATTATTTTCTTTCTTGTTTCAAAAATGTTTAAATTTGTTGACATTCAAGGAAAGCTAGATAGCCTATCATGTTGATAGCCCATCACAGAGTAATTGTTGTATGCTGGGCAGGATTCACAGCTGGTTTTGTTTTATGGTTAGGGATTACATTTTTAATAATTAATGGTAGGGTGATTAATATATGAGATTTTGACTTATTTTTTGTCTGTACTTAAATCTATAAATAAGGTCATCCCTTTCATACCTACATAGAATGAAGGAGTACCAATACAGCCACATCCCCACAAGTGGCCATGTGTGTTTCCCTGGGGACAAGTAGCCATGGCACACCTTGTGCTGCTGCTACTTGTTCCCAAGAAACACCCATGCTGTACATGCTCCAGCACATGGCAGATTACCCCGGGTGAGGTAAGGGAGGCAGAGGCCAGAAATGGTGCTGGCCCCAGAAGTCTTACTTGGGGTCCTGGGCACCTCAGGGAGCTGTAGCCATGGCATTCTTGCAGCACAGATCCTGGCCAGCAGCTGGCGTATGGCTCTGGCTGGCCAGAGTCTGGTTTTGGGTAGCATGCACTGCTGCCACACACACTGCCCCACTTTTTTGGCATGGGTTTTTTTGACCCTGGGATATCCCGGGGTCAAGAAACCCTCCTTTTCCTCCCTTCCCCATACTGCAAAGTAGTAATGCAGGGAATTCCTACATGTACAGTGTGTAGCGCCACAGATGGGTCTGTGCTCATCCGCATTAGTCTGGAGGCAGTCCATGAGTTTTGCCTAAGTAAAGATTATGGGGTCAGGCTCAGAAAAAAGAAAAGTACAAGTACATATTTGTATTATAAAATATATATTGTGAGATGAAATTCTGGTGCAAGTCTACTCTGATTTGTACCTGAACAACAACCAATTTTTGATTGTACTGAACTCAACAGGACTTTTGCCATTTGCATCTTTAGAACCAGTTTTGGCCTTAAGAGTAGAAACCAACACTCTGATTTTGTTTTGGTTTAACCAGACAAGCTAAGGCTAAATTAATTTGTTTACAGAAAAGTGCACAGATCACTAATATACTTGACATTTTTCATTCACTTTACTGATACTATGAACAGTTATAACAGTAGACAAGAATTGGTTAATTTTCTGAAAGAAACCATGCACTGGAAAAAAATAGAATAACATTGATGAGGGTTGGGGTTAAAGTGTAAGAACACATAAAGCAGATGATAAAGAAGTACTATTTTAAAAAAAGGAATACAGGAATTGCCATATTAGATCATGATGACCCATCTAGTCTAATATCCTGCTGTGACAGTGGACAGCTCCTCATGCTTGAGAGTGGGTGCTTGCTGTAAACATGCTGTATATATCTGTAACATGATCTGCTCCCCAGTAGCTACAGGTGGAAATATGAGGTCTCAGATCTCTTCAAAACATTTTTTTTTGCATCAACTCTCTGACATTGACTTCTGATAGACAAATAAATATCTGTACTCTTTTTGGATCATGCTAAATTCTTGGTCTCGGCAATATCATGTACAAATCAGGTAGCATTAGAAATGTCCTTTACATACATCTGTAAACCTCATAGATCATGGCATATACCATGATCCAGAGGACTGACAGTTGCCTATACATATATCAATAAAACACATACATTAACTGAATCAGAGATGCATAAGCTTTCATGAGCAAAAGCTGTCTCCAGCAGATGCCACATCTGATGAAGTGCTTAGTCATGAAAGTTTATGCATTTCTGATTCAGTCAGCCTATAAGGTGAATTTCTATACTACCTTCTGCCTGACTTAAGCTTGACATGGCTAGCTACCTCTAATTAAAACTCTGTAACATTACACTCCAAGCATAAAAATTATGGAAAGAGGATAGAATACTGTCTATCTACCTTTATTCCCTTGATGTACCACTACCCAAACTCATAGGAGGACCTAGTAAATTATTATTTAGAGTTTTTATCCTGTGCCTTTCGCAACCTGGCTCTTTAGTGTGTCATTCTGTGATGTTAAATGTCTAATCTAGATAGTAAACTCTTGATGGGATATTTGCCTGTCAAGTATCAATCACTCCTAGGGTGCTGTGGAAATAAAAACAAGGAAATATATTCACCACAGCTGACACTGAAAACGAGTTCAGGCTCATATAGTCAACAGATCATAGGGTGGAGGAAGTGAGTAAGAATTTGTTCTTTAAAAATGGCAGTTTGCCCTAGAATAAAATGTGTGCCCATTCCTTCTATCTGTTTTCCGCTACCTCCATCTTTGCCAAGATTCATTTCCAAAGCCAATGCTTGCCCCTTCAAATAAGAACCATTGCAGAATGTATACACCGGATAAAGATCAAAACAGAAAGTTACTTTATGTTGCATTACTTCTGAAAAACATAATTCTGTATTCACCTAGTTCTTTGGCAGTGTTAAAAGTACCATGTGAAACTATGTGTTGTATTAGGTAGAGTTTAAAAAAAATACATAATGTGATATGAAACTAGCAAAATATTGACTCAGGATGGGAATATTTTAAAACTGGTCATACCTTTATTTCTTATTGAATTCTGGAGCATTTTTTTCTTCCTGAAATAAATACACAAGACATTTTTTGTCTTTTTCACATTATATAAAGGTCTCTCAAATAATGTTGGTGACATTCTGTTTTGTTTGTGTTTTTTAATGTACCTAAATATTTTTTTCATTAAATGTTGTGAAAACTAGATGCACCCAAAAATAGCTTTACAGATGTTTTACCTTCGTTTTAATTTAATGCTTTTTTTTTTCCTTGGTATTTCTCCACCTAGGATTTGTTGATGTAGAACAATAATGACCTTACAGTCTAAGTGACTTTTCAGACCATGGGAACTGGTGATTTCAGGAGGTGGCTAAGTTCAAAATTCTGTCTCCTTGAAATTTGTTTCCAGGATGTTAACTGCAAAGCAAGTTATATATAGCAGTAAATGCATGCTTAATTTGTGCAGAAATCATGGTGTGATGAATACAATTAAGAGCCTCGGAGGGAATAATTATATTACTGCATAAAGCTGAAGGATCTCAAATTGCTTGGTGCCTGGACTTTAAATTGGTCTGAGTTCCTGTTGTGAAAGTCATCCATAGTGGTAACAAAACTGCAGTCAGAAATGTAGTAGTTTCAAAGTCATATGAGTATATTTGCTTGTCTGCATCCATTGACAGACAGTACAAATGGAACATCATTAAAACAAACAAAAACAACTTCAAAATGAGCCTTTATGTAAATAAAATGCACAAATATTAAATGTAGTTCAAAACACTGATTATAAAGAGAAACAGAAATTCTTAACCTGTAAGTGCATTTTCACCTATATATTCACAAGTAAGAAGGCCCTAATGATTTAGTCCCCTATTTTCTTTTTCTAGGTAAACTATTATAGACATTTTTAAAGTGTTTTCCATAAAAAAAGAGAAAACAACAACAAATAAACAATTCAGAAACTCATTCATAGATTTAAAGCGAGTTTCCTAATGGAAGTTAATAGGACTTAACCTGAACAAGGATTATTTGTTTGACCAAGGAAGGTGGAACTCAGTTCCATTATATGAACTGCTAGATAAAGACCAGTTGGCTCAGACAAGGTCACGTGACCTAAAATAATTTGGTAACAAAAATAGTGTTGCAGCACTGCACTCCTAGCTGTCTTATTTGTTTAAAACTATTGTGCATCTAGCAACTGGGTCACACAAGATTCACTTTACACTCTGACCCGGAGTCCTCAGTGTAAGATAACCAGGCACAAGAAAATGGGTCCCAAATGCTTTGTGGAGTTGGAATAAATGTAAATGCCTCAGACCTTGAATTGGATACAGCAGCAATTATCTTCATGGATCCTGGTTTTCTCTGATTTAAAAAAAATCCACAATTTTTGGTTTTAAAAAAGTAACCCCTAATCTACATTTTTCCATGATTAAAATGAAATGCCACTAATGTATATATTAGTGTTTATTTTATATATAGTAGTGTGTGTTTATTTTATATATATTAGTGGCAGTTCATTCCAATCATGGAAAAAATGTGGATTTGGGGTTACTTTTTTAAAGCAAAAATTGCAGATTTTTTTAAATCAGAGAAAACCAGGATCCATGAAGATAATTGCTGCTGCATCCAATTCAAGGTCTGAGGCATTTACATTTATTCCAACTCCACGAAGCATTTGGGACCCATTTTCTTGTAATTCTGCTGTTTTGTTCATTTGTCAATCCCACTGTAGGAAACAAGAAATTGTGTATGCTATGCTAGAAGAAAGCAGTATGTAAATAGTGACTGGTTTTAAGGTCAATAACTGTAAAATATGACTCAAGAGAATAGAAAAGTTACTCAGTCTTAAATAGTATTACGATGTGAAAAATAAAGGGTAAGATCATTTTTTTGAAATTCTAGCAAAGTATCTTTTTCCCAGGTATTAGAGAACTTTTTTTTGGAAATCTAGGTACCAAATTATTATAGTTGTAACTTTCTGCCATCCTCCTGCAAAAATATAAGCTTGCTGTGTCTGATGCATTGGCCATCTTGTTTTCTGAAAGAATATAAGCTTAGATAAGGAACTATTTAGTTTTTGTGGGAATAGTATAGAATAGTTTTTGCTGCAAACATCTCAGATCAAAGTCTGAGTAGATGACAAAGACTGTTGCACTGATGATGCCATGGTAACAATGAAATTAAAGCTTTGTGGTTATCCGTTTCATCTAGTTCATGGTTTTGTAGTGCTACTATCCCCATAGCTTTGGAGGACCTCCATGTGAAATGAACAGCAATAGTGAAGTCTCTAGTGTATTTCAAAGAATTTCTGGCATTTCCTCCTTTACTAAGTCAATCTCTGTGCAGTTTTAATTTTCTTTTCTTCCAAGATCTAATGGTGGAAGGTGTTTTCATACAGGAGATCATTAATATAAATGAAACCTATACCTCAGTTTTCCTATTCCTTTCCTATTTCTTTTTTGAGCTTCATAAGTCCCTATTTAAGCAAAGAACACAAGTTATTTCAAACATGTGCGTAGACAAAAGAAGCAGTTCCTTAATGGAAGTACAAAGTTGTGGTTTTTTTCTGTAACAGTATCAATGCTTTGTATAATATTTTGAGCCATGCCTGAGTTTGGGTAGAGAACACTGCCCATGACACTTGTTTCCTCTAGTGGAAAAGAAAAGCTGAAAGAAACTTTGAATTTCACCAAGATAAAAGAATTCCCAGTGCTGCTTCATTGAACTTTGATAAATCAAAGTTTCTAAAAAGTTCTGCCATTTTGCTTTTTTCTCCTGGAAAAATAAAGCATTTAGGGTTGGAGGACCATCCATATGGAATTCTTCCCTGGAAATAAACAATGAAGGTCATAAACAGTGTTTAGACTTATATTTGGGCAATTTACTTGGAATCAAATCAGAAGATTAGTATCTGCACTAGTTTCTGCACTAGTGGTGGAAAGAAGCCTTAAAACAGCAATCCTTAGAGAAAGATGAGCCAATATTAGCATTTTCAACATCCATTTAATCAGTGTTTTATCCAATGCCTTCAAATGGAAAAAGATGGTGCCTGATGGGACTGCTAATAGAGAAAAGCAAACAATGAACTTTAGATAGGATAAAAATTGCCTAACACCATAAATACAACAGTGTCAACAACAAAAGTTGTCATATAACATAAATAGGGTCAGTATGATTTTCTTAAAATATCATTATATTGATTCCCAAACCCACTATCAACTTCTCCTGATAACACAAATCAATACAAGATATACTTTGAAATCATTCTAAGGGAAACATTTCAAGTCAGTTTTTACTTACAATTAGAAATGTGGTTCATTGCATATAAACATGGTTTCATCTTCTCAGAAATACTAAAAAAAATGTACTTAGTATATTCTAATATGTGCTTTAATGAATGCCCTGTTTTCTCTATATTTCACTATAGTGTAGTTGTTTCCCTCCTTCTTCCTGGATGGCATTCACAAGGCCCAGATGTTGAGCAATGGAAATTTCTTTTCCAACAGTAGCATCTGGCTCTTTGGCAGAGCTTGTCATTCTGTTGGCTACATTGCAGCTGTCTTTAGGCTGTGAAATGATTAGGATACCATTGTGATATCTTATTCAATGGGTTGCCATTGCTTTTAGCTAACTCATGATTTCTGTTCTGTAGCATTTCCAAAAATTTGTAAGCGATAAAATTTCTCACTAATCTCCCCATGAGCAGGAAATGAAGGGGGGAAAAAATCAAGAGCATTTCTTCATGGAGAATGAGTTTTCCAGATCAGAATAGAAATTTGCTCACTACAGGATGATGATGACCTAACAATGATTGCTCATTTTGTCTTTGTTTTGTGGAAGGGGAAAGTGGAAGAGGAGACTCAGGATTACAAAAATGCTCTCTCTGTAGAGCTTTGTTGCACATCTGCTTCGTCATTTCTGTCCTTTTTTTTCTCTGCACAAATAGGTTTCATTGCATATACTAAATATGTGAATGTTCAACCATTCTGTGTCTTCTTTTGATTTATTACAAATGGTCTATTTCTAAAAAGATTCCATCATTAACATGTTTATATGGTCATCCATTAACTTTAACAATCCTCGGATCAGGTCATGATAGAACTTGACCTATGAGGCCCATATTTCCTAGTGACCCCACTATCCTGCCTTGCTCTCTGTCCTTCCTAACCTATCTTTTTTCTTACAAAACCTTTGACATTAACAATTGTATATGGGGCAGAGTGGCTTGGCATCATCTCCTTGTGAAAGTACTTAGGACTTCTCTGCCCCCAAGCTCAGTCTTTTGAGGCTTCTCTGCCTTGCCTTCCTATGCCTTTCTAGGATGTTTCCTCTTTACAACAGCTCCCAGGGCTCTCTGCCTTCTCTATACTTGTGGTCCTACAGATCCTAAATGTGGACCCCAGATCCTAATCATGCCATACCCATGCTTTGTAGTTGTCACTCACCTGTGATTCCATGGGGGCTCCTGGCCCAACCAATAAATCAGGCCTCAAGCCCTAGTTTGGGCTTTAGCTTTGCCAGCTTTGGCCTTTTTCCTATAGCTGAGACCCTCAGCCCTGACCCACTGTCTCCAATCTCAGCTCTTTGGTGTAAGTCTGTCATGTCCCTGCCCACAGCAGGTCACAAAAGTGTCCTGGGTGGGCACCCTGCTTCCTGGGTTTCAAAACACTGCTATATCCATAACATAGTCCTCTGGTCAGAGCATAAGCTCCAAAAGGAAAACAACAATAACAAAAAGCATAAACCACCAGGGTGCAACTCAGGCATTAACCCTGCCTTGGGTCTATTACAGCTGCTATGCTCCTACCCTGGGAGCTGACATGTTCCCCCAGCTTCCCAAGTAACTCCCTTGTTTTCTGGCAGCCAGCTGTCTGCCATTCCTGTTCCTAAAACCTGCAGGCATAGACTGCCTTCCCAAGCCCAGATGTGGGGCTTATGTACACCTATTTGCCATCAGTTGGCTGGAGGTGACTCCCAGCTGGTCTTTACATGCTCTGTAAGATCATTAGCGGTAAATCTACATCTTTGGCTGTCTGGCAAAACCCACTTTTGCTTGCACGCACCTGAGGCAGAGATAGTGGTAAGGCAGGGGTGAGCAAAATACGACCCGCAGGCCACATTTGGCCTGCTATGGGATTTTCTCTGCCCCCTTGGGAGGTTCCTTGGCCCCACCCAGCTTAGGTTCAAGGGGCAGCCGAGGTTGTTGTGCATGTAGCCTGTCCTGCTACCCTCAGGCCCACAGCGGGAATGGGGCAGCACATTGTCCAGACTTTGCTTCTACACAACCCCAGCAGCAGTGGCTCCTTCCAGCTGCCGCTGCTAGTGACACCACCACCACCAGACCTGGCCCTGCTGCCCAGGCACCCTGACATGTCTGCTCTGTACCCATTGCTGGGGGCACCAGACGGAGCGGGTGGGTGGGTGTCCATGGAGACCAGACTGGGACCTGTGCGGCCAGGGTGCACGTCACTGGGCGGATGCTGACCCATCCCAGAACAGCTCACCAAAACTCCCTAAATGGCCTTCCATCCTAAATAACTGCCAACCCCTGAGGTAAGGCCCTATGGAAAGAGGCAGAGGATTGGGAGGGAACTGTACCACTGCTCAATGGAGACAAAGATCACTAGAGTAGTGAGGAAACAGTTGTCTCAGTGTACCTTCATTTATCTGTAAGTATGTGAATGAGAGTGGGTGGATGGGATGTACTGGAAAGAGGCACTGCTCAGGGGCATTTGGAAGAGTTGTGTACCTTCCCAGTGTGGGAATGGTAAATCCCCCACTTCCTGCTGCCCCTGGTATTTCCCTCTGAAGATGTTCTAATTTCCTGCTGCAAGAATAGGCAAGCTATGAACATTCCCTATTGAAACAGGATCATCCTCTGTAGGTAAAACACATATTTCGAACAAAAAATGCAAAACATCTATTAGACAGAGTAATATTTAGGCAAAAATCCTTCAACACTTTTCTTCTGGACTCCCATTTTCTGTATGCATGTTCTTTGCACAACTGCAGCTCATACAACCACTTTTATTCCTCTACTATGCTGGTAATTCCTATTCAACTCATGTAATCTGAGTTTTATTGTTTATTTCTGACCACAAAAATGATATATCAACTATTCAAAAATGATATATCAACTATGCATTGCATAATAAAGGTAGTTCAGAAAAAAAAAAAAGCACATGGAAAATCTGAAAATTCTGTGACCCCCAGGCTATATTTCAGATCAAACTAGCTCTCTAGTCATATACCCTGCATATAACAAGGAAAAAGATGCAGCTGATATAAATGAAACAGATGGTGAAAGGTACCTGCTGACCAAACAGGAGCACTGGGACTGAATTTGGGTAGGTCAGCCCATCTGTAATGGATAATCTCAATTGTCATTACACACATCAATTGCGTTTGCTGTTACTGTATGTCATTCAATGCCTAAGAGCCGTATGGCTTTCTTTGAAACATTTAACGCAAAACTGCTGAGATATTGTAATATTTGCTTCACATTCTGAAGCAAGTTTGTAAATGTCCCTATCCTTAAAAAATAAATGTAGCTGGTGTTATTTTATTTTAAATTAAACATCCTTTCCTTTTGTAAAGATACAAGACCATTACTTGATATATATCCAATTTGTCTGCTAATTTATGAAAGTATAATGATATTGCATTATTGTTATAAAGTTAATCAAGACTTTAATGGGACAGCTATGTTACTATCAAGGTTTTTTTTTTCTTTTACTATAATGTATGTGTTCAATGAGCTGATTATGCTGTGTGACAATGAACTCACTAATTACAAAGTTATTACTATATCTCTAATGGATAGGAATTCTAGCTTTGTACATTTCAGTTTAAAAGTCTGAGGATGTTTTCAAATAGAAGGCAAATCAAAAACTGAAAAAAATATACAATCAGTAGATACAGCAGGGTGTTTATTTTATGGGCATAGTATCTGATTGTAGGCTCCACTGTTTTGCACTTAATGAAGAACATTTCCATGTGCGTAAAGTAAGTGCCTGCTGGCTTTGCAGCATTTTTAACATTTTCTCTACACAGGTGTAAGAGACACAAGAGGCTAAGCAACAGAAAATCAGGTTTCTTGCATTCTTTTGTAATGAAAGTGGTTATATTATTTTAATGAGATTTGCTTTTCTCATTTCTGGTATATAATTTGGAACCAGGATTTATGTCCTTTTCTTTTTCAGTAGAAGAGGAAGGAGGCAACTTGACTCAGAGAAAGAAATATGGGAAAGAAATTGAACTATGCATTGGGATGGTAATAGATGAAATGATGACCTCAATGGTAGTATTGTCCTTGACACCAATGGGAGAGCAATTTCACCTCCAGCATTTAGTAATATACTAGGATTTGGATTATGTATGGCCATAATGCTGTCAATCAGCAAATAAATTTCTGTGGAATCTGGCTCCTTGGTTCTTAAATTTCTAGTCCCAAAAAAATATCCAGTCTCACCTGAAATCTCATATGCTTTCTTCAGTTCTGTTCATCACACCATGTGCCTCAAGTCCAAAGTTTTAAACAGGAATCTGCACAAAAAGCAATGGAAAAAAAACCATAGAAAATATGTCATGAAGTATTTCATAGAAAGTCTGGATAACTAAAATTTCAGTCTCCAAAACTGAAGCCTCCTTGTTCACTTGAGAGATTTTAGCTCATTTTTATATATGTACTTTTTAATAACCATAATGTGAGAAGATTGTAACACTAAACTAAACTATACAATAAAATTACATAAATGCATGTAAAACTACATGGAATTGCACCATAAAAGTAGATCTATTTGGAAATGTTTCAGTGATTTCTTTTTTTTAACTGATTCATCAAAACTGAACCCTTCTGCAGAAACACACCAGGTCCATCATAAGCTTAATTGGGAAGAGCTTGTCAAGTCCACAGTAAAATTCATGATCAAGAACAGCGAAAGAAATCCAGTATAGGAAAGTTAATATTCTGATGGTTGGAGTAGTCACGTGGAATATGGCTAACTTGGATTCAAATCCTTGCTCTTTCTGATTTTGGAGCAGAGACTTGGCCCAGATGGGTATAACCTTTGCATTATCATCTGTCATTCTCTGGCTCAATTAAATTTTATGGAAAATGAAACAGCTCCAACAGGAGAGACAGAAAGAGTGCCAAAACACTGTTTTCTTTCTGTGGGAATGTCTAGCAATGCCATCATTCCCACTCAATCCCATTCTGCATACAACAAATCTCAGAAGTGTGGTTCTGTAGCCACCCTCAAAGAGAATAAAATGCCAGTGAATAAGCCCATGGAAAATAGCATAAGAGGGCCATGGAAGCAAGTTCAGTGCCACTCATAATAACTATATTGCCCATTTTTTAAAGTGAGCATTCATGGATTACAGGAGCAAATAGGTGGTGCAGGCTTCATAATGGAGGTAGGTGTTGTAGACATTAGGGCTGTGCAAAACAGCCATGTTCCGTTTCAACCAGCATTTTAACATTTCAGTGGAACAGCAGTCCATTTCAAATTTTGTTTTGATTTGAAATCGCTGTTCCATTTTATTTCGTCAAAACAGTTTTGCCGTTTCGATGCTGATTTGACATTTCGCTCGTAGGCTATAATGGGGAAGGTCGAAACAGCCTATAACTTTGTCATTTCTGGTCTGACTTAAGTGAAATTTGCAGAAATGGCAGACCCTTCTGAGGGCATGAAGTCTGCCAAGTTTCAAGGAGATAGGTGCAGGGGTTTTAGGGAAACTGCACCTCAAGCTGCGGACAAGCAAAACTCATGAAATGGGTGACACTGTGTGTGTTAAGGCACAGCAGAGTGAAAG
>NW_017729032.1:92466881-92469295 GCF_001723915.1 Gavialis gangeticus
TCTTCCCAGCAGCTCACTGCCTCTCTCGCCAAAGAACGGGCTATGGTCATGGAAGTCAAAGCCTTCCTAATGAGGCCAGCACTGCAGTCTTTGGTTGACTATGTGGCTCCTCCTCTCCCTCCTCAGCCCATATCCTGAGACTGGGAGGATCGACAAGAACACTACCTGTGCCCCCAGACCCTTTAGCCCTGCTCCCAAATCCCTGTAGTGCCTCATGACCCGGCTGGGAGTGCTCTGAGCCATGTCATTAGTGCTCAGATGAATAAGGAGCATAGTATAGTGGTCTGTGGGCTGGAGGAGCTTTGGGATCTTCTCCGCAATGTCCTGGATGCGGGTCCCCGGGAAGCAGCAGACTTCCCAGGCTAAGGGGTTGGGGCAGCAGATTGCTCCCTCAGTCCCCCTCAGGATGGGGACTATTCATCTTCACTCCAGTCAGCCCACATCATGTTTGGCAGGGTGGTCCCTCTGGGCTGGTGAAAAACCACTGTAAAGTAATCATTAAGCAGATTGGCTTTTTCCTGGGTTTCAGTAGTCAGCTGCCCCAGCTGCCTTAGCAGGGGTCCAAGCTTACCTCTGTTTTTCTATTGACTCCCACATATCTGAAGAAGGACTTTTTATTGTCCTTGATTTGTGTAGCTAGATAGAATTTAGTTGCAGCCTTGGCTTTTCTAGTTTGCTCCCTGCAGGTGCAGACCAGTGCAGTATACTCCTCCTTAATGGCATTTCCTGAGCAACCACTCATCATGAACTCCCCTCCTTGTGAAATCATGGCATCTCAGGGCCTCAAGAACAAGCCTCTTGAGATTATGAAAGTCAGCTTTCCTAAAGTCAAGGACCACTGCATTGCTGGCTGACTCACCAGCTTTGCAATGGATAGTGAAAGTGCTCAACACGTGATCACTGTCACCCAGCTTACCTTTGATTCTTATGTCACTGATTAGATCATCCCCTTTGGCCAGTACCAGGTCCAGCAGTGCCTTGGCTCTTGTCAGCCCATAAACTTCTTGGAAAGGTAGAGCTCATCCACGCATGTAAGGGAGCTTTGTGACTGACTGGATTTGACTGAGTGCTCTTCCCATGAGATGTTCAGGTAGCTGAAGTCTCCCATGATGACCATGAACAAAAAGCAGACAGCCTCAATCAATTCCTTGGTGAATTCTTGGTCAAGCATTTGTTCCTGGTTTGGAGGTCTGTAGTAGACTCCTGCCATTGTATCCCCTTCACTATGTTCCCCTCATATTCTAACCAAAAGGGTCTCCAGTCATCCTCCTTGGGTGCCAATCTCAGCTTGTAGGGATGCGTAGCTCCCCTTCACATAGAGAGCTATACCCCCACCCCTTTTTTCAGCACAATCTCTCCTGTACAAGGTACAGCCATTTATACTGGTAGTCCAGTCATAGGAGGAGGCCCACCAGGTCTCCGTGATCCCTATGAGATCATAGTCATTTTTGTTTAGCAGAAGGACCAACTCCTCCTATTTATTTCCCAAACTCCTAGCATTAGTGTACAGTCACATTGTAGCAAAACCCCCAGTTTTTCTTTTTTAATACATACATACATACACACATACATACATACATACATATATATATAAGATAGATATGCATTCCCTTCCCTTCCTCAGTTATTTCTGGCTTTTCTTTCTCTCCCTCTCTATTCCCTATAGACAAGCATAAGCAAGCTCAGACTTAGGATAAGCTTTAACATTTTTATTTGGTTGCAAGTTTTTGGTTTGGGATATCCACTGTTTTATATTGTATTATTATTAGGTTTGCATTGATTCTTACTGTTGTATATTGTAGTATTATAATTTTTGTATTGATTTTTATTGTTTCATATGGATATTGTATGGTTTAGGCCTGTGTTTGTAAGTGAACCAAAGTAATAGCAAGTTTCCATTTTGTATGTCAAGTCTTCATCTTGTGTCCTCTGCCCAGGCATCCCCTGCGTTGCAACTGTATGATCACATACCCCTCCCATGAAAATTGGTTCCCAGATAAATGAGAGTGATTGGGAATGATTGAAATACAATGGTAGCAGACCTCTACTGAATGGCCTATAATGACTGGGCCATCACCTTGCATTGATTCATCTAGGAACCATGGACATCACCCAGGAACAGAGACAAGAACCCAACATTTGAAAGACAAAAGACCCTGCAGAACCAGCAACTCTACCATTGTACCCCACCATTACAGACAGCCAAAACTTCACATCCCTGCATGGAGCACACTTGCTCAGTATGCCAGGGGCTGACCCTTCCTGGACATGCCTTCTATTACTAGGGTCACACAAGGTCTGCCCCTATAAAAAGGGGCAGTGAAGACAGACCCAGTGGGTGTCCTCTCCATCTGGACCAGCACCATGCCACAACACCTATCCATCCAGAGGCCCTGCCGATGACCCCCCCCCCC
>NW_017729032.1:92469371-92469612 GCF_001723915.1 Gavialis gangeticus
GTGTGTGTGTGTGTGTGCGTGTGTGTGTGTGTGTGTGTGTGAGAACCAATAACTTCATGAGGCTGTCTGTTTGTGTTGTCTGTGTAATAAAAATGTTATTTGGACCCCTAAGTTGAGTTTTGGTTTACTATGGTTTGGTCCTGCTCCAATCTTTGCTCCTCTAATTTTTGTTTCATTTCTCCCTCTCCTGCTTCTGGCTCACTGCCACCTCCAACACTTGTCCTGAGCTCCTCTCTGCCTC
>NW_017729032.1:92474612-92475311 GCF_001723915.1 Gavialis gangeticus
TGCCTTTTCCTTTTCCTCTGAGCAACCAGGTTTCTGCCTCAGTTTCTTTCCTGGCTGTCTCCTCCTTGCCACCACTTATCTGCCCCTACCCCCAATATCTCAGCTGTTTGTCTCAGTTTCCAGCCCTAGTCTATCTTATGTAAACCCAAGCCTCAGTTCCTCAGCCAGCTTCTCTGTAGTCTACCAGTTCTAATCCTGGTTCTGGCACTTTCACTCCCTACACTTTAATTCTCTCTCTGTCACCTGAACCTTCCCCAAGTATCCCAGGTACCCCAAGCACATACATGCACACTGTACCATCCAAGTTAGAAACTTGCTGTGTGTAGGTGGGGTGTGTGTATATATATAAGTCATTGTGTGCACGATATATGAATTAGTGGTCTGTGTCTAACTTTTGGGGTGTATGGTGTATGTGCTTGAATTGGTGATAGGTATGCCTGTACCTAGACTGGTGTGGATGTGTATGTGCCTGAGCTAGTAGTGTGTGTGTGTATGCACCTAGTGGATTTGTGTGTTTGTATATCTGCAATTGTGTCACACCCTCCTGTCTAACAGCACAATATTGAGATCTTGAGAGCTGTCTTGACCCCACAGGGCAACAGATAAGACCACAAGTTTAACAAATTTAGAAATATGGAGTGGCATTGTCTACTTGCTTTTACTAACGTAACTCAGTCTAAGCCTATTTACACCATTAAG
>NW_017729032.1:92480311-92490502 GCF_001723915.1 Gavialis gangeticus
ATGTGTGCGCCATTGGAGGCCCTAGGCTTCCTTGTACTCATAGAACTGGCTTGCCCCAGAGATACAGTAGCAGGTTTGGATATAGCAGGAGTGGATCTTCTCCCAGGCTTGGCTCCCCATTCCTCCCTGTGCCCACTGGCAATAAGAGAAACCCATTTCTTCCTAGTATGCCAGACAATACCAGGCTGGATAGTGCTGGACACACAGCAGGGAGGGCTTGGGCTCCAGACATAGGGGCTTCATGCTGCATATCCTTACAGATAGATGTACGAGCTGTGCTGCCTTGTGCTACAGTCATTGTTGAGAGGGGTAGGGAGGGGACACAGGACACAGCAAGCTCCAGCCCTGTCCAGAGTGGGCGAGGTCATAGTAAGCATTGTCATGTGACTGCTCAGGACACATTCTAACTTTCAATATAGCGCAATAATGCTTACTATGAAAGCAAATAAAATGTGTGCTACATGTCCCACTCAATAAGGCTCTGTGATGACAGTTAGAAACAAACAATTCCAAAGAATAACTTTGCACAGATTACTTGCTGTTTGTGAATGAAATAGCTGCTTTTTTTCTGAGTAACTGTAAAAGAATTGTTAAACAGCTTTATGTAACCAAATACTTGAATTTTAACAGTATCATCCAAAACACAGATATGACTTCAGAAGATGACTACTGCAGAACCAGGGGTATTCATGGGGAAAAATATGGAGGGAAAGTGGGCACTGCAACATGGATTGGATCAAAATGGATCTGTACTTATGTTGGTACCTAGAAATAAATATGAGAAAGGCCGGAGAAGATTAAAAAGAAGACACCAAGGAAGGATGAGACAAAACCACAGGAGCATTGGTAGCAAGACCCTGAGAAAAACCTAAGACAGAGAGCACTTTTAGCCTACTGCTGTGGGGGAGGAAGGATAGGGGGTTGGCTGGAGCTGTGAAAAAAAGAAACTATCTCCTATCACTTTATACCATGGTACGGAAACAGGAGTTCATCTTGAAGAAACAGAATTGATTTGATAACAGCCTTTAACTATCTGAAGGATGGTTATAAAGAGGATGCAGCCAGACTGTTCTCGGTGGCAGATGGCAGAACAAGGAGCAAAGAGCTTAAGTTGCAGCAAGGGAAGTTTAGGTTGGATATTAGGAAAAACTTTCTCACTAGGGGGGTGGTGAAGCACTGGAACAGGTTATCTAGAGATGTGGTGGAACCTCCATCCCTGGAGGTTTTTAAGACCTGGTTCAACAAAGCCCTACCTGGAATGATCTAGTTGGAGATGGTCCTGCTTTGAGCAGGGAGTTGGACTAGATGACCTCCTAAGGTCCCTTCCAATTCTAATTTTCTATGATTCTATGAATTACATGAATGATACCCAACTCCATCATTATTTGCTTCTTCTAAAGGAAAGAGCTCCAAACTGTGGTTACCTGCTTACAGAACCTAAAAAAACAAAAAAACTAACACCCAAATCCCAGCAATATAAATTCCCTGCTTCCTCAACAATAACAAGAAGAATTAGAAAAAGAAAAAGATAGTTTTTGTACCTCTTAGGTACACTGTTTGGCAGCCTTCTTTCTCCACATATTGTAAGGAAATATATATATATATATATATAACATAATATAACATATCATGGCTGGCAATCCCTCAATTCATGGATGATTTCTACCATGGCTCATTGGTGGTTCTCGAGGTGACTTAAGAGTCCAGTCCTTGAGCTACAGATCTCTCCACAGAAGCTGCAGGTCTTTCTGCAAGAGGGAGAAAGCCATAGGCAGGGATTTTTCTCCTTTTCCTTCCTCTGATCTCTCTTCTCTGCTTCAATGGCAAGATGCTTTGCCCTTCTTTGAGAAGGCAGTTAGACAAGATGACCTCCTCAGGTCCCTTCCAACCCTAATTTTCTATGGTTCTATGCTTCACCTGGAAGTGGGCTGCCACTTGGTTGAGGTTGCTGCTGTCTCTTGATGCTACTATGCTGTCTGACTTACTCTGTGCTTTTGGCAGCCAGCAATGACCCTGTGCTGCTGTTCTTCAGATGATGTTGTTTTAATGGACACTACCCAACTGAATTTGGCAAATGTAGCAAAAATAGCAGTTGAAAGAGATGCTGCTGCATCTTTTGGCAGTGGCACATAATTTAGATTTACTAGCCCATCATGCTCCTCTGCTTTTTTAACTGTTATTACCACTACTACAGATAAAGATGGTTTGGACCCATGGTCCCAATCTAAATTTGTCCCTTGTCCCACTCAAGTGGATTGTGTGCCTAAGCTTGTTGTGGCCTTAGGCAGGGCCACCATAAACACTTCAATAATGGCAATACAGGCATTGAAGCTTCAGAGGAATAGTGCCAGTTCAGTTTGCTCCTCTCATTGCTTTCAGAAACCCGTGCCTTCAGCCTGAGCTCTTTGGATAAATGAGTTAACTTGCTTAAGGGACACTATTTGTGCCCTTGTATAGTCACACCTTAGATCATCCTTTATGTTATTTTGGAAGAGCTCTCTTTAAATCATATTAAAATAAATAATTATGCCACCTACCCCTTCCCAGCCTGCTCCCTTCTCCCATCTACAATTAAACAGACTAAAATATAAAAAGTCTTTTCTTTAAAAAAAGAGAAAAATGAGATTCTTTGTGCAGAAATAGAATTGCAGTGTTGGCTTCTACAAACAGGGTCTTAGTGCATAAAAATAGAGATTTATACATTGCATTGAGGTAACTGTATGCCTAACCACATAAAAAATCAAGCCTACATATGTATTGCAATAGCTAGAGCAGTAACTTGAAATTGTAGCAAAGTAGGTTTAGAATAAGTATCAGGAAAACTTCTTCAATGTCAGAATGGTGAGACAGTGGAAAAGACTGCATAGGGAATTGTGGATTCTCTTTCATTGGAGGTTTTAAGAAGAGGACTTATAAGTGTGGTTTAGGAAATGTGATGCCCGGAGTGTGCTGTGAAAAGCAAAAACTGGAAGCCAGGAGACACCCACACGTGCATCAGTTGGAAATCATGAGAAGAGTCCTGCAGTCAAGAGCAAGTGGAAATTGGAGAGGACCGTGTTCAGCAGCAGGAAAATGAAGCAGAGCTACACAACTGGCTTGGTTATGAAAAAGATTAGAGGTTTTGGAATAAGATTATGGAGGGGACAGGATGATATAAAAGTTAATTGTGGTCAGAATGTTAGATGCATGGACTTGGTCCCCAGTGTGTTTTCTAGAGTGGGGATTTTCCATGCTTTTGGTCTTAGCAAATAATCACATGGGAATAAGAAGGATTTTTTTCCCTTCCTGTTGCTACAGGGTTATTTTAACCTTCCACAGGAGCACTGGGTGTGGGCTGCAACCAAGGCTGAGGAGTTTCATTGGACTGTACTGATGCTTACGCTAGGACTGAAAAAACCCAAAGGCTCCTGGCTAGAGGGTCTTGCTCTTCCACTCAAGGTCATATAAATTCCCACATAGGAAGGAACGTGACCCCAACAGCCACATCTGCATGGACTTTGAGGGGTTTTTCTTCCTCTGTAGTGGGAGCTGTGGTCAAATTTTAACTACTACCCCCTATCCTTGCAGTGGCAGGACATTGACAGTACCTTCGTCTCCATGCTTATCTGTGGCAAATGTATAGTATTTTTAATGTTTCTACCATTGTTCCTGGTAGTTCTACAAGAGGGTTTTTCACAACATTTTAAGAATAGGTTAGATAAACACTTTGCTAGGATAGTGCAGCTGGGGATGATCCAACCTGGAGCAGGTAGTTAAAGTAGCTGACTTTCTGCTGTTATTTCCAGCTTTACTTTTCTATGATTTTATTATATAACTCAGCAATTTTAATAGTGTGGATTCATATATAGTGTGCATATCACACACACCTAAATAAGACAGACAGCTTGTGTTTGGACAGCAGAGCAGAAAAACAGATTTTCCCAGAGTAAGTCTTCTTGGAAACATAGGCTGCCTGTAGATGTTAACAACCGCCCCCCCCCAAAAAAAATTGTGCTTTACCAAAAGAAGCAGTGAGTTACTTTGACCCAGCTCCACAGCATCTGTATAGATTGGGCATTTCAGCAGGGCTTTTTGGTGCTTTTACCTAAAGCTCAACCAATCCGCTATTAGATAAAAGTGCCAATACAGCCCCATTAAAGCACTTGATCTATACAGATATTGGGCAAGCTGGGTCCAACTAACATGATGCCTCTTCTCGGCTTGTGCTGGACTCGGCACAAGAGTGCAGAGAGTTTAAAGTGCCACTTTGTTTTGTTTTTTTAATGTCTGCAAGCAGCCATAGTGTCCAAGAAGTGTGGCATCCCAGGAGACAGTCTTGGTGAAGCAACAAGGACTACTTTGTGTGACAAAGCAGCAAAAAGGCTACACCCCAGACCTCTGTAAGAGCAGTATCAAGACTGTTACTTCTTTACTGTAAATTATACTTTATATATAATAAAGTGTTGTTTCCATATCAAAAGCCTCATCAAGATATTATAGACTGAATGCAGCAGCTCACTTATTCTAAGCCAGCTCAAAGAGCTTAGGCTAGAAGAGGATTAACACTGCCCTTGTTCTCTGCAATCCCAAGTAGAAGTGGCAGTCATCTTGGCTGCACTGAGTCATAGTATCTGCTGGCTTGCTTCTATGTCTCCCTGCTTCTATTTAAGCTTCCCCTCCTAAGATACACATCCCAATTTTGGAAGGCTGATTTTGGGAGGAAAAGTACATGTGGTATGTAAGTAAATATGGTATATGCATATGGTATATCTTCAGAAGAACTGTAGTATAGGGGATGCCCTATATTTAAAGGTGTGATTCCTCCTCTGAAGCAGAAGAGGTAATTAGTAGCATTAGTCTGAAGTCAGTCAGAAGGCAAGATACATACGCACCTTCATAGACTAACTAAATAAGATATATAGAGAGAGCACAAGCTTTTGTGAACTCAAGTTCACTTCATCAGATTCTGACTCCTCCAAAGCAACCATATAGCACTTTTTGTGAATACCTAAGAACTCCATTTCCCTTAAAGTAGAGTTGTGCAGTGATAGCTAGGAAACCACTGTGTATTCTTCTTTTCCATTCAGTACCCTCCTCCAGTGTTCTAGCTAGAAAATAAATTTAAATATGCTTCACACCTGAAACCTATTGAGACTACAAGCTCCTAGCTAAATAGAGGAGAGGTGCCTACTCTAGTTACAGAGAAATATTTTCAACAAATTATAGTAAACTTTAAATAGAAAACAGCAAGTCATGCGTAAGTCCACTGTTTGCACAGCTCTTCAATTCCCATATGTACAAAACATGTTTTTATTTAAGTAGAAGGTGGAAGGGGCTACCGGATTGGTTATCTTGGCAATCAGCTGAGACATGCAACCCTCTGGAGTTTACATGCCCTAGCAAAATCTGTATCTTGTGGCTTGAATAGAGCTCTAATTTCTATTAATATTCATGTATACCTTTAAGAGCTTTTATACATTTTTACAAAATAATATGGAAAAGGAAAGATTTACAGAAAAAATCAATGGGTAACATAGATCATCATATAGGAGAAAAATAATCCATTGTTCTCTGTTAATTTTTGTAAGGTTCTAATTTTGCATTTTTAATTTCTTAGGCATTAAATATATTAATAATAAAATGAAAACAGGTGTTTTATTATGAAGTTAATTCCCAATCTCTAATGCTGTATGTTTTTATTTAGTTATTGCTTCCTTGTATCCCCAGAAGCTTCTTCTACATGTTCTTAATGAGCATTTTGCCTGGTGACCTTATAAAGAAAGTTAAATGTTCTAAAAGAAAGCACCAGGTTGTGGTCCTTAGCCTATCTGGCATAGATACTCACCCCAGTCTGTTGCCTCCCTCAGCAGAGAATTCAGGTGGATGCAGGTGGCCAGAAACCTTCATCTGGACCTAGCCAAATGCCCACTCCCTGCCACCAGAGTGGCCAGCCAAGGTCAGCTGATCTCTCACCTCTTCCAATATGACCCAGAAAGTTCATCTCTGTACCTAGGCTTCTGCACCTTTCAGTTCTGTTGTTAGTGGCTTCCTGACAGGCCTCTTAGATATCTGACCTGGCTTGTTCCCAAGCCCTAAGTTTGACCTGACCCAATTCTGGTTTGAATGACCTGGCTCATCTCTTGACGCCATACTCTGCCTGACCTTGTGGATCTCTGACTCAGTTCCATAGGTGGATTTTATAGCTTCTGGCTTCCCTACACTCCACCCGGCACACTTCCCTTGGATTTTGGCTGCTTCTTCTGACCCTGAGGTAACCCCCAGACCTGGCTGCCTATGACCTGGCATAACAATAGGCATCCTAACATAAAAGCCAAAAGACCTCTGTAACAGGCTAAAAAACAAAGGAGGGTTCCAGTTGGATGTAATAGTCACTATAATATTGAATAGATTTAATATTTGGGAAATAGGAGGATAAAGAACAGCATGATGCCAAACAGAAACAAAAGGTTGATAGATACATATAGACTCTTCTGTCCTAAGGCCCCTGGCAGACTTTTAGCTAAGGATCTGGGATCTGATGCATGATCCCAACAATTGTGCTTCTTGCCATGGTACATGTGCATGGCAGGAAGTGGTACTGTGGGATTGGGAATCAGGTCTGTACTGTGCCACACTGCCAGTACAGAGGGAGCCCAGGATTATGGCAAGTAGACAACCAGTCAGATGATCCCCTGCTCCCAGACTCCAGAGTATATGTACCATTTCAGCTGACTGCCACTCTAAGCCTCAAGGACACACCTCAGCCCTTGACTCTGATGAACCTCCAAGGCAAGGAGACTTAATCAGATTCTGCTTCCAGACTCTTGGGTGCAGCAGACCCCAATCACATGATTTGTGTTCCCAGCCTCCAGGGAATAGTGGACTCAAAGGCTTGATTTTGCCCCAGAGGCTAAGAGCACAGATCACCTGATCTGCACTCCCAACCCCTGGGGCAAAGCTGATCCCTTGTCTCCAGCTTCACCCCAGAGGCTGGGAGCAAAGTTCCATGGGCTGGAGATCCCAGCCTTCAGGGCACAGTGGAGCCCTTAACTTTACCTGTGCTGCCAAAGCTGAGAGCACAGATGTGCTGATTGGGGCTCTCAGCCCCTGGGGTCCTGTGGAGCCCCTAACTCCACTGTACCACAGAGGCTGGGAATTCCAATAAGCTGCAACTCCCAGCCATGGGGGCATATTGGAGTCAAGGGCTGTCCTGCACCTCTGTGGCTGGAAGCAACAGCTGAAACACAGCTCCCAGCTTTGGGGACACATCAGAGCTCTCAATTCTGATGTGTCCCCAAGGACAGTAGTGACAGTCAGCTGATTGGGCTCCTAGCCTCAAGAGCACATTGGAGGCAAGGGCTTGTTAACCTCTTGTTAGATCATTGGTGCTTCCAACCTCCAGAGGCTGGTAATCCCAATCAGCTGATGCCTGGGCACGCGTGCAATTTAAGGTGTGTGATAATTAGGGATCCTGGCTTTCTCTGATAAAAAAAAAAAAAATCACCAATTTTTTAATAAAAAAAGGAACCCCAAATCCACATTTTTCTGTGATTAAAATGAAACACCACTAATACATATAATGGTTTTCCATTTTAATCAGAGAAGAATGTGGATTTAGGGTTACCTTTTTTAATTAAAAAAAGTGTTTTTTTTTTTTTTATCAGAGAAAACCAGGATTCCTGGTTACCGCACACCTTAAATTGCACACATGCCCAGGCATCAGCTGATTGGGATTCCCGGCCTTGGGAGGCTGTGGCTTATCCTTTGTTTTATGAGCCATTCATTAATGTGTGGCCAAGTCACTAGTTAACAAGAGTGCTTGCAGATGTTAAAACCAAAAAACAAGGTGCTTTACTTTAAACTTGGCATGTTCTTGTGCCAAGCCCAGCACAAGCCCAGAAGAGTCAGCGTGTTAGTTGGACCTGACTCACCTGACATCTGTAGAGATTGGGTATGTTAGTGGGGCTTTTTGGCACTTTTATTTAATAGCTGATTGAATTAGCTTTATCTAAAAGCACCACAAAGCCCCGCTGAATCACCCAATCTATACAGATGCTGCAGAGCCAAGTCAAAGTAATGCACTGCTTCTTCCAGTAAAGTGTGTTTTGTTTTGTTTTTTAATCTCTTCGAGCAGCCTATGTGATTAGCCAGTTAATCATGTTTTAAGTGTAATGTCTGTCAGGGGCCTAAAAGTGCTAAGTTTTAAATTTGGACTATTTGATTATGCTGGAGCATAAAGAGGTTAAAAACTTCTTCCTTTTCTTATGGCCTTCATAGTTTCTCAGAACTTGAGTCCACTCTGTTCTACAGTTAGTGAAAAAGGAGAAGTGGGAAATGATAAATTAAGCTCTATATCCTTAAGCCATGATACTTTTTTCCTCTAGGTTGATTCTGGAGCAATAAAGAAATGAAAACCTCCCATCCCTACCACCAGCCCTTCATATGGGGACTCAATTTACTCTACCATTCTCCATAGTATAGGGGCAAATAGAGCCAACAGCACATTAGAAAGAGGTACAGATGTCTTCAGAAATCAGAATTTTTCACACTTCTATTCAATTAGGAGGTAAAATGTGAATTCTGGCTTCTAAAATTTCTGGAGATAAGTTTTGTTTGTTCTTAGTTACCACATGTAGATACAGAGTGATTTAATTAATTCAATTAAATTAGCCTGGGTTTAAACCAAAGTAACTGGACCAAGAATTGTAGAAGATGTTCACACAAGTATGATAATAACAGATTCATAAGGGTATTTCACTTTTTAGCTATTTCCAAGAGTGACTACGGTTAAAAGGGGTTGTAAGGTGTTTTCATTCAGTGATTACTACATTATTTTTTCTGGAAAAAAATGTGTCCTCTAAAATATTGGATAGCCTCCACAAAACTAGCGGAAGAATCAATCTACGAATTACAGAACAGCAAGTTTAACTTCAATAGCTAGTAAATTGCTAGAACATTTATTAAAGCAGTCTATTTGTAAGTGCCTAGAGGAAAGCAAGGTGATAAACAGTCAGCAACATGTACTAGTTGCAAACAAATCATGCCATCTAACTTAATTTCTTTCTTTGATAAGGCTTAGTGAATTAAGGGCATGTTTGAAATGCCATAGATCTCAAGTTTGATAACTTTTATGCTATAGTTCCACAGAATATATTCACCTGGGAATGAAGGGGTAGTGTAGGTTGAAATGCTACATTCTGAACACACCATTGGCTTAAAGATTGTGATAATTACTGCTTTTGCCAGGTTCCACATCAAAATGGAGAGAGTATTGACTGGAATCTAAATGCTATCTCAGCTAAACTGGCCAAAAATAATTTTCCATTTTTTCACCAACTATAAAGTAAAATATTATCCCATCACCCAGTCTTCACCCCAGTTGGAGGAAATGCAAATAAAATATACTAAGAGAGCCATCTTTCTCAGAGCTCCTGCCAAGGTGATTCCCATGGCTTACACCAAATTTAGCTGACTGCTTTCATATGACATCAGATCAGCCAGCTCCATATGAAACAGTTCCCCAGTTGATTAGTTATGTTTTAGAAGGGCTTTTTGCAGGTCTAATTAAGAGAGATACAAAAATGTGTTCTGAAATCATGTAAGTGCCTTTTGGATCTGTAATAAGGTTTTTTTAAAGGATATGGCATTTCTATGGGGGTTGTTTATTAATTATTAAAACTATTTACAAATGCTTGCCTTGTCATTTTAAAAACTTCAACATTTTATCATTAAGGCAACCACTCAACCATCTCTTCATCCTCTCCTCATAACCACACATACGCAGACACACATCGTGCATGGTTCTCTGTCATAGTGAAATGTGTAAAAATAATAACAATTCTAAATAAACATACAGTAAGCTCTATAAGGTTGCTTACATATAGATAGCTAGCCAAAAGGAGCAGCAAGATGCTCAAGACAAAAACAAAACAAAACAAAAAGAAGTACTACATCTCCAGAGAAGTCTTCTTAGATATCATTGCTTCTATTATGGACATTAGGGCTGTGCAAAACAGCACTGTTTTGTTTTGACTTCTGTTATGCCATTTCAACAAGACAGTGTTTCATTTTGAGTTTTGTTTAGTTTTGAAAGCACTGTTCCATATTGTTTTGTCAAAACTGTTTAGCTATTTCAACATTTCACCCATAGGCTATAATGGGGAAGCACAAAACTGCCAAAAACTTTGTCATTTATTGCCTGATTTGGATGAA
>NW_017729032.1:92495502-92497260 GCF_001723915.1 Gavialis gangeticus
CACTGTTTTGTTTTGACTTCTGTTATGCCATTTCAACAAGACAGTGTTTCATTTTGAGTTTTGTTTAGTTTTGAAAGCACTGTTCCATATTGTTTTGTCAAAACTGTTTAGCTATTTCAACATTTCACCCATAGGCTATAATGGGGAAGCACAAAACTGCCAAAAACTTTGTCATTTATTGCCTGATTTGGATGAAACTTGCAGAGATGGTAGCCCCTTCTGAGGCCATCATATTGTCTGTTGTGGAACAAATTCTTAAGTGCCTGACTGCACTGAAAATGGGAGTGCAGGCATCTAGTGCAGATCTGTGTTCTTTTAGGCAGCTAAAAGTTTAAGGCTAAGGACTGCAGTATCTCAAGCCCCAGCATATATCTGAACAAGCCAGGGAATACCAGTGAGAAAGAAGACTGGAACATTTACAAACACCCAGCCCATCAAAAAGGGCTATGAAAGTAGTTCAGGACAGGCCTCAGCAAGATGAGTGTGAACAGAAATTAAACTGTATCCCTGTGATGGACTATGGGTTTTATACTGATATTTCTGTGGAACCTGTGTTTATGCTGAAGTAATGTTGGTTTCTTCCTGGCTAACTTATGCAGAGGGGAAATAATTGATTAGAAACAGTGAAACAGGAGACTAGATGGCATGTGATATGAGATGAGCTGGACCACTAGCATCCACAGAGATTGGAATAGCTTTCTTTGTTGACACCTCAACAAAGGTGAGATGACCCACTTCTGGGAGACTGGAAAAAAAGCTGAATGGGACAAGTAGAGCTGAAGACAGCGTATGAACAAGAGCTTGTCAGACCTTGCAAGGGGAATTTGGAGGGAGAGAGAAACAAGCTTTGATGCTCTGGAAGGACTGGAAAGGTAACAGCTATCTTTGGGGGTGGTCTGACCTGTGCAGTCTGGACTGGGGACAGAGGAACTGCTTAACCTCTGGAGGAGGGCAGAGAAACTCTGGCTGGTTGGCCTTGGTCCAATAAATACCTTTATTTAAGTGCTGCATGAAACTTTGGGTTGTGTAGGTCTCCCCAACAATAGATCAAGCCCCTCTCTGAGAAGCAGAACTGGATGCTAGCTACTTGAGTCAGGGCCATGAAAAGTCAGGGACCATGACAAACTGGAAGACCAAATTCTCAGAGTAGGAGGGAGACTGGTCTCCCTCCACAGTAGAAGTCATGCCTGGGGTGGCTTCAAGGAACACTCACAGGGTGCATGCAGATGAGCATGCATGGGTGATGTGCAGCATCACAGACCTGTCTGCAGTGCTGCACACCACACCACAAATGTGGTGTTCCCCATGCTGCTAATTTGTGTGTGTGGTGGGGGAGAGGGGGTTGACACTAGGAGATCCAGGTGAGAAAAAACTTCACACCTAAAAAAAAAGTGGCACGTGCCACTCATAACTGGGGCCCTGCCAGCCGAAGCCACACTCCAGCTGCCGGCCAGGGTCCCTGCTGCAGAATCGCCACAGCTGCAGCCCTAAAGGCCTATAGACCCCAGGTGTTGACCCCATCCTACCTAACCCCAACCATGGCAACGTGCTGTGTGCTGGAGCACATGTGCATGGGGGTTCTTCAGAGACAAGCAGCAGCATACATATTGTGCTGCTGTTGTTTGTCCCCTGGGAAACGTATGTTCCCACTCATGGAGACATGCCTACACAGACTAGACAGGGCTACAGTAGTCTTAAGCAATCACCCTATAGGCTACAGGCTATAGGCTGTACAGGAGGGACAGGATAGGAAGGAAA
>NW_017729032.1:92497271-92499912 GCF_001723915.1 Gavialis gangeticus
CTCAGGTCCCTTGTGACCCTAGAAACTATGAAACTATGAAACCCCTCTATAGGGCACTCCATGGCAATCCCACTAACATTTCTGATACAGGGAGTCTAACTGCAATGCAAGGGTATGAGGTCATGTCCACTTTGAGCTTCTCAGACCCACTCCTAACCCACCTTTGCTGCCTAATTTGTGAGCCTTGGTGCATAAAAATGGGCAGGGCTTATCTATAAGCAGTGAGCAGCCTTGCTCAGTTTGTATAGATATATGCTTACTGCTTAGTCCCTTACTAGATCTATCCCTAGATTCAGGTATTATAAAGCATGCTTTCCTATTAGTCATTCCTGTGGCTTTTCTCTGAAACATTTATTTATCCACATCCCTTGAAAATGTGGACACCAGACCTGAGCAGTATTCCATCAGTGCCAAATGCAGAGGTTATACAACCTCCTTACCCTTTCTCAAGATTTTCCTTTTTACATGTCCTTTTTACTTGCTTGTGCTGTCTCTTTGGCTGCAGCATTGCTAATATACGGCTTATTGTCCTCCATACCCCTCAACTTGCTTTTCAGCAACCCACCAGTGCATGCAGGTTGGTACAAACAACTTATTCATATTCATCAGGACTTAAGCATACATCAGTGGGCATCTGAAAATGTGGTAAACTGTTTTTTGAAGAATAGAGCAAATCTTCAGTCCTCTGAATCACAACACAGCATGTAAGAAATTCCACAACACTGGAACTACAGACATTTCTTTTACCTGCTTAAGATATTTGTAGTCATACCGTTTAATCGCATTTTATTTAAAAATAAATTAGCCCACTGGTCCTTCACGTGTTTTATCTGTTACCAAGATTCATCCTGTGATGTTAGTGTCATTAAATTGCCACTAGCTGCTTTCATTCTCTTTGAGGTTATTAGGACTTAGACAGCAATTAAACAAGTCAATGGTGCTAGTATTTCAGCGTATACTATTAGCATTTGCAAGAAAATCCAGCATAGCTCTAATGATTCGGCATTCTTTGTTATAGATGCCAAGATTTAAAATAAATTTCTTGTGACAATACTGCAAAGAGGTGAGGAGAAGTAATTCTGAAAACTGTCTTGGGAAGTTTGAGGGATGTTAACAAGAATATTGCAATCTTCAAGACCTCACAAGGTTCCTCAACTAAGCACCCAGAACCCACACAGGATCCATCCATCCCCTTCCTTTTCCTTATCTTGGGGAACAACGTACTAGTCTATAACAGACACTAACATTTTCTTAGATACCATCTAGCTTTGTGAATGTCCTTCTAATCTTTGTGAAACAAAGAATGAGAGATGGAAATTGGTATCTCCCCTAGGTTCTTTACCAACAGGACCTCCAGGCTTCTCTGAGAGAGACTCTGGGAATCTATCCTGATCCTATTGCTATTCAGAGAAAAGTGGGGAGGGTAACTAGCACAGCGCAAATGCTTAACTTTAGGAAAGCCAACTTCGATGTGCTCAAGGCAGTAGTCAGGGAAGCACTTGGAGCCCAGGGGGTAGCTAGTATGCGGGGCCAGGAAAGTTGGCCTTTCTCAAGGAGGCTATCCTTGGGATGCAGCAGGATGCAATTCCTCTGTGCAGGAAGGAAAAAAAGGGTCCAAAAAACCTTCATGGCTGAGCGTGGATATCCAGGCTGGCCTGAGGGCAAAGAACAAAGTGTACTGGCGATGGAAGCAGGGGGCAGGGACAAAGGAGGAGTACACCTCCCTGACCCGAGCTTGTAGGGATTTGGTGAGGAAAGCTAAAGCAGCACTGGAGCTTAGATTAGCTTCTGGGATTAAGGATAACAAAAAGTCCTTCGTCAAGTATATAGGTAGCAAGAAGAAGTATCAGGGTAACACTGGACCCCTATGAGGCAGGGCAGGGCAGTTGGTGATGGACGTGCAAGAGAAGGCAGAACTCTTCAAAAAGTTCTTTGCCTCCGTGTTCCTGTCTGCTGACAATGGGGTGCTCTCCGGTGACAGCGTAGAGAGGCCCGCGAAGGATGCGAGTCCCCCGACTGTTAGTTCAGACCTAGTTAAGGATTACCTGGAGGGCTTAGATGTGTCCAAATGGGCAGGCCTGGATGACCTTCATCCACGGGTGCTGAGGGAATTGGCTGGTGTCACGGGGGCACTTGGGTGCCCCGTGCCTAAGTAGGGATTAGGGCCTCTGCTAATTGCCAGGGCAGCTCAGGTGCTGGTTGCTGGAGCAACCAGGTTGGTCAGGTGACCAGAAGGGGGCAGGGCCGGGCCCTTATAAACAGCCCAGGCCAGAGCCTGGTGGGCTGTTCCCTTTGGGCAGCTGGAGGAGTGAGAGCTCTGCAGTGGAGCGGAGCTGAGTCGGGCAGATGGATAGAATGAGTAGCTGCATCATGGCAAATGGGGAGAGAACCCTGACTAGGAGGTCTCACTGGAAGGCCAGGTGGGGCCTGGACTTTATGTTATAGCCAGTAGGCTTATTGTTTTGTTACAGCCGGTTGGCTTATGGTTCTGTTTAGTTTGTTGTGTATATAAACGGAGGACCAGGTGAGGCTGTAGGGGTGTGAGGAGGCCTCACAGGAGATCCCCAGTTGTCTTGGGGGGGGCTTTCCTGGGTGCCCTGTTTGGGCACCGAGCAGTGCTGGGGAGGCACTGCTGTTTGGC
>NW_017729032.1:92504912-92506474 GCF_001723915.1 Gavialis gangeticus
CAAGCCCCAGAGAAAGGGCGAGGGCATGAGGAGCGCGGGACAAGCCCCAGAGAAAGGGCGAGGGCATGAGGAGCGCGGGACAAGCCCCAGAGAAAGGGCGAGGGCATGAGGAGCGCGGGACAAGCCCCAGAGAAAGGGCGAGGGCATGAGGAGCGCGGGACAAGCCCCAGAGAAAGGGCGAGGGCATGAGGAGCGCGGGACAAGCCCCAGAGAAAGGGCGAGGGCATGAGGAGCGCGGGACAAGCCCCAGAGAAAGGGCGAGGGCATGAGGAGCGCGGGACAAGCCCCAGAGAAAGGGTGAGGGCGCCAGCGAGGGCGAGCGTGAGAGGCGCGGACATAGGCCCCAGTGAGGGAAAGAGCGCGAGAGGTGCTGACACAGGCCCCAGGGAGGGCGAGCACAAGAAACACGAGGCACAGGCCCCAGGGAGGGCGAGCGCGTGAGAGTGAAGCCCGGTGAGGGCTAGTAGAAGACTGGAGCAGCACCGGTTTGGTATAGAAGCCCCAGAGAAGGGCGAGCGCGCAGTTAAGAGTCCCAGAGAGGGGCAGGCGCACGAGTGAAGCCTGACAAGGGGCGGACGTGCAGATCGGGGCCAGGAGGAGAAAGGCACGGTTGGAAGCCCGGAGAAGGGCACGTACAAGATTAGAGCATCCGGTGAGAACGAGGTTATGGGAGAAGCTCTAGACAAGGGCGAGTCGATTGTGAAGCCCCTGAAAGAGGGTGAGGGCAACTCTAAAGAGCCCGGAAGGGCAGAGCGCATGAGCAGGAGCCCGGAGAGGGCTGGGCGCGCGGGTAAAGGCCCAGAGAAGGCGTGTATATCGGAGACATGAGAACGTCCGGAACAACTGCGAGGCTTGGGGCGTGCTAAAGGGGGAGGTAGGAGGCATGCATAACCCATAAGGCTGGGGTTGCACCAAGTCACCCCATCTGGTAAGGGGGGGGCATTATGAGCAGAACACTGTGACCAAGGGGATTGTAAGGCAGCCTCCCATATCAAACTATTATACCAACAAGACGTGGCGGACGAGAATTGAGGGTGCTGGATCGCTCACTTGGCACGGTAGGGGGCGTTAGCAGGATCATGGCCGCTCCTAGGCCCCACTCCGTGACAGCTGGTGTCATTGCGGAGCCATTGGCACAGCTGGCATGAGCACCAGGAGTCCTCAAACAAGTCCCTGAGGACTGGAAAAGGGTCAATGTGGTCCCTATTTTCAAGAAGGAGAGGAAGGAAAAGCCTGGGAACTATAGGCCAGTCAGCCTCACTTCTATCCTGGGGAAGGTCTTTGAAAAAATTATCAAGGACCACATTTGTGAGAGCCCTGCAGGGGAAGTGATGTTGAGGGGTAACCGGCATGGGTTCATGGAAGGCCGATCCTGCCTGACTAACCTGGTCTTTTTCTATGACCAGGTAACAAAGAGCTTAGATGGGAAGGAGAAAGTTGATGTCATCTACTTGGACCTCCAGAAGGCTTTCGACACTGTGTCCCACCCAATTCTGGTGGGCAAGCTGAGGGACTGCGGCATTGACGAATGCACCGTCACATGGGTGGCAAACTGGCTCCAG
>NW_017729032.1:92506866-92508200 GCF_001723915.1 Gavialis gangeticus
GTCACCAGGAACAATGGCCACAAGCTGAGGGAGGATAGGTTTAGGTTAGATATTAGGAAGAACTACTTCACGGTAAGGGTGGCTGGAGCCTGGAATAGGCTTCCCAGAGAGGTGGTGCTCTCACCTTCCCTGGAAATCTTCAAGAGGAGACTGGATAGGCACCTGGCTGGGGTCTTATGACCCCTGCCACCCCCAGTGCTCCTTCCTGCCCATGGCAGGGGGTTGTACTAGATGATCTGTCTAGGTCCCTTCTGACTCATTGATTCTGAGGATTTACACACCCATCCCAACAAAGAAAAACTCCATATAATAATTTTTTCCTTCCTCTTAAAAATACATTATGCAATAACTACTCTACATGAAGCAGGGTTTCCTAAGCAGTAAAACAGTTGCTGCCTTGTTTCCATACTTGTAGATAAGCAGAAAATTATTTCTCCCAGTAATCAAAACTGTAGTTTAAAAAATGTCACTGTTTTAGATTGGGATGGCATTGAGACTTTTGCAATTTTTTTCATAAAACAAGAGCAGCCCATTCCAGAAAAGCCTGGAAAATAGAACATTCATTTGGAATTTGGGAGACCTCACAGTTTTAATTCTTACTTGGTCATTCTTTATTATGCCTCGTATACAGTGCTTTACTTATAAGTGTGGGTCTCTTTCTGGGTGGGTCTCTCTCATTTTCTCCCACTGTAGTATTGCAACCTTTGTCTTTAACTTGTCTCCCATATCTTATGTGACCACCCAAACAACTGGACTATACAGTTAGCCTTTCTCTAACTAAATAGACATTGAGCAAGTTATGCTAAGAAGAATATCTTACATGGTAAAGAATGGTAAAGAATGGGCAGAGTGCGAACACCAGCAGGAAGAAACACTCGGTCCTTGTCATCAGAGACTCCATCCTACGAGGACTGGAAGGTCCCATCTGTTGGCCTGACCCCATGATGTGAGAGGTCTGCTTCATGCCTGGGGCTCGGGTTAGAGATATCACTGAGAAGATCCCAGCCTACATCCCACCTGCAGACCAGTACCCCAGTACCCCATGCTTGTCATCCACATGGGAACTAATGACACAGCCAGGGGCAACCCTGACTGCATTATGAAGGATTTCAAGGCTCTGGGGGACAACCTTAAGGAGACGGGGGCACAGGCGGTATTCTCCTCTCTTCTTCCGGTGAGTAGGTGGAGACAGCAACATGAGGCCTGCACTGGCGAGGTCAACCGGTGCTTATGCAGTTGGTGCCACCCGGCAGGCCTTGGGTTCTTTGGTAATGACCCATGCTTTCGGGTGGGGGACTTGCTGGGGCAGGATGGGCTTCACCTCTCTCCTAAAG
>NW_017729032.1:92510649-92511351 GCF_001723915.1 Gavialis gangeticus
CCCTTCCGACCCTACTTCTATGATTCTATGACTCTATGATCTTTAACAAAAAAGAATGAGAGGGAACACACCAGAATTGCCAATAGCTTAATGGTCACGGGACTCACCTAGAATGTGGGATACCCAGGGTCAGTTGTCTGATCTGAATCGGGCATAGCTAGGACTTGAGCGGGTTTCCTTTGCATCCCATATGAATGTGCTGGCTGTTGGATGTACTTTCTCAGGCACTGACCAAAAATTTTGTTCCAACTGGTACATTCCTAGGAAAAGGTTTCAAAACATTTCATCTTCTTATGAAAAACTATGATGTCAAACAAAACAAAGTCCCACTTGCTCTATACAGTTTTCAAAGGTACTGCCATAGCTGTCCTTCCACTACTTGTTCAGAACCCCGCTCCAGAATAAGATGGCAAAGAAGAAATTATTAGGCAACCAGAAGGCCAAATTGGCCATGGATAAGCAATTTGGCTTTGCACTCTGGACAGCTATCTTCACACGTGAACAATCACTCAAGCATCTACTGAATTGTTATCATCCACACAGAATTTTCAGTCCTTATTATCAGGGACCCTGGTTTTCTCTGATAAACAAAAATCCCCAATATTCAGATTTAAAAAAGTAACCCCAAATTCACATTTTTCTGGGATTAAAATGAAATGCCACTAATATCACTAATATGCGTGTGTGTGTGGGCGCGTGCAC
>NW_017729032.1:92516351-92520540 GCF_001723915.1 Gavialis gangeticus
GTCCTTATTATCAGGGACCCTGGTTTTCTCTGATAAACAAAAATCCCCAATATTCAGATTTAAAAAAGTAACCCCAAATTCACATTTTTCTGGGATTAAAATGAAATGCCACTAATATCACTAATATGCGTGTGTGTGTGGGCGCGTGCACAGTGGTGTTTCATTTTAATCATGGAAAAATGTGAATTTGGGGTTATTTTCTTTAATCCAAAAATTGGGATTTTTTTTAATCAGAGAACACTAGGATCCCTGATAATAAATATGATCTCCTAATTTAGGAATGCAGTGGAACAGTGTTACTGCAGAAGCAAAATAAAACTAGTAAATGATCTGCCTGAAGCACTGGAGTAACTTTCAATGTAGAAAAGTAAAAGGGTTAAAATATCTGTCAGAGGAGAATGGACTTGGTTGATGACTCTGTGAAGGACTGGACTGCTTATACTGAGAAATTAGAACAGTCTATAACAGTGGCTTCCCATGGGTCTCTGGCACCTGGGAGCCAATGCCTGCATCTGCATGCTTCCTGCCTCCCCCCCCCCGGCCCAGATGATCCAAGCAGGGTGCAGGTCCCAAGGCAAATCAGCCTGTGTAGGGCCCTGCCTCCTGCCTCATGGCACTTCAGCGGGAGAGTTAGCAGCATAGACACCAGCCGTAGGGGGAGGGGTGCCAGCCAGAATGGCAAAAGAAGCCCAGAACCCACCAGGCGGGTTGGTGAGCCACACACAAAACATGGGAGGCACTCCAGCCTCTCCAGCCAGCATATCCCCCACGACTGGCTGGCGCCCAGGGGCCATGGCCCCCTACCACCCCACCCCGTCGATACACCACTGGTCTATAATCAATATATCAGTATATAATAACTATATATATCAGTAATGTGGAAAAGGGAACAGTTTACTAAGTGTAATGAAAGCTAAAACCTATAACTTGCAGTGCAGTCTAACAGATTCTGTTAAAATCAGCATAGAAAACATTTTCTGACATAGTATTTCTACAGAATTACCTATCTCCAAAGTCACTGTTGATTACAAAGCATTTCAGTTTTTATTAATTGAAATTTAAAAAGTCTTGAATCTAAAGCTGAATTAAGTAAATTAGCAGAGAATTGCTAGTAGGGAGAAAGTCTAAATGATGCATTAAGAGACAACATAGTATGTGGTATGTAAAATTAGGAAGCTCAGAAAAAGTGTTATTGACTGAATCTATTTTGACCCTAAAATATGCACTAGAAATTGATGTTTTCAAAGCAGTTTCTTACTGAGGAGGTCATACAGTTTCAACAGTACCATGAATAATGTTATCAATACATAAAGCAGATGTTAATCACAACATAGTTCCTATTTAGAGATTGCATGATTTTTATTGTTGAAAAATGGTCTTTCAATGCAAATAATTGTGAGTACAAGGACAAACCCTGTACAAACTTCAAGAAACTGGGGCATACATAAAAGATGTACAGGTCAGTATGAAAAGCACCTCATGGGGGCAATACCTGAGAATTTCGGAGTAATCATTTTGCAGACAACAACAGAGTCCACAGAGGATGCTGTAACATCTCTACAGATGTTTAATTTAGAAGACAATAAACAAAATATTATTTGGACTCTTTTAAAGAGACAGGAATATACTTAAAAATAGAGATGATACTGGACCTACTGTTTCTCTTATTTCACAGCAAATTTATCTGGGACTCTTTAAAGGGCTCAGTATTTCTAAAAACATATACAAGGAAAATTCTTACTGTCTGAATGCTTTAATGATGAAGGTAACATAAATGTAAAGGTAGGACACTTAGTTTGTGAAATGAGAGCATCATCTATTATTTGGTGGAGACTGGGTATGTCTACACATGCATTAATGAACTGTTACTACTGCAGATTAAGTTTAGTACCTCTAGTATGAGGTACAAATGAAAGGCTCAGTAACCTACACTACTGCACAGTAGCAACAGCACATGGTCTTTTTCTGACATTTATGTGCAGTAGACTTAGTAGAACTGGGCTTATTTAGTCTAGAGAAGATGAGACTGAGAGGGGAGTTAATAACTACCTCAAGGGGAGTTTGAAAGAGCATGAAACTAGACTGTTCTCAGTGGTGGCAGATGACAGAAGAAAGAGCAATGGTTTTAAGTTGCAGCAAGGGAAGTTTAGATTAGGTGAGTATTAGGAAGTATTATCTCACCAGGAGGGTAGTAAAACACTGGAATAGGTTACCAAGAGAGGTGATGGAAGCTTCATCCTTGGAGGTTTTCAAAACCCATCTAGACAAAGCTTTGTCTGGATGATCTAGTTGGGAATGGTCCTGCTTTGAGCAGGGGGTTGGACTAGATGATGTCCTGAGGTTCCTTCCAACCCTAACTTTCTATGATTCTACTATTAGTGCATTAGCACGGCTTTTGCTGAGGCATGCTGATATGCAGTAGAATTAGTCTACTGCACATTAAGTTTCTTGTGTAGATACATCCACTGGGTGAGAGATTCAGTTGGACTAGCAAAGGATTATAGTAGTGGAAAGCTTAAAAATAATTCTGAACCCCAACCAAAAAAATTAGCTGAAGGCTTAGGAGATGCAGATGATGACTTTCAGGGGGATCTCAGACCTTAAAACATACAAAGGCAAAAAGCACAGCGTGATTGGGAGCTTCAAATTGGACTTTTCTGTTGCAGCATTTCAGTAGAGATAAATAAGTACTTATGCCATAGTCCAGTGGATTGCTGAGTCATCATTAAGCAGCAATGATACAAATGTAACTGTCCTTTTTGAGCAAATAAAGTGGATATGACAGTTGTGTACATTAGACTATCCATTCATCATAATGCTGTTTTTGGTAGGCACCACCAAATCACAGCCCAGCATTTTTGATAGGTGTGTCTGGTATAGAACAGTGGTGGCCAACATTTTTGGCAGGTGTGTTACAAGGTAAGCCCTGCCTCATCCCTCAAATACAAAGCCCTCTCCCCCTCCCTGAGGTGTAACTGATGATGTTTTAGTTCTTGGGTGCCAGAATGTAGACAGAGGGCTCCAGCCTCCAGCCAGGTGAAACAGAGCAGGGTCAGGATGATTCTGTGAAAAGTGTGGAAGTCAAGAGCCAAGTTAACCCTTTCCTGGCTTCATAACAGCCACAGTTTTATATGGTGAGCAAGGCTCCAAAGCCCTTAATTCACCAGCAGCTGCAGGGATAGAGCAGGATTAACCTGCTCCTAGTGTTGACATGTGGCACCTTTGCTTTCAGCAGCATCCTGCCCTGTTCTGCTCCTTGTGACCAGAGGTGTCCCTTTGCCTCCATTCCTGCACCTTCCTTTACTGAGCACCCAAGGCTGGCATGCCACACACAGCAGCTGCCTATGTCACTTGTGGCCATCCCCAGTGGAGAACTTCCTGATTGTACTACATCTAGCTAATAAGACACATGATCTGTCTGTTATGTAATCACTTTAGGTTACCATGAATTATGTTGAAACTAACTTACTAATTATTTATCCCACATATGAAACTGCAAGGTCATGTATGACTATTTGAGAACTTTTGTTCACACTGGGTGTGCCCACACATGCACGCACATGCGCTTGCAGAAGCTCAAATAGAAGTAGTGCAAATTTGAGCTGGGGCTTTTTGCCTCAGCGCATGTGCTCAGACATGCACTTTGGTGTGGAGCAAATTGTGCCACTTGGGGCAAAATAACTCTGTCTGGCTCCTCCTGGATCTGCAGCCAGAGGGAGCTGGAGCCTGGGGCCAGCACCTGTGCTATCCCCAGCAGTATAAAAAGCCACCCTGGCAAGTAGCTCAGGGCTACTCTCAGGAGTTTCTGAGGCCCAGACAATTGGTACCTGGAGACACTACCTGTTGTGTCAGCTGGATTGCTGAAGCAGCCTGAGAGTTCCCTGCACACTCTACCCACTGCAGACATCTCACAGTGGGGGTTGCTGCCTGATTGTGACCTGCTGTGCACCTGCCAAACCTAGATGGGGACTGCACAGCCAGTAGAGGCATCTGCCCCACTGGGCCAGCTGCCAGTGGACTGTGGTTGCAGGGTTGGCCTCTGTGCAGCATTAATGCCACGTGTGCCCCCTGCCCAGCCATCTGGGCAGCTATCACCCAGAAGATGTTCCAGGTGTGGTGGCTTGCTTTGAACTGGCCCCATTTGCCCAAGAGGTGAGCCACAGCCAGCTGGGTCCAAGGTGCCAGCTCT
>NW_017729032.1:92530673-92531605 GCF_001723915.1 Gavialis gangeticus
TTCTGGTGTACCCTATTGGAAAAATGAAAAATCCCTGATAAAAGAATCCCAAAGTCACTCTGTAAAATACCCTAAATCCATGTTCCTCCACAAGAAAAACAAACAACCACTATAAAGAGAGAGACAGAAAGAGACAGAGACAGTGATCAGTTGATCAATGTTTTATTGATATATCTAAAATCACATGAAAGCCTGTCTCTTATCATAACAATAAAGTGAACTCTAAATACATGATTCATGAATTCATGAATACATGAATATCTATTTTGCTACCCTTCCACAGGGGGTTCAGCCCACACACAGGGCTGCAGCCCCTCAGGAGGGGATTTGGCCCCCACACAAGGGCTATGGCCCCCACACAGGAGCTATGGCCCCCCACATAGGTTATGTCTGACTGTAACATGGCTTATGGCCCCCAACAGGGGGTTTGGCTCCCACACAAGGGCTATGGTCCCTGAACAGGGGCCAAATGGCCCCCACAGGGGCTACCTCCTCCCCTGCAAGGCCCAGAACCAGCTCCCAATTCCTGCCCCACCTGGCCCCATTCCCCACCAGCTGCTGCAGCCCCCCGATGGCTGCCCCAGCCAGCCCCACCTGCACCCCCAGCCCCCATGGCTGCCCCAACCCCAGGCACTGTCACTTTAAAGAAAAAAAAGGGGAGAAAAAGGGAAAAATGGGGGGAAAGCACCTCTGCTTACCCTAGAAGAAGGGGTAGGGGGGGCTCCAGAGCCCCCTGGCAGAGCTCCCCTGGGCAGCACAGGGAAGCGGGGGGCAGGAGGGCCCAGGCTGGGGCTGCTGGGGCTGTTCCTCTGCCCCACAGTGTGTGGGTGGGGCCCCAGTGACACAGATGACAGCCAGACTGCTTGTGAGTGCCACAGATTTTTTTTAAACTATGGGGTGGGGGGCAGGGATCAGGGGGGCTTGGGGGGATG
>NW_017729032.1:92531931-92533887 GCF_001723915.1 Gavialis gangeticus
CATTGTTCCCCTCCCCCCTCCTCCAGCCCCCCAACCCCTTACTCACCGGCACTGGAGCCCTGGTGCTGAACACGCAGCCTGGCCAGCCGTGTATTTCAGCACCAGGGCTAGGGGCCAACCACAGAGATGCTCTGGTAGCCAGAGCATCTCCGTGGAGGACCCAGCCTCCGGTTGTTTCAGGGCACAGTCCCAGACCGTGCCCTGCCCCACTTTTTTAAACTTCAATTTTTTTAGACTCCTGGATATCCAGGGGTCTAATTTTCTCCCTGCGCTGTAATTTGCAGCATGGGGAACATTTTTTTGTTCCCGCAGGTGTCTCTTGCCCCATCTCAAAGGGGTTTGAGATGGGGCAAGAGGCATGTGCATGCTTGTCTGGACACACCCACTATATCTTATTAATATTCTTCTCTAATTTGGGCCCTAACAAATCCAGGCAAAGCCTTAAATTGTGAGACTACCGAATGCTACTGTGTCCGTGGTAGGTGTTAAAATGACAGCATGATTTGGATCTCAGTACTTTTTTGCCTCATCCCAAAAAGAGTAGATCCTGACATGCCAGATATACAAGTCAGGAGGTACAGTGTTTGGGATGAGACACAAAATTCCTCAGATTCCTATACTATTGTGGGGCTGCCTCCAGCCTGGTCCTGCAGATCAGGTAGGAAGTGGCTCTGCCTGAACTCCAGGGCAGCCCACTTCCTGATCCCAGTACTCAGCTGAGTATTAGGATCATTTAAGAATGGGGGTTGTCAGGACCCAGGGCTGACAATCAGAACATTTTTGTGGCTGGTTTGTATGGCAACTGAAATTAAATATGTGGCCTGTTTTGTGTTCCACACCTGGGATTGTCCAGGACTGGTGCTGACAATCACATAACTGTTAGCACCAGCCACTAACAGTGGCAGGTCTTGTTTGCCATCTATGGCACCATAAATTTGATTATAGTGCACCATGGTATAATTTATGGTGAAATTAACACATCAACCATGCTGTAAATGTAGCATCTGCCAGGAGGGATATGTCTATTTTCTTTGCAGGAAAAGAACAATTAATTATAACCACCTTGCCTGCTATCTGGTACTTGAGTAGCAGTGACTTATGTTATGATAGTACCAGTGAGCTTGTTATCCAAGTTTCTAAAACAACAAAGCATAAAGTTGCTTCTCATATGGCTAAACCAGAAATGAAGATACTAGTCCAATACATATGCTATAAATTAAGTTTGAGAGAAGACATCAGAACTGTATGTTGAGGGTGGCTGTGATAATAATATCTTTATAATTCCTCCAAGTCTTTTTCCATGAAGGCCGACTATGTACTGTAAAAAAATTATGTAATTTCCTTCCATATGATGAGAGCCCCCTATTTGACCTCCTTGTCTTCTATTTCTTCAGCTATTCACAACTGGGCCATAGCAGTGGTGTGCATAGGTAGACTGGCCTTGTATATTTGCACATAGTAAATAAGTACAGTCCACATGTGTTTTCCTTATTAATTTTATGTAGATAGCAAGGGTACAACAGAAGGTATCATTATCTCGATTATTTAGAAAGGAAATCAAATCACAAGGGTATTAGGTGAGGTAACAAAGTCCATGGAAGAGGACTAAGAATTAACCTTAAAATAAGTATCTGGAGAGCCTAATTTAACAGAAAAAAAACCATATTTTCACTCTCCACTAAACTCTCACAAGTATATTTTCTTTTAAGGAGTAGTTTCTTATATGAATACTATAAGCCTGAACTTCAGATACATTTAGTACACACTAAGTTATACCTACTGTGTGGAAGAACTTCCTATATATATATATATATATATATTTTATATAAATGTAATTAAATATATATATATAACTTCCATATATAAAGGGAGGTATACGTTTCTTGATATAGTTTCAAATTTATGTTATTATAGACCGAGGGGCAGGAAGTCAGCTAGGGTCATAGGATCCCAGCA
>NW_017729032.1:92533898-92534106 GCF_001723915.1 Gavialis gangeticus
CCTCACCTGGACCTCCCTGTCCCATAGTGGGCATGGGTGTCCTATGCGACTGATGAAAGACCAAAACAAAGTACCCATTTAATAGGCTGGCTTTTTCCTCGGTGCCAGTTGTCATCTGTCCCATCTGGTTTAGCAGGGGTCCAAAGTTGCCCTTGCTTTTCCTCTGGCTCCCCACAGATCTGAAAAAGGACTTTTTATTGTCCTTGAT
>NW_017729032.1:92539106-92547424 GCF_001723915.1 Gavialis gangeticus
TCCCCACAGATCTGAAAAAGGACTTTTTATTGCCCTTGATGTTCAAAGCTAGTTGGAATTCAGTTGCAGCCTTGGCTTTCCTGGTTTGCTCCCTGCAAAACCGGACCAGTGCAGAATATTCCTCCTTGGAGGTAAATCCTATCCTCCATCCTTTTTAGGCCTTTCTTTTTAGCCTCAGAAGATCTGCTAGATCCCTGGAGAGCCAGGGGGGCTGCTGTGCCCTCTTGCTCCCTTACCTCCGAGATGGAATAGACTTAGCTTGTGCATTGAGGATTGCTCCCTTGAGGAGCAACCATTGTTCCTGGACTCCCCTCCCTCTGGGGTTGTGGTCCCTTAGGACCTCACTGACAAGCCTCCTGAGCTTGTTAAAGTCTACTTTCCAGAAGTCAAGGACTTCAGTGTTGTGGACTGACTCACCAGCTTTATGGCAGATGGTGAAGGTGATCAGCTCGTGGTCGCTGTCACCCAGCTTCCCATCAATCACTAGGTCAACGATTAGGTCATCCCCAGTTGCCACTACCAGGTTGAGCAGCACTTTACCTCTTGTTGGCCCATAGACTTCTTCAGTCAGGTAGAGGTCATCCACACATGATATGAAGTTTTGCAACCGCTCGGATTTTGCTAAGTTATCCTCCCATAAGACATCTGGGTAGTTAAAGTCACCTATGACAACCATGGTCCTGGAACATGTGACCTCAGCCAGTTCCCGTGCAAACTCCTGGTCAAGCTCTTGACTTTGGGTGGGAGATCTGTAATAGACTCCCACCGTTGTGTCCCCTGTGCCGTTTTCCCCATGGATTTTAACCCAGAGGGTCTCCAGTCATCCACCCTGGTCACCAATATCAGCTTGCAGGGACGTGTAACTTTCCTTAACATGGAGAGCTACCCCCCCGCCCCTTTTATCTACTCGATCTCTCCTGTACAGTGTATAACCATCTATACCTGTGGTCCAGTCATGGGTGGAGTTCTACCACGTCTTCGTTATCCCTATGATGTCGTAATTATTTTTGTTAAGCAGGAGGATGAGTTCCTCCTGATTGTTCCCCAAGCTCCTGGCATTTGTATACAAGCAGGCAAGTGTCCCCTTGGGGGCTCTTGCCTTGCCCACAGATTGTACCAGAGCTGGGGTAGGAGTGGGCTCCCTTAAGTGCCTTGGCCTGTGCTTTTCAGGCTGAAGAATCCCATGGCTCTCAGCCTCTCTTCATAAGGTCTGTTTTCCTGACCTATGACCATGTGTGTGACTCTCCTCTGCACCCTGTCAAGCTTCTCCATATCCTTTTTGAATTGTGGAGCCCAAAACTGGACGCAGTACTCCAGCTGCCACCTCACCAAGGCTTGAGAAGCATCTATGGATACAAGCCAGTGTTTTGCTTGCTTTACTAGCCGCAGCATCACACTGAAGGCTCATGTTCATCTTGTGGTCAATGAAGACCCCAAATCTCTTTCTTAAGTAGTGCTAGTCAGTGTAGCACTGCCAAGCCTATAAGGATGCTGCAGGTTTTTCCTCCCAAGGTGGAGAACCTTGCATTGTTCAGTGTTAAACACCATCAGGTTCTCGTCTGCCCATTTGCTAAGCCTGTCCAGGTCAGCCTGGATCACCCTCCTATCATCAGGTGTAGATGCTTTACTTCTCTGTTAATTTTCAATAGTTACTTCTCCTTTAAGTATATGATAAATATTTTGGCACAGTAACATATACTATATTTCATGGTGTATAAGTTGGGTTCTGAAGCCTAATTTTTGTGTCTTAAGAATCAAACTCAACTTTTACACTGTGCCACATCAAAAAATCAGTGATGGCATTGGGCTCAATTGGGCTCAGCACTTGGCTCACACAACCCTATCCCCCGTGAGTGGTGCCGCCAGAACCATTCACATGGAATGAGGCTGCACCAGCCAATCACAAAGCCCAGCCCAGTCCCATCCCCCTCCCCTGAGAACAGTGTCAGCCTCACCGGGAATGGGGCTGCACCAGCACAAGCCTAACCCTGTCTACTGCAATCAGTGCTGCCAAACACTGAGCCCAGTGCCACTCACAGGGGGCAGGACTGAGCTCAGTGTGAAGACTGGCCTGGCAACAAGGGTTATGGTAATTACATGGGCAGAGGTTTGTTAGGCCTCTACAGTACCAGCGGTCTATAATTCGATTGTCCCTGAAAGGGTTAATCCCTCAGAGTATTGGCCTGTGGCTTAGCCTCACCCTGAGACCCCAGTACTGTAAATGAAGAACACACCAAAGTAAGAGTTAATAAGCAAATCTGTTCTATAAGCCAAAGGTATCAACAATCATAACAACATGAACAAATCAACCATTAGCATAATAATATATACAAATATGTACAGAGAGCAATATTGGCCTGTCACCAGTGGTGGCAGCCAAGAGCACTGACATACAGGCTACAGGGCCTTCTGTCAGATCCCTGTCAGTCAGAGGATTTCTATTCTTTCCTCCACAAGTAAAGTACTTGGTGACCTCTGAGGGGAAGGGTAATACTTTACCCATCCTATGGGGGGAAAATAAAGGTAAGAATCTCAGGTGGAATTCAGGTGTATCTTGGTGGACTTGTCCTTGTCCCTGCACACACCACTCAGCACCCACACTCCCAATCTTTCCCAGCCTCTCATATATGGGCGTCACTCACTTCTACCACATTGCAGCTTTCAGCCACAATGCTCAACGCATACAGACACCCAGGCGTACAGCCAGTCATGCACTGTCAGTCACATCTACCTGCATATACACAGCTCCCACAGCCTCTCAACTGTCACAGACCAGCTGGGCATTGTGAGTATACCAATTTAGTTGCAGACTGACTGAGCACTGCAACTTTATTAGCCACTGGGCTTTTTGGTTAGGGATCGAGAAGGTGATGTTGGAAAGGAAAGAAATGACAAGTTTCACTTACAAAAAGGAATGAATTTTACTTATGACAACAAAAGATATAGTTTGCATATATAATAGTTAATAAAAAGGTTAAGCTAATAAGCAGACAACATAACAATACAGATTAAAATTGACAGTGATAATAAAACAGATAAAGAAATTAACCAAGAGTTCCCACTTGGTTAGTAACTTATTGATAGTCCCTCTGTTAGAAGATGCACATCAAGTTGAATCAGCGAAGTCAGACGTCTCTGAACTGGGCTGCCCAAAGGATACTGGTGGAAGCCCCTCAGTCAGGATCTGGTCGTTGCTCTCACAGGGAGTAAGAGAGATCCGTGGGGGTATGGGACAGCAATGACCCTTCTGTTTCAACCCTCCTTTCCGAGGGTTACTATGACGTGTGTGTTTTATTATATTCTAATTATGCTAATTTTTAGTTATATAGCCATTCATAATATTGCTTTATAGCTGTTATCCTATAGGGTTAAAAGGTGTTAGAAACTATTGTAATAAGTTACTGCCCAAGCTTGGGTTTATCCAATAAGCAAATTGCAACACAACATCTTCAGGTTTAAAATTAACATTACCCCGCCTAAATCCAGCCCCTTCAAAACTCTCTGACTATGCTTTTTTGAGATGTCCTTTCTTGAAATGTACTGGATAAGCTGGGCAGTTGAATCCAGTTTTTATCATCATCCAGGCTAAATTCTGAGCGAGAAAGAACTACTAGGTCAGCTAATCTCACAGCTATAGCTTTGTCTTTGAGGCCTAGTCAGTTTCACAAACAGTTACAAGCTACATTTGCGGGTTACAAAAATACAAGCTTCATATTAGACAAAAGTGCCAAATGCCTCCAAGAAGCACATGTTTATTGCTTATTAATTTCTTTGGTTCTGGCCATCACACTCAACGCACACTCTCCCCACTACACACATGCACACATGCACATGCTGAGGCAACAGTCAAGACCTATTTTATGGTGGCCACCTCACACAACCTGCCAATCATGCCAGTGGTCCAATCACAACTCATTTATTCCAATCAATCAATAACATAAGTTTCTTTATTACCATACAATCACATTCATTATTACCACATAAATGTATTAACATAATTTCCCTTCTCTGTGGTTATACAGCAAGGTTTCAACTGTGCAAGCCTCAGTTTCCTATGTAGGTCATAGCATCATCAAGGTCAGAAGTTTAGAAGCTCCAGAGATTTCTAACCTCTAGCCATCCTACACATACGTAATCAATATTATGACTAGGCCAGGACTCACACTGTTTACAGGTGCTTGACTGGCATGGCCTCATCCTCTGCAAGTGGCACCAGGCTCAGTGTTCGGCAGTGCTGTTTGCAGCAGCCCCATCCCCTGTGAGTCTGGCACTGCTCACAGGGGATGGGAACTAGGACAGGGCTGGGCTTAGCCAAACTCGGCACTCAGCTGGCACAGCCTCATCAACAGTGCCAGTAGTGCCACTCTCAGGGGATGGGGACAGGGCCAGGCTCAATGCTTGACCTGCGCAGACCCATTCCCTGCGAGTCGTGCTGGCAGTGCTGATGTCAGGGGATGGGGCCATGCATACCGAGCACTGAGCCTGGCCCTGACTTATACACTGTGCCTATGAAAATCCTTACCTTTCCAATCAGAAAGCTGGGGGTCAACCTATACACTGTGTCGACCTACACACTGTGAAATATGGTAAATTTTATCTTGCAATTCTAATAACAATTGCAACACAATATCTTGTCATTGGAATGGAGAAAAATCATTGTGTGATCATCTTGTAATTATACTGTACTTACCATGCAATTACATAGTAAATAAGTTGTGAATTGAAGATAATTATAGAGCTGTTTGCAATCTATCCCATCCAAATTTGACATATAAGAGTGATAGAGCTCAAAGTACCTCAAGGATTATCAGATAAAGATGTCAGCTGCACAGCAGGATTTGTAGCAAGGAAAGCAAGCAACTAAGCCTTCTCAAACAAGCTCACAATATGAAGTCATTACAGTTTAGCAATCTTGTAACTGTAATTAATAGGCATGGTAACACAACAAGAAAGAAAATGAAAGAATGTTGTTATAAAATAAATATATCAACAAAATGACTTAGCTATAGAGATGGAGAGTGTTGCTAATTGACACAGTAGTTTCCTCAATTAAAATATTTTCAATTAATAAAACTGACCCTCTACTTTTAAAAAAGGAATTAACATTTAATAATGAAATGGTAAAAATGTACACTGTTGATACTCACAATCCATATGTTCTGTAACAGTCTTAACAGGATAGGAATGTAGGTATCTACTGAATTTTAAGTATGAATAATATGCTCAAGTCAACAAAATTACTTACATACTTAAAAGTAACTACATACTGAAATTGCTTTGCTGGATCAAGGTCTAGATGGATGAAATATTGTTCAAATGTCCTGACCTTCTGCCAGTACTATATTCAATTTAAAGTAGTAACAGTTAATTACTAACAACAAACTGATTTAGAAAGCTCTCACAACCCTTGTAGACCTTTTCCTCCCTGGACACACACGTTCCCTATATTGGGTCCCAGTGCATTAGAGATCTATGCTTTTCAGTTTCCCTGACTCTGAACAGACCAGGCAGTTTTCCCAGGTGGGATCTCTAATATTCCCAGCATTGGTGATGCATGGGGGTGCATGTGGGTGTATGTGCACCCCCTGAGATCAGCCATGCACGCCTTGAGCGACCCCCATCCCCAGTCGGCAACTGGCCGCTGGTGCCCCCTGGTATTAGGAGGCACCAGTTGCCCATGTCTCTAGGCATGCTGTCAGTGTGCAGATCCTCCTTTTAGCACCCCAAGTGAGAGCTGTGGTTCCATGAAGAACAGGTTAGGGACTATTTAGAAAGCCTGGACATATACACATCCATGGGGCTAGATGGGATACTGAGGAAGTTGGCTGATGTGATTGCAGAGCCACTGACCATCATCTTTCAAAACTCATGGCAATCAGGACTTGTCCTAGATGATTGGAAAAAGGCAAATGTAGTGCCCATATTTAAGAAAGGGGAAAAGGAGGATCCAGGGAACTAAGGACCAGGCAGCCTCACAGTCCCTGGAAAAGTCATGGAACAGATCCTCAAGGAATCCATTTCTAAGCATTTGGAGGAAAGTGATTAGGAACAGTCGGCATGGATTCACCAGGGGCAAGTCATACCTGACCAACCTGATTGCCTTCAATGATGAGGTGACTGGCTCTATTGGTGCAGGAAGACCAGTGGATGTCATATACAGTAAAATCTCTGTTATCCAGCATCCCCTGGGAATGGGGGATGCTGGATAACTAAAGATTCCAGTTAATTGAGCGGCCCCAGCCACTGCTTCTCATGCCACATCTGAGGCATCCCTCCGCCCCTCCCACGGCATTGCTGGCCCTCCTGTGGCAGGACAGGGAGGTGGGTCCCACACAGCCCGTTATGACCCCAGGCTACGGGGGCTCAGCAGCACAGGCTGCTTTGCCTTGAGCTGTGGGGGCTCAAAGAAACAGGAAGTGCTACAGTGGGCACTTCCGGTTTCACTTTATCTTACAAGCTCACGTGCCAGTTAGTGGAGCATGCCGGCTTGTAAGATTCCAGAAAACAGAACTTTTACCGTACCTTGATTTTATTGAGGTTATTGATACGCTCTCCCACAGCATTCTCACAGGCAAGCTAAGGAAGTATGAGCTGGATGAACTGACTCTAAGGTGGATAGAAAACTGGCTTAAGCATTGGGCTTAGAGGGTAGTAATCAATGGCTCAGTTTCTAGTTGGGAGTTGGTATCCAGTGGAGTGCCCCAGGGGTTGATCCTGGGGCTGGCTTTGTTCAATATCTTCATCAACAACCTGGAAGATGGCATAGTGCACTCTCAGCAAATTTGCAGATGACACCAAGCTGGGAGGAGCAGTAGATATGCTGGAGGATAGGACTAGGATTCAGAGTGACCTAGACAAATTCAAGAATTGGGCCAAAAGAAATCTCATGCAGTTCAAGAAGGACAAGTGCAAAGTCCTGCACCTAGGATGGAACAACCCTATGCACTGGTACAGGCTGGGGGCTGATTGGCTGGGCAGCAGCTCTTAAGAAAAGGACCTGGAGATTACAGCGGACAATAAGCTGAATGTGAGCCAGCAGTGTTCCTTTGCTGCCAAAAAGGTTAATGGCATAGTGGGCTGCATTGGTAGGAGTTTTACCAGCACATCAAGTGAAGTGATTATTTCCCTCTATTCAGCAGTGGTAAGGCTACATCTGAAGTACTGTGTTCAGTTTTAGGCCCCTCACTACAGAAAGCATGTGGATAAATTGGAAAGAGTCCAGCAGAGGGCAACAAAAATGGTGAGGGGGCTGGGGAACATGACTTCTGAGGACAGGCTAAGAGAACTGGCCTTATTTAATATAGAGAAGAGAAGACTGAGGCAGGATTTAATAGCAGCCTTCAGCTACCTGAAGGAGTATTCAAAAGAGGATGGTGCTAATCTGTTCTCAGTGGTGGCAGATGACAAGACAAGGACTTATGGTCTCAAGTTGCAGTAAGGGAAGTTTAGGTTAGATATTAGGAAGAATTTTCTCACTAGGAAATTATTAAAACACTGGAACCAGAGAGGTTACAGACTCTTCATCCTGGAGGTTTTTAAGACCTGATTAGAAAAAGCCTTAGATGGGATGATGATATAGTTGGGGATGGTCCTGCTTTGAGCAGGAGGATGGACAAGATGATCTCTTGAGTTCCCTTCCAACCTTAATTTTCTATGATTCTATAATCCATTTTCCTGGTACCCGGGTTTAGTGCTCCTACCTTAAGCATACCCCCTCTCAGAAGGCTGACCACAAGGGACCATTGTGCTAATAGTTAAACTCTTCAGTTAAACTGCCATGGCATATGGTACTTGCTATGAACAGTCTTAAGGATCTTATAGACCTTACACTGTGAGATGCACAAATGTTGATTAGTGGTAGTGCTGGTATTAGAGCAGTCACATGTTCAGGCCTACAGGGGCCTGGAGGACTGAAAGGTAAAAATCCACCCCCTCCCATTCCAGGCTTCCTACCCACTGTCCTGTGGAGCTCCCATAGTTCCTTCCTCCTCCTGGCCCTCTTCCCTCTCTCCCTTCCCCCGCCCCTGCTACCACTTACTTCTGGCTGCCTGAGCTATCTGACCTAGAAGAACAGGCAGGGAAGGGTTAACCCACCTGCCCAGCTGCCACCATGGCTGCTTGGCTACTGTTCCCTAGAGGAGGAGGGCAGCAGCAGTGTTGGCTGGAAAAACAAGTTAATACTTCCCTGGGACAGACACTGCAGGCATCCACTAGTAAGTGGAGAAGGGGCAGTGAGCAGGGATCTGGGATGTTTGGAGGTCAGTGGGCCTGATCCAGGTCAGTCGGGGGGGGGGGGGGGGGGGGGGGGTGTTTTTTTT
>NW_017729032.1:92547858-92553353 GCF_001723915.1 Gavialis gangeticus
ATAGCCTAGAGTGTCTACAATTTTGTGTATCATGAGCTAAGTAACATGAACCAGAGATAATCCTGCCCTGGAGTGGCATAACTTTGGGTTGCAAACAAGTGCTTAAAACTAGTTTGAGATGCTAATGCATGGAGAATCCAGGGGTTAAGAGCTCCAGGACCCTCTCCAAATTACCATGTATATAGGCCCTTAGCACACTCTTACAAAACCAAATCATTTTTACTGAGACAAAAAAATAAATACTTTAGACAAACTATTTAACTATCTAGGTGGTATGCTTTTATTTTCCCCTAATTCCTTACTGGGTAAGGAACTTTCTTTGTGCTTAGGTCCACAAACAATGCGTGCCCTGGTGGCTGAGGGGGCACAGCAGCAGGAGTGCAGCGGTGGCAGCGGGAATGTGGTGGTGGTAAGCAGGAAGCTCCCGCAGATGCCACCGGTGCTGTCAGCAGCAGGGGGAGGAGTGGCAAGCACTGTTGCACTCAGTGGGCGCGCATGCACCCATATGCACCCCCTACATATCACCCCTGCTTAATTCAGTATCCTGATGTGTCCAGGAGCCCTCTTCTGCCCTGTTCTCTGAATCATGGGGCATCTCTCTCTATATCACTTTGCTTTGATTTTGGTCTTTCCCAGACCTTGGTCTGTTTTGAAAGAATACTCTTTTCTGCGTCTGCTCCCCGACTTAGTAATAGTAGTGAGTGTGGGCTTGAGACCACTAAAGTCAATGTAGTTCTTTTCATTGACTTCAGTTACTTTCTCTCTGTGTATCTCTATTGCAATCAATGGGATGACTTGCTGCATTGGGTACTACTTGGCATGAGTCAGAATAGAAGAATCTGGCCTTCATTGAGCTACACAGAGGAGAATCTGTTCCAATTTAATTTAAACATTTACAAGGTTTTGCTTTTAGCACTTTAAAAACAAAGTATCAGACTTAATGTATTATAATGTGAATTCTATCAAACACTATATCATTTACATTTAGCAATCTTGTTTATTCAAGTCAATCCATTTATATATACAAATCTGATATTTGCCTTTTTAAAAATTTAACGGGCATAAGTGCCCATAAATCAGTTATGACAATCATTGTTAAAACAATCAATAGTAAGGAATATGCATTAATTCAAATAATATTGATAGCCACATGAACCTGCATCAGTCTTCTGTGAAATAAGAAAAATGAGACATCTTCTTAAAATCAATATTTTCCTTTTTATGTCATTCATTTGAAGAGTATCAATAATGCATTACTTTGTACCTTATGTGTCAGTGGTCTTATTTCTAAATGTAGAGGTATTTTAGAAATATATTAAAGTAAAGCAAAAGAAAGAAAGTTATCAAAGCAATCAACTGCTAAAAAGCTTACGTTCATCCATTCTATCATGGATATTCATCCAAGTTAAAATATGTATGTGCAGCATTACTTGTTGGATATATTATTTATACCTCAGACCTCAGTAACAGATGCTTGAATAGTATCTTTGTCCTAGAGTTAAATAGCAAGAAGAATCACAAGAAAACTCAGTAATACCTTTATCTATCTCTGGCCCTTGTGAGCAGAAAAGTTATGTAGGTGTGCAGCTTGAAGTAAAAATACAAGATGTGGAATTACAACTTCCATTCATCACAAAAGAAACATTTTAATTGGTTATAGGTGGAAAATATCTACTTGACAGTCAGTTTCTCACTTTTCACATAAGTGCTTTGCTGCTTGGATGCCTAATCTTGTTTAGTATAGGGAAAGTAATTTGACATGAAAGTACCTAGATGGCTGCCGAAAATTAATTGCCAATTAAAAAAGAAAAATGTTTGTGCTACTCTATAAACAAGCCAACATATAAACCTTTCAGTCTTCTTGCTTTATTTATGTCTTTGTAGATCTGGTTTCAAGCTATTTGCATACAATTTACAAATTCATATTATAATTCTCTAGTATATTTATGATTTTATAGTTGTATATATTTTACCTCTGAAAAATATTTCTTTCTTTCTGCTTCTGTTGCTTATTATTTAACAAAAACATTTCATTACATTTGATGGTTTATGTCTCTTCCTGAGAAGGAGGCATTTTTATTTGTAGAGCTAAAAAAGAGGGGTTTGTTTTTACCCACAAGTTAAAAAAAAAACAAATCCCAAACTATGGACTCTTGTCTATAACTTTCCATAGCTTTCATAGGCTGCTTTCATGCAAGAATGAATACCCCTATGATTCAAAGTATATAGGTTAATCAGAGTGGAAAACGATGTCTTTAACAGGAATGTAAAGCTTAAAGACTCCATTCACCACAAAAAAAGATTTCTGAAAGTAGTGAATCATAGAAGTTTCGTGGATTTCTATGGATTTGTCCCTTTAGATCCCAAAACTGTTTCAAGTGACACAATTGATTTCTTCAGCAGAATGGATTATTGCTTATAATTTCCCTTCCCCCTAACCTACCTTCCACACACATATCAAAAAGATATTTTGGATAAAAGTGCAGGTATCTGGGCACTAAGAAGTATAGTCAGTAAAGATAGATAGATAGATAGATAGATAGATATGATGTGTGTGTGACTGGTTGTAACTTTATTATTAAAATAAATTAGAATATCTATGGTTGGAAAAGTGGTTGCTGATGACCATAACAATTATTGTTCAGCTCACAACTTTAAATGAGCATGTCTTCCATGGGATTAGAAGGTATGTTGGAGAAATAGTTCATTAGTAAAAGGTCCCTGTCTCCAACTGCCTTCCCAAAGGCCAAAATGTCAATGCCAAAGAAAATGTTTTGTTTTCATGTACCAGCAAAGTTAATTAACCTCCTAGTTAAATATGAGTCCAAGATTTGAGACCTTCTATAGATTTAACCACCATGGGAGTGAAGGGGGGGGCACATATCATTTGTGATCAACAAGTTCTTGTAGTTAAACCCATTCTATAAGACCTTGTGTGCACACTTAGACACCACTTAGTTTTCCACAAAGCCTACAATTCCATGCAAAGTATCAATAGAGTGTGACAATAATGTAAGGATAATTTATTCTGACTGTGTGACAAATGGCTCTAGAGTACTCAAGACTGACATCACACACAATATCCTTCATTCAGGCATTGACTGAATAGACACCTGTCCTATTTTAACTGACATGTCAGAACAAGTTATATATTTATTTCAGTGATCATATATTTATTTCTATTAAGGCATCTTGTGTTACTCATCTAACAAAGAATTATTTAATAAAATATGTTTAGAAATATTGAATATTAGCATAACATTGTAAATAAATGGCTGAGATAACTGTTTCACAATTTGAATTGTTAGTTATACAGATATGTAGGAATCTTTGTGAATGCCTTTTTTCTTATTCTCTTTTCCCTTCTAAAACTATTTATTTTTAGGCTTTCTTAGCTGCAAGCTCTAACCTGATATAACAAACCATGGACTTTGCCATAAAAGGACAAAGATCTTGGCTTTGGGGTACAGTGACATAGCTGGCTAAGTATATCAGCTAACAAAGATTAGTATAAATCTACTGGTATATAAAAAAAAATGAATGGAGAAGATAGTTCTGGCCTCATAATACTGTAGCCATTCAGCTGCCAACCGGGATACTTTCTCTTCATGTAAATAATATCAGATCATGACATTTTACTATTAACAACCACCAAAAGACTTGGTGTGCCTGATCTGTGTGCAGGACAGGAAGCCAGAAACTCATGAGGTTTAATTTCAAGTGTGTCTCTGATTTCCTTCAGTCAAGAATCTTAGTCTACCATCAAAGAATAAAATGTAGAGAAGCAGATATTTGGAACAATTTTTTAATCCAAAGATACTAAAATGAAATCTAACTCAAGTATAATGTTTTGGTAAGGACATCAAGGTTACATTGCTAAATAAAACACCAAAATCAAATTCAAATTTAGCAAACTATCTCACCTCACAAAATTATCACAGACTAGAGGGCAAATCAATGCTTCTACCCTGTTACACAGGGCTTAAATATAGCTCAACTTGTGGTGACTTCATTTTTCTTCTCAAGAGCTCCAGGCTAACTTTTCCAAGCTACATGTTAAAAAAAATCCCTGTTACAGGCCTAGATTCACTTATGGACATGAAAAATTTTAATCCTACAATTTAAAATCCCCCAATTTTAATCCCATGATATAGAAAGTATCTTGCTAATCGAACAATTCCATATTATGGTTACAGAACTAGCAGCTGACCAAGGTGAGGAGAATTAAGCCCAGAGCTGGGTGAGGCTGGGCGGGATGAGTGTGGCCCTGAGAGAGGGCAGTATGAAAGAGGCCATAAATGCAATGGTGGCCAGGCCCCTTGTATCTTTTTAAGATATCACCCACAAAAATCTTTGCGTCATGCATTTTTCCTAGGCCATCACAGCTACAACATCACCCCTGAATATATTTGTGGTTCCCAACTGGGTATGTTGGACACTTCATTGGCTATCTATCTCTATTAAGTTACAGTTTATAAAAATATCATTATCATTTGACAGTGGCTTTTAATTGCTAATAAATGTTTTATGGTCAAATGTCTTAAACGCTGAAATGATAAATGATAAATACATATAACATAGAAAGCCAGGATTTGGTCTCACTCTCAGAAAGTTTCTTTGGTATGATTCTCCTAGAGGAAATTAAATGTCTCCAGATTTACACCAGTAAAAGATCAGGATGTTGTCAATGGCATTTAACAGCCAGTAATTTCAACCCTCTAAGCTCTTAGCCACACTACACTTGAGCAAAAGGAACACAAATGACTCCAGAGAGGTAGAAGAACTTCCCCACTGTCTTGTGTATCACTTTTCCCTGTGCAGGGTGAGTGGAAAATCTTATTAAATCAGCGTTGTTCACACACTTTATACTAGTTCTGCAAATACAGCTACTGTATACTGATGTAAATAAATGTCAAAGTCATGTCAGTGTTCTGTGCTTCAACTACTGGGAGAAGACAGTAACAATAACTATACTGAAACACATGATTCTGCTCAAATAAAGTATACTAGTGTTACAAATTTATTCTTTTGACTACAAAATACAAAAGTATTAACATTCGAGCAACAGAACATACATCCAGAGGAGAAAGGACTCAAAAAAAGCATTTTAACTCTGGGAAAGGCCCAGAGAGCTACAGGATTGCAACATGTGGGGAAAAAGGGAAGTGACTAAGTCAAAATGCAAAATACCTCTAGTGCATGTATAAAAATGTGAGAAGTATGGGGAATAAACAAGATGAGTTGGAAGCTGCAGCCTTTGAAAAGAACTATGATTTGAGTATCATCACGTAATCACCTGGTGGGACAGCTTTTATGACTGGAATGTCAAAATCAAAGGTTACACCCTGTTTTGGAAGGACAGGTTTGGGAGAAAAGATAGTTATTTTGCCTTGTATGTAAAAAATGTATACACTTTTCCCCTGATACAAAAGGAAGAAGATGGCAAGCCAGAATGCATTTGTGTGGAGATGAAAGGTAAAAGATTCAGGACCAAT
>NW_017729032.1:92558353-92559497 GCF_001723915.1 Gavialis gangeticus
TGCAGCCTTTGAAAAGAACTATGATTTGAGTATCATCACGTAATCACCTGGTGGGACAGCTTTTATGACTGGAATGTCAAAATCAAAGGTTACACCCTGTTTTGGAAGGACAGGTTTGGGAGAAAAGATAGTTATTTTGCCTTGTATGTAAAAAATGTATACACTTTTCCCCTGATACAAAAGGAAGAAGATGGCAAGCCAGAATGCATTTGTGTGGAGATGAAAGGTAAAAGATTCAGGACCAATATAATGGTGTAGATGTATTACCAAATCAGGGAAAGGAGGTGGATGAGGCACTCTTCCTTCAAGTAGGTGACAAACCAATCCAAAAATTATGAGAAGGTATTGATGGGAGACTTCAATGTTCTGAACATGTGCTGAAAGAACAATGCAGCCAAACATAAAATGTCAAGCGGGTTCCTAACTTGTGTGGAGGACAACTCTGTGTTCCACAAAGTGGAGGATACAACTAGGTGACTGTCTATCTTAGATCTAGTCCTGACCAACATAGAAGAAGTGGTGGAGAATGTGAAAGTGATGGGTAACTTGGGAGGAAGCAATTGTGATATGACAGAATACCAGATCCTGAGGCAGGGAAAGCATGTGTCCATCAAAATTAGGATGCTAGATTTCAAAAAGAAGGATTTCATCCAACTCAAGTGATTAATAGGCATGGTGCCATGGTATGACAGACTGAGGGATAAAGGTTCCCAGGAAAGTGGTAAGAAACCAATGTGGCTGCACAAGGAGCTTCTAAAATGTTACACATGCAAAAGGAAAGAATACAGGCAATGGCAGAATGGGCAGGTCACCAAGGAAATGTACCAGGAAACAGCAAGAACTTGCGGGGACTACATTAGGAAGGCAAAGATAAAAAAGAAAATGGCACCCTGGCAATGAAGGTTAAGGATAACAAAAAGAGGTATTATAAGTACGTTGTCCAGAAAAGAAGGACCAAGAAAGCTCTGGGTCCTCTGTTAACAAGCTGGGAGAACACCTAATGGAAGTTCCAGAGAAGGAGGATATACTCAACAGTTACTTTGCCTCAGTATTCACAAATAATTAAGCTGCAGCCAGACACATAATAAGGATTATCTGAATAAGGAAGGGGGGAAGCTGAGATAGGAGATAACAAAGGAGACCT
>NW_017729032.1:92559508-92575454 GCF_001723915.1 Gavialis gangeticus
TTTCAAGGGATAGAGATTTCCAGGGATAGTTAATAGCCATTGGGCCATGGGATGAGAGACTGAGGGATAAAGGTGCCCAGGAGGTCTGGGAGTTTCTAAAGGGCACTGTACTGGAAGCCCAAAAAAACCTTGTCCCAATATTACGGAAGCAGAAGAAGAATGGCAGGAGGCCAGTGGGGCTGCACAAGGAGCTTCTAAAATACCTCAAATGCAAAAGGAAAGCATGCGGGCAATGAAAGAATGGGCAGGTCACCAAGGAAGCATACCAGGGAACCCATAAGGACAAAATCAGGAAGGCAGAGATAAAGAATGAGCTGCACCTGGCAAAGAAGGTTAAGAACAATATGTTCACCAGAAAAGGAGGAGCAAGGAAGCTGTGGGTCCACTGTTAACAAGCCAGAAACTCCTAACCAAAGATTCAAAGATGGCAGATCTATGCAACAGCTACTTTACCTCAATCTTCACAAAAAATTAAGCTGCAGCCAGACACCTGATAAGGATTAATTCAATAAGAAATGGGGCAAGCTGAGGAATGAGATCACAAAAGAGATGGTCAGAGAGCTTGTGATGGGTCTGATTGAATTCAGGTCAGTGGGGCCAAATGAACTTTATTCCCAGGGTCCTGAAGGAGCTGGCAAAGTAGGCCTTGGAGCCCTTGGCAATGATCTTCATGAAGTTGTGGGAGATGGGTTAGGTACCAGAAAACTGGAAAAGGGCCAATGTATTGCCCCTTTTTTAAAAAGACAAAGAAGGGGACACAGGGAACTACAAACCAGCTAGTCCTACCTCATAACCTGTAAAATTACCAGCGAATATCCTACAGAAGGCCATTTCCAAGCATTTCCTATCTGGAGGAGGAAAGACAGATCATAAGCAGCCAGCAAGGATTTATGAAAAAAAGAATGTGCCAAATAAACTTGGTTTCTTTCTTAGACAAAGTAACTGTTTGGGTAAATGAAGGGAATCCTGTTGATATAATGTATCTGGACATCAGCAAGGCTTTTGACAAGGTCCCACACAACCTTCACATAAAGAAATTGGAGAAATGTGGGCTAAACAAAACTACTACAAGGTGGATAGATAACTGGCTCGATAGCCCCAAGCAATGGGTAATTATCAGGGATCCTGGTTTTCTCTGATAAAAAAAAACAAACAATTTTCAGATTAAAAAATGGAATCCAAAATCCACATTTTTCCATGATCAAAATGGAACACCATATAGATATATATGTTAGTGGTGTTTCATTTTTCCATGAGCAAAATGATCAAGATCTATATATTAGTGGTGTATCATTTTGATCACGGAAAAATGTGGATTTTGGGTTACCTTTTTAAATCCAAAAACTGGGGATTTTTTTATCAGAGAAAACCAGGATCCCTAGTAGTTATTAATGGGTCCATGTCAAAATGGCAGGAAGTTTTGAGTGGACACCCACAGGGAGCTGACCTGGGCCCAGTGCTGTTCACTGTGCTTATTAACAATTTGGATGCTGGCATAGAAAGCTTCTTGAGTAAGTCTACAGATGACACAAACCTTGGAAGGGTTGCAAACACATTGCAGGATGCAAGCACAATTTGGAAGCATCTCAACAGATCAGAAAGTTCAATACAGGATGAAGTTCAATGCAGACAAATGCAAGGTGCTACACCTCAGGAGGTAAAAATAAAAAATATATAAAAATAGGTGACATCTAACTGAATGGCAGTAATATGGAAAAGGACTTGAGAATCTTGGTAGATCACATATTTAATATGATCCTCCAGTTTGATGCAGCTGTACAAAAGGTAAATGCAGTTTTGGGATGCATCAACAGAAGCATTAGGTGCAAGACATAGGAGGTGATACTCCATCTCTACTGGGCACTGGGTTGGTCTCATCTGGAGTACTGTGTACAGTTCTTGGCTCAACATTTTAAAAGGGATGTGGAGAACTAAGTAAGTCCAGAGATGGCTAAAAAAGATGATAAAGGGTTTGGAAAGCAAGTCATATGAAAAGAGGCTGAAAGAGCTAGGTATTCAGCTTATGGAAAAGGTACTTAAGAGGGGACATGATAGCAGGCTTCAAATATTTGTAGGGCAGCCATAAAGAAAAGGGACAGCACCTTTTTTCTCTCTTGCTGTAGAGGATGCAAACCAATGGCATGAAGCTGCAGAAAAGTAAGTTTGGACTGGATATCCAGAAAAAAATTCTTCACTATGAGAACAGTCAAGCAGTGGGATAGACTGCCTAGGGAAGCTGTGGACTCTTCATCACTTGATGTGTTCAGGAAGAGGTTAGACAGCCACTGGTGGGGATGATCTAGGTGTAGCTATGCCTGTGTTCTTTTATGGGTATTTTCGCTGCTTCTTTGCTTTGCTAGTTGCCCCCCACATCCCTGTTTTAAGCTGTCCTCAGAGACATTGGGTGTTGGCTACAGCCAAGGCTGGGGAATTTTACTGGGGTGTGCCTGCTGGGTGGTCCTGCTGAGACCAAAACTGGAGGTTCCTGGATAGAATATCTTTCCCCTCTGCTCAGGGTCAGACCAATTGCCATATTTGGGGTCAGGAAGGAATTTTACCGCATGGTCAAATTGGTACAGACTGTAGGGGTTTTTGCCTTCCTCTGTAGCATAATTTCTTTCAGGGAAGCCACTTAAAGTCTCTACCGGTTACATGGTACGGATGGGCAGAAATGGTATTTACCTCCTACGTAGAGTCTTTTACATGATTTAACTAAAGAAATATTGTGAGTGAAGAGGGTTATTAAACTCAAGTTGGAAAAAATCCTTTAATATTTATAGATTCATAGAATAGATTCATCAATTGTAAGGGGCTGGAAGGAACCTTGCAAGATCATTGGGTCCAGCCTCCCCTCCCCCTCCCTGCCCCTGCACTAGGCAGGAAAGACAACTGGGAGGTGACCCCAGCCAGGTGACTGCCCAGTCTCCTCTGAAAGATTTCAAGGGTAGGTGAGTGCACCACCTCTGGAGGGAGTTTATTCCACAGTCTGGACACTCTAACTGTGAAGAAGTTTTTCCTAGTGTTAAACCTAAAATGGTCTTCCAGGAGTTTGTGGCCATTACTCCTGGTTTTTCCCATGGGTGCCCTGGTGAACAGTTGTACACCGAGCCCTTGATGTATTCTCCTGATATAGTGGTAAACTGCTACCAGTTCCCCTCTCAGCTTTCTCTTTTTTTGCCTGAAGAGACCCAAGTGCCTCAGCCTTTCCTCAAATGGTTTGCCTTGCAAGTCTGATAATATAGGTGGCTCTTCTTTGGACTCTCTCAATCTTTTTGACATCTTTGTTGAAGTGCAGCACCTGGAACTGGATGCAGTACTCCAGCTGTGGTGTCACCAATGCTAAGTAAAGTGAAAGAATCACTTCCTTGGTTCTGCTTGAGATACATTGGTTGATGCATGCCTGAGTATTGTTTGCTCTGATAGCTACAGCATTGCACTGATGGCTCATGTTCATACTATGGTCTATTATTACCCATAGATCTCTTTCAGTCGTGGTCAGTTTGGCACCACTGAGCCTGTAAGTATGTTGGGGACTTTTCCTCCCCAGATGGAGTACTTTATACTTCTCAGCATTGACCTTCATCTGGTTCCTGTCCACCCAACTTGCCACCCTATTTAGGTATTCCTGTATCTGCAGCCTATTTTCAAGCATGACCACACTCCCCCACAACTTGGTTTCATCCACAGACTTGGCCAGTGAGCTCTTCACCCCCAGATCCAATTAATTGATAAAGATGTTGAAAAGTGCTGGATCAAGCACGGGCCCCTGAGGGACACCACTGACCACTTCTTGCCAGGATGACACAGATCTGTTCATTAGAACTCTCTGGGTCCTACCCCACAGCCAGCTTCCTACCCACCTGTTGAGCAGTTAAACCCACAATCCTCTGTTTTTTCCATGAGAACATCATGGGATGCCAGATCAAAGGCCTTTTAGAAGTCTAGGTATACAAGGTTGACCTTCTGTCTCTTATCCAGGTGGCAAGTTACTTGGTCATAGAAGGAGATGAGATTGGTAAGACAAGACCTGTCTGCGATGAAGCCATGCTGGCTGTCATTCAGAATCCTACCTTCTGCAAGTGTATTGCACATAGACTCCTTGATATTTTTTTCCAGGATTTTCCCTAGGATAGAAGTTCGGCTAACGGGCCTATATTTGCCCAGGTCCTCTCTCCTCTCCTTCTTGAAGATGGGCACAACATTGGCCCTCTTCCAGTTTTCAGGGACCTCCCCCAAGTGCCATGAGTTTTGGAAAAGTTTTGCCAGAGCTCCCACGATGATTTTGTCTAGCTCCTTCAGCACTCCCGAATGCAGTTCATTCAGTCCTGTTGACTTATAAATATCTAACTTTTCTAACTGAACGTGCACCAGCTCAACATCAACAGTAGAATGGTGGTCATTCCCACTATGCCCATTCTGAACCTTATCTAGTATGATTTTCCCCTTAGTCCTGTGAAATACCAAAGCAAAGAAGTCATTCAGGAGTTCAGTTTTATCCTAAGTCTTGGTAACCAACTGTTCTGAGTTGTTAAGCAATGGCCCCATCCTTCCATTTGTTTTCCTAACCTAAAAAAGGACTTATTGTCCTTGATTTCTGTTGCTAGTTTAAATTCAGTCACTGCCTTAGCCTTTCTAATCTGCTCCCTATAAGTGCAAGCCATTGTTGTATAGTCCTCCTTGGGGACTGTCCCCAGCTTCCATTTTTTGTATGCCTCTTTCTTCTTTTTCAAGAGTACCATAATATCCCTATTAAGCCAGGAGGGCTTATCACCCCTTTTGCTACATGGGAATGGACTTCTTTTTTGCTTCAAGGATCTTCAGCTAGAAATAAGGAACCATAAAAGAAAACATAAAAAGGACAACCTGTCTTTCCTGGTAATCGGGAAAGGGGAATTGTGGATGGAAAGACAGCCATTCCCAAATTAACAATGATTTGCCCACATCTCATCCATTAAGTCCTGAGCACCTTAAAGACTGAAGGTCCACAATCGGCCCATTACTTAGAGTTTTTCTCATGCAGGGCAGATTATGCCAGTGAAAACTCCTGAAGATTGAGAAAAGAATTCAATTTTTTTTGTGCATTTTCCCTCCACCTTGAACTAATATCCAGTGTGGTTTCTTAATATCCAGTACGGTTTCTTAATCTCTGCAAGGTTGGAAGTATCACTGAACACCACTAATAATTCTCATTTTAGTAAAAGGAAACTTATTCCTACTGCCAGGACAATACTGTAGTAAGAAAATAACCACAATATAGCTATCCTGTGATAAGCAAATAACCAAAAAACAACACAAAACCACCCTCCCCTTAAAAAAAGCAAACAACAACATTGCCTTACTTTTAGTGCCTGTTTTGGCTTATAATGTAAGTTTTGTCTCAGAAAAAAAAATATTTGGGAATGTTGTTAATTCTCAAAATTAAGCTGACCCCAGATAAAATTCAAACTTTACAACTACCTAAATTGCAAAAGTAAGCTCATGGAAATAAAGAAATGCTGGATGTGACACTAGAAAAGGATATTCAGTTGGTGTTAATTAGTGTGGCAGAGCTGATATTTCTGGCAGCAAAGCAGGAAGAGGCTATTTGTGCCTCGCATTACCTTTCACAAGCAATGGCACTTAAGTGCTGGTTAATACCAGAGTCCTTAGAGCCAGGGATTTTCTCAAATATTTTTCCTTGAACAAGAACAAGTGTCTACTGGCACCATTCTTCTGGCAGTGCCCTGCAACCAGCACTAACTGTAATTGCTAGCATGTTGTCATGCAGCCCTCTTCACAGGAGAAAACAGAACATGTCCCTGCTTCCAGTTTAATGAATCCAGGTGAAATTCAAGGTGTTATTTAACTTTTTGTACAGAAGTTTGACTTTTCTGGGTAGTCATATGACCAAAGTGAAAGAAAATAATTTTCAATGACCTAGCTCAGTAGTATTAGTTAGGGTTGTGTGAAGTTTCGGACGCTGATTAGATTCAGAGGAGATTTGGCCCAATTTGGTGGCTGAATCTCCGAATATGAATTGAATTGGGAGACCAATAAAAAGATCTGAATCGATTCAAAGGTCTCTGAATCGATTTGGAGAGCTTTGGAGAGATTCAGACAGTCTCTGCTTGCCACCGCAGGGAGCTGGACCTGGACTCCATGCCGGTAAGTTGGGGGTGGGGTGGGGGCTAGAGAAGCAGGGAGGGGACCATGGGGGGACCCTCATCAGACCCCATTCCCTGTCTGCTCCCCCAGCCCCTCTGAGCACCCCCAATCTCAGCGTGCTCTCCCAGCCCCATCGATAGCTGCCCCACCTGGCCCCAGCATCCCGGTGCTTTAAAAAAAAAAGCCCCTCACTCACTGGCTGCTGCAGAAGACTTCAGGGTTTCTGGGGGCTCATGGCAGAGCCCCCCATGCCACTTGGGGCAGTGGGGGACAGTGGGGATAATCCCCTCTGCCTGGCAGCAGCCAGTGTGTGAAGGGCTTTTTTTTTTTAAAAGCCGAGATGCTGGTGCTGGGCAGGGCAGCTATTGATGGGGCTGGGAAAGCAGGTGGGGGATGGGGCCTGTTTGATTCGGAGATTCGGTCAATTCAGCGGTGGCCAGATCTCCGAATCAGATTTGGCCGAATCAATTCAGGACAGTGATTCGAATCACTGAATCAAAACACTATCCCCCGAATCAGCTGAATCCAAATCCGAAGTGAATACTAGCCACTTTGCACAGGCCTAGTATTAATCATCAGGCATCCTGTTTTTCTCTGATTTAAAAAAATCCCCAATTCTTGGTTAAAAAAAAGTAACCCCACATCCATATTTTTCCATGATTAAAATGAAACAATACTATCAGAGAAACAATACTAGCAGACAAAACAAGGATCCCCGATCATAAAGCAGACCCAGAATTCAGCAAAACAAGCCACATCTATTTGCACACTATGATGTTAAATGGAGCACTGTATGCAAGTGAGAAGCAGCTGTGAAACAGGAGCCATATTCTATGCCTGAAATGGTCTGAAAATGTCTGGTCTACCTCAGATGCTGTATGCAGTGTGGAACTCTTTTGTGTGGCATTGTATTTATTGTACATGACACTGTATTACATTGTCTTTCTTGCACATTATTTACTATTTTGTACTTAGGCAGCTTTTCTTTGTGCTGTACAAAATATGGCTTATGTGATGAAGGATATTTAACCATGTATCATATTAGCCACTTGTTTATTAAATATATGCTGCTATTTCCTCATGAGTTGTTAATAGTTTGAAGCCCCATAATTCTAGAGCTAGACCTCCTCATCTCTCACGGGAATAATTGAAGCTGAAAGATTTGCACATACTAGTTTACTATAGAAGGTCTTTGCACTAGTTCCTGAATAAGTTTTAGGTTAGATCCATAAGGAGATTAAAATGCTTAAGCCTAAAATAATTATTTTCACTACCTCCTTCAACTGTATCATAACAATGAAGTGTTCCCCCTCCCCTTCAGAGTTATGCAAAGAAATTTCTGCTTCTGGGCATACCCAGAAGCACCTTGGAAGTGCCCATCTAACACCAGTAAACATCTCACCACAAGCTAGTGTACTAGTTTTCTAGATACTTTTCTTAGGCTCCTAATTCCCCTCAAGGAAGTTGGTTTCTGCTAAGGTGGGCATTTAACTACAAAATAGGCACTGCAACCCTTAGCTTTCCAGTACCTAGTTCTTTATATGTCTAGTTCTTTGTAAAAGAAATATTTTTAAAGGCCAAACCTGGCTATAATCTTCCTAAATGACTATTTTTCATTAGTATTGGTACACAATAGATGCAGAGTAAGTATTAAGCCCTAAATATATACACATGTACTATATAGATATAGATATAGATAAAATCCAGAATTATAAAAAAAATGACATTGCCCCCCACCACTCCGGGACTAGCTGCTGCTCCCCCTACCTTCCTGGATGTGGAGAGGGAAGCTTGCATGAGGCAGCTGGCACCACCATTCGCCACCCCACACTGCTGCTTTGTGTGCAGCCACTGCCCTGGGCCCGACCACTACTACCCCACCCCCCTCCCCCACTCTGTGACCAGACACTGTGCTGATTTAAAAAATCTGGTATTTTCAAATTTCTGGCAGGTGCTCAGTCCTGAGCATGCCAGATTTATGAGGTTATACTCTGTGTGTTTGTGTGTGTGTGTACAATTTGTAATTGTAGATGTGTAAGGAGTATTATTGCCATTTTGAAATCACTAAACCATGTTAGATTATCCTTTCCCATAAACTTTTATAATTGTGTTTGAATCAGCACACTGCTTTTTTCAAGGTGTAGAATAGCATTATAGACTGCTGTCAAAATTGCTCTTTGGCTCTTCTACAGCTGCCTCAGGATTTATATGAACTGTGGCCATACAACCTTGGGCTGTGAGCTTATCAGCTTTTACAAGTTAAGCTGCATGAAGTTTGGTCAATATCTGAATGGCAGACTTCCAAGAAAAATGCAGAGTTCTTCTGGAAGGCAGCTTGGTGAGACAATGGGCAATATTTTTCCCTCTGGGTCAGTTGTGAACCAGTGTACCAACATGCTTCTGCTGAAGATAGAATCCAAAATTTAAGAAAAAGAAAACAGAAGATTGGCTCCTAAATTGAAGCCCTCCGTTTCATAAATTAGACACTTATTTAAGTGATCTGATAGTCAAAGGCAGGCAAGGTTTTTGGGTAGAAGTGTAGTCTCTGCTCTGCTCTGCTCAGCAGAGACTTCTTATGCCTGGAGAAGGGTGATTGCACCTGAAAGCTTGCAAAGAACTTTTTTTCAACTACTCCATTGGTCTAATAAAAGATATCACATCTACCCAAAGAACCTTGCCTCCTTAGACCAACACAGCTACAATCAGAGCCAACCATAGGAGTGTGCAAGGCCCAGGGCATATCAGCCTGTGTGGAGCTTGTGCGGGGGAAAAGGGGTGGTGAGTGGCTGGAATGCGGAGCAGCGGGGGGGGAGAGCAGCTGGACCATGAAGCCAGCAGCGAGCATTGCCCCCACAGAGTGGTGGCACCCTCAGCACATGCCAATGGCACTGTCCATGGGGCCTGTAGAGCATTGTCCACAGGGCACCCCAAAGCACAGGTCCTGAGGTAGTTGCCCCAATCCCCCCCCCAAGGTACAGCTCTGGCTACCACCAAAAACCCATCTGATATTCGAAAGCACTGTGCACCAAAGAACTTCCCATTAAGTTGAGGGGCATCACTCAAGACTCTACAATTTTGCAAATGAATTTACTTGCTAAGGCATAAAAGTAAAATGCTAACTTTAAGTTGGGTTTCTTGGGCTGTTCATCATTTGTACCTAAGTCATTTGGTTGAGACATAAAATAAAGTGTCTTATAGTATGTGGTCACTAAAGAGCCTTGCATACTTTCTGTAGGAGTAGACTGTTACTTGTATAGAAGTGTTTAAAATCATAACAAAAAAGAGTGCTTAGTGCACCCACTTTCATGTGCTCTCCTCGACCACATTATTTAACAAAAATCTGTTTTTTTGCATTAGTTCTTTTGGTCACAAGCATTGGCAGGACTCAGAAGAGTTAGGTTGTAGCCAAATGAGTGAGTAAAAAACATTACTTGTCCTTCTGTTCTGTCTCCAAACTGTATCATCAGTTTCTCTTGTATAATTATTTTCTTCTATGTAATAAAACCTTTTCTTGTGTTGTGTCCTCACTAATTGTCTGTGATAAGAATAATCTCAGGGCAAGTGATAATCTAGGCTAGATCATTTAATGAAAGGGTCACCAAAAATTATTTTGCAAGTCAAGAGGACGCTCCCTGGAGCTGGCAGAGATTCCTCTGCTTCAACTGTGGGGTCTGATATACAGGTATTGGAGTTGAGGTGTGTGGGGATAAGGAGTTATCTCAGAGCAAACCTCAGTCTGTTGGGCAAACAAAAGGAGAAACAAGAGGAACTTGGTTCTCCAGAGGTATCCCATGGACAAGTTTGGGCTACTGACCCCGGTTAGAGACTGAGCTACTGATAAATACTACTGTCCAGCCAGTTATGGTCTTACCTCATATAAACTATATTTGTTAAAGTTACTTATGAAAATATCTTGGGGGACAGTGTCAAAAGCCTAGCTAGTGTCAAGGGACATCTTGTCCAGTACTTTTCCCCATCCACAAAGTCTGTCACCTTGCTATAGAAGAAATTATGTAAGTTAAGCAATTACTGGCTTTTGAGAAATAAATATTGGCTCCTCCTGATTTCCTTCTTATTTTCTAAATGCTTAGAAATTGATTATTTGATGCTGTGCTCCAGTATGTATCCAGATAGCAAATTTGGACTTACTGAAAAGGAATTGACTAGATTTTCTTTGCTCACTTTTTTTTTTTAACTGTTACTATCTTTGCTATTTCCCAGTCTTTTGGTAATTAGCTTGGTCTCCTGAAGGTCTCAAAGATGGTTCTACAATTACCTTAGCCAGTTCCTTGAGTATTCTAGGATGAACTCAAAGCATCCAGTTTAGTTAATGAATGAGTCATATGAACCCCAACACCTGTCTGGGGTTGTGTGATCCCAGCGTGTGCTCCGGCCAGTGGCAGAGGGTAAGACTAGATGATCTATTTAGGTCCCCACTGACCCCTAACTACTATGAAACTATGAAACTAATCTGTAACCTGTTCCTGCCCTACTCTAGGTTGATTATCAGCTCCTCTATCCTTGCTGTGAGTTCTACCTGTCACCGAGAGTCAGCCTGTTTGTCAAGTATAAAATAAAGGGTGCAGAAGGAAGTGCAGCTCTCCGCTGCAACTGAGAACATTTTGCAGGAAACATTCAGAGTTACAGCAAACCCCTAGAACAAACAAAAATTCACTGTTTGTTCTGGGGGGGGGGGAAGTGGGGAATTGAGGTTCTGGCTGGGAGCCTGCAGCAAGGTTTTCCTAGCAATGGCAATGGCCTCCTACCTGTGAGGCTGCAAAGTCTTCAGAATGGGAGTGGGGGAAAAGGAGCACTGGGAGCTCATTCTAAGGGTTCCCCAGCTGGCACTGGAGGTTGGGGTCAGTGGGTTGGAGCCCCCACCCTCCTACACACACATGCACAACTGAGTATTTTGCTGTTTTCTGTCCTTACTTCTTATACATTATTGTGCCCATAACATTTTCTCTCCCATTGTCCTTTCCACCATTATATTTACATTTATTGAAGTTTGCTGTTTTCAGTTTGTTAAAAATTTCCTTTTTGGAAGTCCAATATTTTTATGTTGCTGTTCCCTTTCCTTCCTTTCCTTGGGATATTAAAACTGTCATTTCCTGATCATCATCACCCAATTTTCCTTCCACCTTCAGATCTTAATCATTTCCTCCTTACTAGTAAGCATCAAACTTAGAAGACCTGTGATGTTGCAGCTGGTAAAGGAAACAAAACTCTGGCTTGCATCCATAGATGCTTCTCAAGTAAATCTCAGTATGTCATCCTCCCACTGTACTCAGCCTTGGTGAGGCCACAGCTAGAGTACTGCATCCAATCTTGGGCTCCACAATTCAAGAAGGATGTCAAGAAGCTTGAGAGAGTTCAGAGGAGAGCTACACGCATGATCAGAGGGCAAGAGATTAGGCCTTATGATGACAGGCTAAGAGCCATGGGACTCTTCAGCCTGGAAAAACACAGGCTCAGGGGTGACCTAGTGGCTGCCTATAAGTACATGAGGGATGTGCATCAGGATCTGGGGGAACATCTGTTCACCAGAGCACCTCAAGGGATAACAAGGACCAATGGTCATAAACTCCTCCATGACCATTCTAGGATGGACATAAAGAAAAACGTCTTTATTGTCCGAGCCCCCAAGGCCTGGAATAGACTTACTCCAAAAGTGGTGCAGGCACCTACTCTGGACTTATTCAAGAAATGTTTGGATGCTTATCTTGCTGGGATCCTATGAGCGTAGGTGAGTTGCTGCTCATGGAGCAGTGGGCTGGACTTGATGATCTTCAAGGTCCCTTCCAGCCCTCATGTTTATGAAATTTATGAAATCTATTAATCCTAGCTGGCTCTCCACTTCTTCCAAAAACTTGCTGGACTGTGTATTTACTGCTATGTTACTATTCTAATAGATATAATGATAACTGAAGTTCTCTATGGCTAGGGACAGAAGTTAAACATCAACTGATTTAAGTGATCAGTTATTATTACAGAATTAAACCTGTAACAGAACAGAAGTTCAGTGCACATAAACCAGTTTAAAAATGGTCAAAACTGGTTTAACATAAACCTGCTGAATGTTGTAGCAGACTTAACTGATTTAGGACAAACCAATTCATGGAACTTCTGTCCCAGACCCCTTCCTGGTTCAAGTTAAATCACAGAACCTTAGCATCCCAGGATGCTTTACAGCCCCCCTCCAACCAGCCCGATACCCCAGCCAGGGTCTGCCTGCTGTCAGGCTTTTCCTCCATGATCACTGATCGAGCAGCAAAGGTGGGGGCATGGCCAGACACCAGCCCTGGGCTAGTCCCCTGAGGTGAATGGCAGGGTGGGAAGGGGGGGGTTAATCCCCTCTCCCTCCCTTCTCCCACTGGTGTAGCCCCTGTCAGCATTCCCCCACCCTGCTCAGTGCTCGAGTGGTGGGGGTGGGTCATAGCTTTCTCTCTCCCACTGACATGGGACTCCAGCCAGGGTCTGCCTCACAGGGATGCAGCAGCCCATCAGCTCCCCCCACACCTGCTCAACTCACAGGGGGTATGGCCAGACACTAGCACAGACAGGGAATGCTTTCCCCTTCCCCCTCTAGGCACACCTCAGCTGGGGACTGTGCAGGCCAGGGTGAGGGTTTAAACCCTCCCCAATAATATTCAAGAGCCTGCTGGGGCCTAGCCAAGGCCCCCACCCCCATCAGCTTTCCTCCAACCTTTTGGTCACTGCTGAAGGGAAGGAAAGACTTACTCTAATGCCCCCCCCCCCCAACCAGTTTCCAGCCTAAGCCACTGCAAGCATGTGGGTGCATTTCTGGAATCAAAAGTAAATGTCTATTGACTTGCTTCTCGGTTAGACTAACCTGCAAAGATCACATTGATTCAGGCTCAGGCTTTTTGAATGTCTGTATTTAGCCTACAAGGGCCACATCTTATGATTTGTGTTTTTCAGTTAATTGTTTATTTTAAAAAAGATTCCTGCTTCTGTTTTGGTAGTCCTTGACACGCATTGTGAAATTACTCTTGCTGTTATCCCTTTTAGCTTAACCCCAAGATTTTCCACAGGTATACCTCCAACTCATACTGTACCTCCGAATGACTGTATGTATTTAACTTTAATATATTAGGCTGCATCACCTGTTTTTCTCCTGCCTGTCCTGCATGAACAAGTTACAGACACTCATAATTGCCACTTCCAATCATAAGGACTATCCCATCAAATTTCAGTTATCCCAATTAGATTATAACTTTCTGTAGTCATTAGGACTTCCTGCCTAATCCCCATGCTTCTTTCATTAATTTATATATAAGGTTTGGATAGCTAGCTGAACGCCTCACTAATTTTGGTTTACCTAATGAACCCAAGTATCTTTGATACAATCCCATTTATTTACAAATGACATCCAAGTCTTGTTTTGCTGAATATGTCAGGAATCAAAGACAGGAGACTGATCCTTAGCTCATAGTTCCAAATCACCATCTAGACAACACTTGTCCCAAAAGCTTTGTCTTAAGATTTTACTTAGGGCTATACTACAGATGTTTTCTGAGCTGTATCTAGTCTTTCTCGCTTCCTTCTCTTCCCTTTCTTTTACATTTTTATTGCTGTTCTCTCAAACATGCAAAGATGTCCATGTTTGCTTTTGTTTTGCCTAGAAACTTAAACTTGTATCTGAGTTTTAGATTGAGAACATTATTTGTCCAATTTTTTGGTCACATAAGTGCATACAGTTTGACAAAAATTCAAGACAACAAAAAGTCCTTTTTTCAGGTATATAGGGAGCAAAAAGAAGGCACATGGTAATGTAGGACCCCTACAAGACAGGCTAGGGCAATTAGTGATGGATAGCAGGGACCAAGCTGAGATCTTCAATGAGTTTTTTGTATCCATATTTCTGAACACAGATAATGACATATCTCCAAATTGGATTATAGACAAGCACAGGTGGGACACTGGACCATGAATGGTTAGTGCTGACCTAGTGAAGGGACACTCAGAGGGGCTTGATATGTTCAAGCCAGCAGGCCCAGATGATCTTCAGCCAAGGGTGCTGAAAGAACTGGCCAGTGTCATTGTAGAACCACTGGCAGGACTGTTTGAGCACTCATGGCACTCAGGACAAGTCCTAGAGGACTGGAAAAGGGCCAATGTGGTCCCTATTTTAAAAAAGGAGGAGGAAGGAGGTAACTATAGACTGGTTATTCTCACCTCTATCCTTGGGAAAACCTTTGAAAAAAATATTAAGGATTATATTTGTGTGAGTCCAGCAGGAAAAATAATGCTGAAGGGCAACCAGCATGGATTCATAGCAGATTATCCTGCCTAAAAAACCTTGTTTCTTTTTACAACCAGGTCACTAATTGTTTAGATGCAGGAGTCAAGGTGGATGTCATATACTTGGATTTAAAAAAAGCCTTTGATACGGTGTCACATCCCATTCTCATAAAAAAACTAAGCAGCTGTGACTTAGATGATTTCACAGTAAGGTGGGTAGTGAATTGGCTAATGGGATGCACCCAGAGAGTGGTGGTGGATGGGTCAGTATCAACCTGGAAAGATGTGGGCAGTGGGGTCCCCCAAGGCTCTGTCCTTGGACCAGTGCTGTTTAATATCTTCATCAGTGACTTGGACAAGGGTGTGGAGAGCACACTGTCTAAATTCATGAATGACACCAAATTATGGGGCAAAGTAAACACACTGGATGGCAGGGAATAGATTTGGGTGGATTTGGACAGGCTGGAGAAGCGGGCAGAATGAAACAGGATGCAGTTTAACAAAGCTAAGTGCAAAGTACTGGACCTAGGGAGAAGGAATCACCAACTCACTTACAGATTCAGAGATGACCTTCTTAGCAGCACAGCAGATGAAAGGGATCTCAGAGTCATAGTTTACTCAAAGATGAACATGAGTCAACAATGTGACAAAGTGATCAATAGAGCTCACTGCACTCTACCATGCATTAACAAGTGCATCACAAGCAGTTCTAAGGAGGTGATACTTCCCCTCTATGCAGCACTGGTAAGGCCACAGCTGGAATACTGCATCCAGTTTTGGGTGCCACACTTCAAGAGGAATGTGGATAAACTTGAGAGGGTCCAGATGAGGGTCACTTGTATGGTTAAGGGCCTGCAGGTAGGTCCTACAACAAGAGATTGAGGGACCTGGATCTCTTCAGCCAACGTAAGAGAAGACTGAGAGGTAAAGCGCTGCTCGACCTGGTACTGGCTACTGGGGATGACCTAATCGGTGACCTAATGATTGATGGCAAGCTGGGTACCACAAGCTGATCACCTTCACCATCCACCGTAAAGCTAGACAGTCAGTCAGCAAAACTGAAGTCCTTGACTTCAGGAAAGCCGACTTTGGCAAGCTCAGGAGGCTTGTCAGTGAGGTCCTAAGGGACCACAATCCCAGAGGAAAGAGAGTACAGGAAGAGTGGTTGTTCCTCAAGGGAGCGACCCTCAATGCACAAGCTAATTTGATTCCATCTTAGCCTCAGGAGGGCACACCAGTCCCCCTGGCTCTCCAGGGATCTAGCAGACCTCCTGAGGCTAAAAGGAAAGGCCTACAAAAGATGAAGGTTGGGATTCACCCTCAAGGAGAAATATTCTGCACTGGTCCAGTCCTGCAGGGAGAAAACCAGGAAAGCCAAGGCTGCAACTGAACAACTAGCTTTGAGCATCAAGGACAATAAAAAGTCCTTTTTCAGATATGTGGGGAGCCAGAGGAAAAGCAAGGGCAACATTGGACCCCTGCTGAACCAGATGGGGCAACTGACAACTGACGCCCAGGAAAAAGCCAACCTATTAAA
>NW_017729032.1:92581547-92582342 GCF_001723915.1 Gavialis gangeticus
CAAGCAGTTCTAAGGAGGTGATACTTCCCCTCTATGCAGCACTGGTAAGGCCACAGCTGGAATACTGCATCCAGTTTTGGGTGCCACACTTCAAGAGGAATGTGGATAAACTTGAGAGGGTCCAGATGAGGGTCACTTGTATGGTTAAGGGCCTGCAGGTAGGTCCTACAACAAGAGATTGAGGGACCTGGATCTCTTCAGCCAACGTAAGAGAAGACTGAGAGGTAAAGCGCTGCTCGACCTGGTACTGGCTACTGGGGATGACCTAATCGGTGACCTAATGATTGATGGCAAGCTGGGTACCACAAGCTGATCACCTTCACCATCCACCGTAAAGCTAGACAGTCAGTCAGCAAAACTGAAGTCCTTGACTTCAGGAAAGCCGACTTTGGCAAGCTCAGGAGGCTTGTCAGTGAGGTCCTAAGGGACCACAATCCCAGAGGAAAGAGAGTACAGGAAGAGTGGTTGTTCCTCAAGGGAGCGACCCTCAATGCACAAGCTAATTTGATTCCATCTTAGCCTCAGGAGGGCACACCAGTCCCCCTGGCTCTCCAGGGATCTAGCAGACCTCCTGAGGCTAAAAGGAAAGGCCTACAAAAGATGAAGGTTGGGATTCACCCTCAAGGAGAAATATTCTGCACTGGTCCAGTCCTGCAGGGAGAAAACCAGGAAAGCCAAGGCTGCAACTGAACAACTAGCTTTGAGCATCAAGGACAATAAAAAGTCCTTTTTCAGATATGTGGGGAGCCAGAGGAAAAGCAAGGGCAACATTGGACCCCTGCTGAACCAGATGGG
>NW_017729032.1:92582451-92588210 GCF_001723915.1 Gavialis gangeticus
GCATCCATAGATGCTTCTCAAGCAAATCCTGGGACATCATCCTCCCCTTGTACTCGGCCTTGGTGAGGCCACAGCTGGAGTACTGCATCCAGTTTTGGGGTCCACAATTCAAAACAGACGTGGAGAAGCTTGAGAGTCCAGAGAAGAGACATGCACATGTTCAGAGGTCAGGAAAACAGACCTTACGATGACAGGGTGAGAGCCATAGGGCTCTTTAGCTTGGAAAAGTGCAGGCTCAGGGGTGATCTGATGGCCACCTCTATGTTTATCAGGGGTGACCACCAGTATCTGGGGGAATATTCATGAGAGCGCCCCAAGGGATGACAAGGTTGAACGGTTATAAACTACTGCAAGACCATTTCAGATTGGACATAAGGAAGAATTTCTTTACTGTCCAAGCCCCCAATGTCTGGAACAGCCTGCCATGGGAGGTGGTTCAGGCACCTACATCGAACACCTGCAAGAGTAAATTGGATACTTATCTTGCTGGGATCCTATGACTCCAGCTGACTTCCTGCCCTTTGGGCAGGGGGCTGGACTCGAAGATCTGCCAAGGTCCCTTCCAGCCCTAATGTCTATGAAATCTATGAAATCTATTAAATCTAGTGGCCATCTACAAATTAGGAGGTGGGGCACAGCATGGGATAGGAAATACTCTATTTACCAGGGCGCCCCTTGGAGTGACTAGAAACAACGGCCACAAAGTGACAGAGAGCAAATTTAGATGAGACATCAGGAAGAACTTTTTCACAGTAAGGCTTGCCTGAATCTGGAATGGGCTTCCAAGGAAGGTGGTGCTCTCCCCTACATTGGAGGTCTTTAAGAGAAGACTGGACAAACGCTTGGCTGGGGTCATCTGACCCTAGCACTCTTTCCTGCCCAGGGCAGGGGGTTGGACGCGATTATCTATTGAGGTCCCTTCTGACCCAAAAAATCTTTGAAAATCTATGAAAATTACTTCTTTAACTGAAGGATGGCTGTTGCATCCACCATTTACAATTAGGTTACACTCAACTCACAAATCCTACCCGCACTAGTTTCAGTTTTGTCAATTATCTCTTCAGAGCCTAAATGGTGACCGCTAACAACCAATCCCAAAGTCACCGAATATAAGTAATTTAATGAAGCTAAGAGAAAGCTATTTTGAGGTGAAAGGTTGTTAGTAGTGGGTGTAAAGCTTTGAGCAAAGAAACTGGTCTCTTTTTTAGTTCTGTTCTGCCTCAGTAAACAAACAAATATGACTGCATCAAAATTAGCCAACCTCTTCATTTCTTCCCCCTCCTTAGTGAAACAACCCACAGAACTCTAAATTTTATCCACCCACTTGGTTTATAATGGCTGAGATTAGAAATGTGTTGAAGAGTTTAAAAAAAAAGCATGAACTGTTTTATTTAGGTGCTTGGAGTCCAGCAGTGGAAGCCTAAGAAATGGAAAATAACTAATATATTTAAAACATCTAGAAATTAACTAACTAGCACTTCTTAACACATGAATACAAGAATGTTAACTTAAATATATGGGAATTTCTAGAATTAGAAGCACATGCTTTCTTTTTGGAAAAAAGTAAATTTCCCTTTGCAATTACATAAAGTTACTGTTTCTGTCTGTACAAGATCCCAAAATATCAAGAATTTAATTAATTAGAATTACCATTGACTTATGTGTCTGTCTTAAGGACTTTGTTTATTCTGGGTCTTAAGCCAATATCATTTTGGTGCAAAAGAACAAAACATTTCTATGAAAGAAATCGTATCTACTTTAAAGCAATTCTTGAACCTATTCAGAATTTTACAACATTAAAAGTTAGTCTTTTAGACAAAGGTATATAAAATTCATATTACATAGGTGAAGGTAATATTAATAAATGTGATCAATTGCAAAGTCAGCCAGTATATGTAATTCAGTGTGTATCTTTCTGACTATTTCACCTGCTCTCCTGCCCACTAAATCATTTAGATGGATATATCTAAATGGTGTCTATGTATAATGCTGTGGGATCCTTTGGTAAGTGCAAATTTTATACAGTAATTGATGCAGAAGTTAAAAATATTATTTCTATCACTTTTACCAAAAGCATTGAATTTGAACAGTGCTATCAGGCCTGGTGACAGGTTTGACCTTGGAGAAGATAAAGTCAATGAGATGATTTATTTGTTTGATAGTAACATGCCAATACTATCAAGTGCATGCCCACCAGATTGCCTAAGTATGTGGAGGTTTTGCCAAGGATCTCCTAGATGATAGTAAGACAACTACTTAAATATTAACTCTACCTTTGGCGCAGCAGTGGATCTGCAAAGGGAATATCATAACATATTATCACTATGTGTCACTTATCTATTCCTATTTAAATTAATATAATCTATTTAATAATTATTCTAGTCCCATCAATAAACCACTGATGCACATTTTTCTGATCTCAACTCACATCCAAATATATTTATATTTGTTTTCTTCTTTTCTGTAGAATTGGTGCTGTCTGAGTTTGACACTGCAGTGACTGGGTTACACTAAGAATAAGAGGAGAGCGACAATGCCACCTCTTAGTTGTTTTTGCTGGGGGTTTTATGAGTTATAGCCCAATGCTATGGGGTTTTTTCCATTTTATTGATAGAAATCTTTTTGTTGTAGACATTTCCTTGGCCTCTGCCATATTGATCGCTGCTGTTGAGGGGGAATGAGTCTCTGATTGCTCTCTACTTGAGAGACTGTTAATGCAGAACAAACCTGGAGATGCTAAGCAGGTCGCTGGACAGTCCTTCATAAATATTCAGCAGGAACAAACATTGTGAAAGACACTAATGCTGATAGAATTCACAGATATGCTAAATAAGAATAAAGTATTTCCTGCAGAGAACTCCTGTAGGGATTATATGGCCTTCTGCTTTAATGAAGTTACACTTTTGACTAATGGTGAATTATGTCAACATTTTCCTTTCAATACAATAATCTAATTCTATTCTACTGAAAAAAATATCAGAATGAGGAAGTTTTTAGTAATTCTATTAGTGTTTAAAAACTATTTCAAACTATTCAGTGTTCTAACAAAATTGTTAATGAATTTCAAGTTATGACGTACAAAGTATTTTTAAAAAGGATATTAAAATGATCAGTTTTATTGTCTAAATGATAACAAGACTGTCAATATCATTACCAGTACCCTCTTGCTATAGAAAGATTTCATACAACTTAAGAGAAAATTAAACCCTTCCCATAGGATTTTTAAGCAATGTATTCATTTACTTAGCAGGAGTCAGTTCTCCATTAAATCCTTCAGACTGGTTTGAAAAATATTCTTTGCTGAATTCTACAAGTAATAATCTGACTAGGGCAGGGTGACCAAGGACCAACATAGGCGGGGTGGGAAAAAATGCTGCCGTCCAGTAGCACAATCATGATAGCAGCCGAAAGTTGCCGATTGGCCTGAGTGTTGTAGTTGCTCCAGGTACCCAGCTGCCTTATGTCATCTTTGTGTACAAACTATAATTTCTATACAACCTTCTCATGCATATTTATTCCACTCTCTAAAGGCAAGATCCACAGTTGCTGTAAAAGTCATAGGTCCAAGTTATCAGGTAAGGGATCTTATGTATCATTGAGTCCTTATTCTCTGTTCAGAGCAAAATTTGCTTTAGGAAAGAGTATAAAAAATTGATGGCTGCAGTATATGACCATTTTATATGTTGAGTACTTCTTTAACCTACACGCTTGCAATACTTTTCAATGAAAGAGTAAAGCACTAATCAACGTGAGAAAAGATGGCAGAATAAGGTTTCTTTTAATAAGGAACTCAGGAGGTGGCCACTAAAAATACACACATTACTTATACCATTTCCCCTGTAATGCACTAATAGTAAAAAATATTAGCTTTCCATTCACTAGCCTTACCCTTTTTACTAAGGTCACCCTATAAGATGTATTTCTGGTAAAAAGTTTACCCATAAGTGGTAAGAATTTTTCCTCAAAGGAGGCAAAATAGAAGGAAAGGATTTATGGATAGTGCACACAGTAATATGAACTAAGCAGTCTAACAGCAATGAATCAGACAAAGAAGAAAGGGTGTTAGATTCTGTCACCCACCATAAACTGCCCATCGAAGTGTGTAAGTGTGTTGCATGTGCTAGCATGACACATTCTAGAAATGCTAGCATTCAAAAATTAACTCTTTCTAGTTCATAGATAGTCTAGTTCATATACAATAACTGCAACTTGCCTCAAAACAGACTGAAGTCATGATCTGCTAGATGTAGCTGGAAGTTTCATAGCATAAGTCACACCCTCTCTTCTGTGGCCATAAGTGGTCAGTTCCACTGCACTATGGAAAGAAAGGATGCTTTAAGCCTAATAATCCTTTATATACAACCTACACACTGGGCATGTCTACATGTGTAATTCAAAACAATAAACTCCAGCACTTATTGCATTGGAGTTTATTGCTCCCAGGCAGGCCATTTGAATGTGTGCCTAGAACTGCAGCACATTGAGCCAGGTTGGAGAAGCCCTGGCTGGCAGTGGGCTCAGGGAATCAGCCTGCCAGCCCAGGGCTACTCTGACCTGGCTCAACATGCTGCAGGGGGGCTGGATGGGGCACAAGGATGCTCCAGTGTGGCGCTAGCCAGCAGGTAGCCCCTGCACTGAAACTCCCTTGTGCTCCGGCCATATGCCTTAGCATCTACACGTGTGCTGCTGCAGTGTAAAAAACACAGCATGGTAGTGCTTGCATTTACAACTCCTACCCTGCTGCAAAGTTAATTTATTCCAGTTTACTAACCTTGCACATGTAGATGTGAGACATTTACTGTGGAGCTAATAAGTCTACTCTGCAGTAAACGTCTCATGTAGACACACCCACCGAAGAACAGAGTTTCACAGGAGCTCTTTCCAATAGGTATTTGAGGCTTGTGCTGAGCACAGGCCAGTGAGAGGGAAAGCTAGAACATTCCTAGTTTCAGTTGATTCCAAGAGGGGGATAAGGACAAAGCTGGATTAACCTTATTCCAAGAGGGGGATAAGGACAAAGCTGGATTAATGCATAGGCAAACTAGACACATGCCTAGGACCCTGCTATGGAGAGGCCTGGTTCTTCCCTCCACAGTGGCGGTGAGAATGGCCCCATCTGCCTCCCTTTCCTTCTCTTCCCCTCCCCTCTGCCAGCCTTGCCACTGCAGCATCTGCTTCCTAGTGGCGGCTCTGAACCCTGTTCCCTATAAGCGGCAGCATCATGGTGGGAAGGAGAGTCTCAGCCGGCCTGGGGCTATGAGTTTGTTTACCTAGGGCCCACTAAAAGATTAATCTGGCCCTGGATAAGGAGGTATAAGAGTTTAAGAGACTACTTGTACCATTAGCTGGAATGGAACCTATGGGCATGTCCAGATGAGCCCACATGTGCTTCTTGAGCTGTGCCTCCCATTATTGTGCAAAGGCACAGCACCAAGGAGTTTGAGATACCACAAAATGCACGCCAGGAACAAGAAAATATTGGACTCAAAATTTGGTACATGGAAATCCAGGTACCAAAATAAAACTTGTATGAAAAAAGTGGGGCAGGACATGGTCTCCAACCATGACCTAAGGCAACCTGGGAGTTGGTCCTCCAGAGAGACACTCTGGTTTCTGGCTAGAGCATCTCTATGGTGTTTCTGCTGCCCCAGGCATTGTCACGGGTAAGTTATAGACATCAGGGCGAGGGGGGGTTTATAGGTGTGGGTGGGTGTAAGGAGTGGCAGCGGGATGGTGGGGTGAGGTGTGGCAGGAGATGG
>NW_017729032.1:92588351-92601304 GCF_001723915.1 Gavialis gangeticus
TGTGGAAAGACTTGAGTTAAGGGGGATGTTGGGGGGTTTGGGGGAGTGGTGGAGGGGATGTGGGTGCTGTGGGTGGATTTGTGCAGAGGCTCAGGTGGGGCCACTGCACACCTGCCTCCCCTCCACCCTCTGTGGTGCCAGAGGCAGCAGCCAGCACAACTGTGGCCTGGTTGCAGGCACAGCCGGCAGTGACATGTTGCTGCGTGACCCGGGCTCTCCACATGCTGAATGGATGTGGCCTGGCCCAGCCTCTTACCACATAGCTTTCTCGGTCCTGTCCAAAGTCATGCACCAGGGGGCCAGGCAAGGCCAGGTCCATTCAGGATGTCATGCCAAAGCCATGCTCTCAGGGGGCACTGGACCAGGAGGCATGGCTTCAGGACACATGGCTCCTATGCAAAGGCACACTGGCTTTGCAGCTGGGCTGGTGGGGGATATTTTCCATGAGGGTCAGGCAGTGATGCACAGCCACAGCGCTATGCCTATAAAATTCCATGGCATATCACTGCCTGAGCCTTGTGGAAAATGTGCCCTGCCAACCCGACCTGGCCTCACTCAGTCCAGGCCACACAGCTAGCATGCCTCTAGACAGGAGCCATGCACCCCAGAGCTGTGCCTCCCATTACTGTGCAAAGGCACAGCACCAAGCCACACTGGGCTGGGTCCTACCATGCGCTTCCTCCCTGCACACACCACAGGTCTGGCAGCACTCCTGCCAGAGGCAAGACTCAGCCTGGCATGACACCAAGTCCCTGTGAGTGGTGCAGGGCCCTAGGTGACAGTGCGAGCAGCCCAGGGCTGCCTGAAGGTTCACAGCCCCATGCCGTGCCATGCTACACTGAGCCGGACCCACCATGAGTGGCACAAGTGGCACCGGCTTGGAGGCAATCGGGACTGTGCCACACCCACACTGCTGGGGACTCTGGCCACAGCAGGCCCTGAGCACCCAACAGCTGCTGCTGGTGCAAAGGTGAGTTGTGGGCCCTGCAGGGGGGAGTGGGGACTGGGACCCTGCAGGGGAGGGGCAGTCCATGTGCTGTGCAGGGGAGCTGCAACCTGTGGGAGAGCAGGGGACCCACCCCTCCTGAGCAGCCCCCACACACAGCCACCCCACACCCACAATCCACCCACATCCCCAAGCCACCCCCAGAAATCCCTTACCTACATACTCAACCCCAAACCCCCGCACAAGCCCCATACCTCCCCAAACCTCACTGCCACAAACCCTACACCCACCCACAAACTCCCCCAACCCCTCCAAATTGTTCTACACTTATAAATATATCAATAAAACATATAGTGGTGTTTCATTTTAATAGTGGAAGAACAGTATTTTGGGTATTTTAATGAGACAATTTGTTATGCCCAAATGGCATAGTGGGGGTTCCCCATCTGGGTCTGGTAGGGGCACAACTTTGTGGCCACAGGTTCAAGGGGCAGATGCTGTCACAGGTGACAGCAGGTCATATCCAGGGAACAGCTCCCACTGCCAGGCTGCTACAGTAGGTAGAGGGGGCAGGGGCAACTCCAGGTTAGGGCTGCTTCAGCAATCCAGCTGGCACAAGGGAGAGTGTCCCCAGATAACAAGTGGCTGGGCCTCAGAAGCTCTTGTCTATTTGTCCATTCAATTACCGTGGGCTGTATGGCCCACCCGGGTAGCTAGTAGCCCATTTTCATGGGGGCTAATGGATGAATGGAACAACTAAATTCTTCAGACAACAAAGGCAAAAACAGGATAGGAATGACATGAGAGTCAATGAGTCAAAACATGAAAATGAGTGCTTCTGAGGGGGACACTGAGCAGAGGCCCCTGGGCCACACCCATTGGTCCTCAAAGTCATCTGAGGAGCCAGTGGACACTGCCTGGTGGTGTTCCACTCAGAGGTATGTGCAGACCAGTGGCAGGAAAATAGCCCCACAGTCCCCGAGCACCATCCCAGCCAGAACTTCTTTCCTGGTCATGTACAGGAACCACTTGGCCAGAACCAGGAGGAGGTTGACCAAGAGGTCCTGGGACTTTGTGGGGCCATGGATGGGGTATCCAAAAATTAAAAGTTCATCCAAAACCTAAGAAGGAGGTTCCACCAGTTGAGAAGGACCTCAGAAGGATGAGGGTGGAGCATGAGCGAAGCCACTGGGGCACCTCAGAAGCACCTGTACATTTGTATTCTTCATATTCACATGGGTCTTAAGGCACACCACCCATCTAACTAATAGTCCCCACAGTGTGGGGTCAAAGGGTGAAAGATACAACTTTTTTTTTGGACAACTAAGGAAAAAAACAGGATAGGAGTGACATGGGGGTCAAAGGGTCAAAACATGAAAATAAGTGTGCCTGAGGGGTACACCAAGCAGAGCCCCCACCGGTCCTCAAGGGTATTCAAAAAGTGGGTGGACACTGACAACTGGTGCTCTGCCTGGAAACATGCATGAACAAGTGAGAGGAATGCAGCGCCACGGTCCCCAGGCACCTTCCCAACCACAGCCTCCTTCCTGGTCATGTACAGGGCCCACTCCACCAGGGCGAGGAGGAGGTTGACCAGGAGGCCCTGGGACTCGGTAGGGCTGTGGACGGGGTGCCCAAAAATAAAAAGGTGGGGGGTAAAGTTCAACCAGAACTTCAGAAGGAAGTTCTGGAGGTGGAGGTGGAGGGGCTGGACCCTGGTGCGCTCAAGTGTCATGTGTACAAGGTTCTCCCTCTGCCCACAGAAGGGGAAAGGGACCAGAGTGTCTGTGAAGCTTACCACATTCATGCCCATGGCAACAGCTCCACGGAGGAGCTGCGAGCTGAGGTCCCCAGTGGCTTGTGGGATGAGGGTGTAGTACAGGCTCAGCCACTGGGACACCTCAGAAGTTCCTGTCTATTTGTATCTTCCATATTAATGTGGGCCTTAAGGCCCACCCAGATAACTAATATCCCCTCTGTGGGGCCAAAGACTGAAAGATACTACTAACTGGGACAACAAAAGCAAAAACAGGATACGAGTGATGTGGGGGTCAAAGGATCAAAATGTGAAAATAAGTTCTCTGGAGGGGGATACTGAGCAGAGCCCCCTGGGCTGCACCCACCATTCCTCAAAGGCATCCAAAGAGCTGGTGGACACTAGCCAAGTGAGAGGAAAGTGGCACTGCAGTCTCTGGGCACCTTCCCAGCCAGAGCCTCCTTCCTGGTCAAGTACAGGGCCCACTTGGTCAGGGCCAGGAGGAGATTGACCAGGAGGTCCTGGGACTTGGTGGGGTCATGGATCGGGTGACCAAAAACAAATAGGTGGAGGGTGAAATTCAACCAGAACCTCAGGAGGAGGTTCTGGGGATGGAGGTATAGGGGTGCTCAAGGGTCATGTGTGCCAGGGTCTCCCTCTGCCCACAGAAGGGGAAGGAGACCAGAGTGTCCATGAAGCTCGCCACATACACACCTGTGGCAATGGCTCCATGGAGGAGCTGTTAGCTGAGGTCCCCAGTGGCTCATGGGATGAGGGTGCAATACAGGATCAGCCACTGGGGCATCTCAGATGCTCTGTCTATTGGTATCTTCCAGATAGCATGGGCTTTAAGGAGCACCTAGTTAACTAATAGCCCCCACTGTGTGGGACCAAAGTTTGAAAGATGCAACTGATATTTTTTTTTTTTTGGGTGGGGCAACTAAGGAAGAAAAGGGTAGTAGTGATGTCAGGGTTAAAGGTTTAAGATATGAAAAGAAGATATCCAGATTGGGACACTGAGCAGAGCCCCATGGGCCGCACACACCAGTCCTCAAAGGCATCCAAGGAGCCGGTGGATACCGCCCATCGACGCTCTGCCCAGAAACGTGTACAGACAAGGGAGACGAAAGTGGCTCCGCAGTCTCTGGGCACCTTCCTGGCCAGAGCCTCCTTCCTGGTCAAGTACAGGGCCCACTTGGCTAGGGCTAGGAGAAAGTTAACTAGGAGGTCCTGGAACTTGGTGGGGCTGCAGATGGGGTGACCAAAAACAAAGATGGGGGGTTAAATTCAACCAAAATCTTAGGAGAAGGTTCTGGAGGTGGAGGGGCTGGACCCTGGTGCACTCAAAGGTCATGTGCTCCAGGGTCTCCCTCTGCTCGCAGAAGGGGCAGGAGACCAGGGTGTCCATGAAGCTCACCACATACATGCCTGTGGCAATGGCTCCATGGAGGAGGTCCCCAGTGGCTTGTGGGATGAGGGTGGAGTACAGGCTCAGCCACTGGGGCACCTCAGAAGCCCCTCAGGACAAGTAATCCTGAGCTGCTTGCCAGGACACGTTTTTATACTGCTAGAACCACACAGGTGCTGGCTGGCCCCAGGCTCTAGCTCCCCCTGGCTGCAGATCAGGGAGGAGCTGGGCAGGGTTATTTTGCCCCAAATGGCACAACTTGCCTCACACCAAAGTGCATGTCCTGTCACATGTGCTGAGGCAAAAACCCCTGGCTTAAATTTGTGTCACTCCTACTTGAGCTGCTGCAAGTGCATGGGACTGTATGTGTGGATGTGCCCTTTGAGGCAATTTTAGTGTTGTCCCATAATCTAATAAGGTGAAGTTTCCTTTCCTATTACTTCTGTGGATTGCCTCAGTATCCTGCTGAATTATTTAACATGGGTTTGAAGGCCCAGCTTTTGTAGCCATTTAGGATGGACTGATTTAAAGTGATATAAACCAGCATTATAGAAACCTTAGATTAAATAACCAGTTTTAATATTGCCTTGTGTTTGTACTCTTTCATGATTACCCTGCAGAAAGTTTCCCACTGGTTGGTATAATTTTGGTACTAGTTGCTACCCAGGTTATATCAACTGACATTTATGTAAGTGGCTATATTGCACAACAAAGCTTTTCTCCAGAATATTATCTTAGGAAAGATGAATGGTGTATTACTTATTTACTATGTTATTTATGTCTACTGCATTGAAATGAAAATTAGAATTCAATTAAAACGAATATAATTTTTAAAGCTTTTTATTATGTAAGTAAATGTCCCTGATAAATAAAGGGAAAAAGTTATTAACAGGTGGCCTTAAAGTTAACTGATTTATTAAGCAAAGAAAGTATTTTGCTCATTTAGTTTTTTTATCTGATTCTGTCCGGTCATCCTGTAGTATACCTCATCCTTACATACCATATCTTTATTCAGAATTTGGTATCCTGCTCTTTCAACTCCTGATAGATTTCTCAACTTTAATAGCTGGAATGGAGAAAATACTTTCGGCATCAGCAACAGAGGCTACAGCTGTCAGAAACTGGTTTAGGCTTCAGCTAATTTTGATTTTATGGGTTTAGTCAGTATTCCTTCAGCTCAATGGTCTGTCACTTGTTGAAACTTTGGCAGCAATTATGTATTACTTGGTTTATTTAATTTAAATACATTTGAATGCAGTCAGATGTCAGAATATCAAATTTAATTCTAAGATTTTTAATATACTGAAATAGAATAAAACACATTTGACCTTGACAGAGAAGGGGTTGGATAAAGTGTTATCGTGAAGTCCTTTCCTGTGCCACTTGTCTATGATTCTGTCATCCTGTCTTTAAATTTTTTTAAGCCTTTTTTCCCACATCCTTATGGTTAACTGGTATAGAAGAATGTAAAAATATACAAATAACTTACGTTTACATCTAGATTATATTCCTTTAAAGCCTGGGTTTTATTTATTAAGTTTTGTTTGGTGGCTTCTTCTCTGAGAGGTGGGAGGGAGGGATACCATAGGCCATGAATAGATGTTCATTTCTACTAGTGGAAATTTCTCAGAAATCCTGCTTAAGGAAGGAACAATACAGACTTTCAGTCCGTATCTTCCCCCTGCCCCTGCTCTCTGTGCCCTGTATAATCAAGTACTAAATAAATGCACAGTAACCAGACTTACTGTGTAGTAGTACCGGTGGATGTCTTTTAAAGTGATACTACTGCACACTTGGCTAATAATACTGCACAGTAGTGTATTAGCACTGTCTCTGCTGTGACGCACTACTGCACACTATTATTTGGCTATTGTGCAGTCAGCATCTCACGTAGATGCACCCAGTGAGAACCAGGTGGGTAGCAGCTAATGGAGATTCCCCTAGTAAACTGAATGTCTGCATATAGTCATATTCTACAGGTGTGGAAATTGTTCTTCATTAACAAATCCATGTGTTTCTGTTTCCTAAACTTAGCAACTGCCTAATAACTGCTGAGCAATACTACCACTTTCCCCCCATTTTTTTCCAAACTTATCTGTGAAACTTTTAATAATGAATAAGTCTAAAGATTGCAAGAAGAATATACCTTTAAGATAGATAGTAAAATCTAGTTCAGGTCATTATAACCTCCATTTTTATTAATTAGGCTGTGGGTGTCCTGTGGCCTTCTGACATTCATGCAAATATCATTAGCCAGCACTGTTCCTCTGTGACAGTCATATTGCTACAGTTAAATCCCAGATTGGTTATTTGCATTCAATTTGGCCCAACTCTTTCTGTTCAGAAGTGGCATTGACACAATGCTGCAGATTAGGAGCGAATGACCTTAGCTCTAAAATACCTTGCGCAATCCCTTTGTCTGCTTGCTTGGTTCTAAAAACCTGCTATTAGTTTTTCGTCACACACTTAATGTTTTGTTTTTGTACAGCCATGAAACAAGGATAAGGACTTCAAAGTGCTAAATAGTATAAACATACAAAAGAACCTGATAGTCCTCTACTCAAAGAGCTACATTCTGATTTAAGGCAATAGGTAGGTAAAGCAGACTCAAGAGAGGGATCATAAAGTAATAGTGAGATAAATATGAGCAGTCTGATCCACAGCAGTCACAGCACACAAGCTGCCTAACCACTGTTGAGTCTTTTGAAGGAATTATGGTCATATGCAAGAAGCTGGGAGGCATAACAGCCCAGGTAAGAGTATTAAGGAGAGGTCTGAAGGACAACAATATTAAGGTTTTGCGGGTATGAACAAGGAGCTTCTTTTATACATAAAGGGAAAAAGGAAAACGTTTTCAAAATATAAAATAATTTCAAAGCCTACTCACAACTAAAATAAAAAGGTAGACATGTCTGAATACATTAATAGAGTCATTTAAGACCAGGAAGGACTATTCGTAGCATTTTGCCTGACTTTTTACATACCACAGATCAAAGAATGTTACCCAGTAAAAATGGTCTTGCAATGTTGACTACCTTGCATTAATTAGGTGTTCACACAACCTAAAGCTATCCCAGTAAGCCAAAAACCCATGGAAATACAGGAATTTAGAGGACACAGACCTGCTAGTAGCTGAGAAAGGCAATCATATCTGATCTCTTCCAAAGAAAAAAATTCTACTTGGCAGATTATGAAATGGCTCTGGTTTTTGTGAATGCTGCAAATGGTTCTGACCTATTTTTTTAAAAACATCATCACCACATACATAGACTGCTAAAGAAGCAGAAAAAATAAATGTGTTCCCTTGGATGCAGAGTGCATGTGAAAGCTTTTATGTTTTTAAAATGCTTTCTTTTAGAGGATGTTTAATAAATGCAGAAGATGGGAAAGGCAGAATTCCCTCCTTCCCCACTCCCCTTCAAAGTCAAGATAATAAAAAAATGCTTCCTATAGAAATGAGCTACAATAGATTCCAAGAGTTCAGTGACTTTGAAGACAAATGCACAGCCATAATACACAATAGTTCACATTCAACATTGGATGCAATAATTATTTTAATGAGCAAGATAATGGTTAGTCAGGACACTGGGGTTAGACTGTTACTGTATCAGAGAAAAGCTTTGTGATTTTTAACTTCAACATAGACAGTCCCCAAAAAGGGACAGAAAGGGCCTACATTTAATGGTCTGACAGCTAACATATTTAATACACAAGAACACAATGTCCACCAGGCACTGTCCCATTCACTAAATACAAAACTATGAATCACAACATCCCAATGGAGTACTGGTGCTTCAAAGGAATACTATCTTCTACTCAAGCAAAAAAGCTGTAGCAAAATTCAAAAAATGAATTAAATATATAGTTCAAAGCATTTATACACAATGAACTCTCTTTGGCTAAATGCAAACTTGTCACACCTCACATATTAATGCATAAGTACCTTAATCTCCATTGTGTCTTTGCATAGTTATTTGCAACTGTGCAAAGAAAGTAAGAAAATGTTAGCATCTCACAATAATAGATTTGTATTCACCATGGACAAGCCACAAAAGCAAATGCCAAGGCAGGGCAGAATTAGGGCCAAATGTAATACTCCTAGGATTTTTGCCTCTCTCTGCTTTTCCCTTTGTTGGCTTTAAAAGCTGGAAAAGACTGCATCACCTCACTTGTTTGTGAGACACTGGAAAACATAGGCCTACTCTTAGGCCAGATCCTGGTCATTAAGGGCACCTACACACGTGCCTGATGCCTGCTCCAAAGCATGCAAATTAGTATGCATCAGAGCAGACTCTATTAATCACTAATTAGCACACTCCAGCAGCCTTGTCATCACGTGTATTCAGCATCCCCATGCTTCTTTTTTCCCATTTTCTTTTTTTTTTCTATCTGTAGCTTTTATGTTTTTGTCAACCTTTATCTAGTCAGGCTGTGACACTCCCACAGATATATTATGAAGTACTAAAAGATGTCACACTAGGCTAACTTCACATTACTACATATTTAAAAGAATCATTTATGTAGCAACAGCTAGTACATATTCCTAAAACTTTCTACTCTAGTATATGCATATAAGAGAAGCCATTGAAAAAACACTCATAAACCTAAATCATTTTACCTCCTACCTTCCAATCTCATCTTCAGGCTTTCAGCATTCTAAGAAGAAATCATACTCCTAGAAAAGAGTGTTGTAGTATATAGAAACTATAAAAGGACTCATTACATGCTCATTTTGAAAAAACAATGTTGACTTTTATACCTCCAATGTAGGAGGTACTGTGAAGAATCTGCAATTACCCGCATGTGAAGAGGTGTCCATTTTCTCCACTTTGATTCCCGATTTTGAAAACTTCAGTAATCCTCCAGCTGCTTTTCTGCTGAAGGAGGTGTTACAAACCAATGACCTGGGTTCTGTTACAGGAATGAGAAATGAAAAGAAGGATTAGAGGGTAAAGTTAAAATGTATCTCTATTCCTGAACATAATGATCCAAATATGTTATGCTTTGTCTTAGAGCAGGACAGTCCAACTTCTAAGTGACCAGGGGCCACATGCCCCAGAGGGCTTCACTAGCTGGAGCCATGCTAGTGGGAGCCATGGACCATAGGCCCCTGTGACTGCATACCACATGCCTTCCCACTGCACCATCTCCCTACTGCTCTCCACACCACATCTTCTGATACACAACACATCCTGGTACCCCCAGTCCTGCTGCACTACATGAGCCCCTAGCTGCCCCCTCCTCCACTGCACTGCATGTCCAGCCACCACCCCACTGCACCATGCACCCAGGTGCTCCCCTGATGCATTGTGCACCTGAACAACTCCCAGTTGCACAACATACTCAAGCATGGCCTGCTCCATGCCTCTCAGGTGCCCTGAGCCACAGGCTTCCTAAATACTGCAGGCTACACATTGCACTGCCCTCCCCAACTTTGAGGAAGGGAAGTGGAAGGTGGAGGGAGAAAGAGGTCAGAGCCCTCAGCTGCTTCTGCAGGCAGAGCAATCAGGGAGTAACAGCCGGGTGGTAGCTTAGGGGTTGCAATTTAACCTCTATTTGCCACCAGCTGGGCAGCCCTGGTCTCAGAGAATTCAGTGCTTACTGAAATCTTTCCAAAACTGAGTCAGAAAAGAATTGCTGATACTTATTTCTCTGCATTGAGGTAGAGCTGATGTTTGGCCTTAATGAAATGGAGCCTGCCCTACTTTAGATTCCTTAATGGGCCTGTTTTTTAGTAACTTTTTTGAACTCAGCCTCTGAAGTTGAAGATATTAAGGTACCCTGTAGAATAACTTAAAATAACAATACATTTAAATTGGTTCTTTCTGCCTAGGCTAGCAATGCATTACATTTATTCCCAGTAACAGTATTTTTTCATGTACATTGTAGTTAAGGGATCCCAAAATGATAGAGAAACTACGTGCAGAATCCCTGACTGCAGCTCTTACAGACGTGAAGGACAGTGGCCATGTATAGATAGTATGCACCACAAGAGTAGAGAAAAATGAGGCACTGTGGCTATGAATTATGGGGCAAACTATTACTGGTGGAAATAAAGATACCATAGGAATGAAAAGATGCAACAGGAATTTAAGACTTTCTGCAAATCTATTAGGATTTTAGTGCCACATGCAGGAGACAAAGAACTATATTTTCAATGGTATTTATTGGCAGAAAACTACAGATAGATGATTAGTGGTATTTGCAAGTGCTTAAGATAGTTAAACAGCTAACTTAAAATTGATCTCAATGGAAGCTAGTGACCTCACATATTCAGAAAGCTTTGAAAATTCCATTTGGTTCCTCTGTATTTCTAGGCACCAAAAATATTGAAAAGACCCGAAAGAAACTGTTGTAATTTCCCTTGGAAAATTAAAGGGATCAGGCAATACCAGGAGCAAAAAGCCTCAGAATTGATATCTAAGCAATCAAACTATGCTCTTCATAACAGACCAAGTTACTTATGGAGAAAAACTGAGCTTTTAGAACTGTGACTGTATATATTTCAAAATAGCTGAGACTTAGTAAACATGCAGGAAATGTACATATCCAAAAAAGATTGTAATATTATGTTATGCAATGAATGACTTGCTTTCCCCGTGGAGAGAAGGACTTCTTCTCTGTGTATGGAGGGCATGCATATTCTTCTTTACTCCGGACTATGAGTCCACTACTGACAAAATAAACTCTCCTCCCCCACTTGCATTAGCAATTGGGTTGAGTAGTGCCCTCAGGGCAGGCCTGAATGTGTCCTCCAGTGATGTGCTCATGCCTTCTGCCTGGGGAGAGCCTTACAATGGTGCTAAGGGGTATGGGGGAAGGCACCCAGGTCCCCTTCGAGCCACTTGAGATCATTCCAAAGCTGTCTACGCTACCTAATTACCGGTTTCTAATAACCCAAAGTATGAGCAAACAGTCAGAGTTTATTTTGTCTGTGGTGGATCTTTGTTTTTGATGAAGGCTTTATAGACATAATGTAGTGTTCACCCCTATACAGACTGGTACAAAGACATGACCCTGACAAAATATATGGCTGGTGGTTGTGTATGACAAAATGTAATGGAAAACTTGTAGGAACAGAGGAACAGTGCCAAAGGAAATGTTAAAAAGATTGTCCTTAGTGACAAAGGGAGCTTCATTTTTACTACATAAGTACTGTATTACAAAAGCAGTTCTGGACTTCCTTGGGACTACTATGAATATGTTTATAATATGATTAGCCAGGCAAAGCATTCCTAAAGTGCTGCATCATTAGTCTTGTGACTGTTATACTGCTGTAGTGGGACCTCTTAGACTTCTAGTGGGCTGAAATAGCACTACTTGTAAGTGTACTTATATCTTACTTCGAATGAAGCGAGACTTGCCAGCTGGTGGCATGAGGCCTGAAGGATGATATTAGTGTTACAGATAATGACAGATTTTTACTGGCTTTACTTCTTCTAGCTCAGCTGGTAGCACTGCGATATTTTTAATCCCATGGTTCAAAATAGTTCCCTCTCCACCAAAAACAATACAAGACACTTAGCTGATCAAACTGAGGACATTAATGCACATTTGTGAATCACTAATATGGTTCTCTCAAGGGAGTTGTGAAAGTATTACTATAGGACTACCAAACATGGTGCTGTACCAGAATGGCTAGGAGTTCTGGAGACATCTAGATTTGCATTTTCTTTGTAGTTTCATTAACATAATTGGAAAACAGATTTAATTAGTGTCTTAACACCATTAATGTTTTATTTTTACTCTCTTAATTTCTAAAGAGGCATTTTGCACTTGAGTAAGGTACTGAACTGCCATTCCCCTAGAAAAAAGTTTTTTGTATCTGCACAACTGAAAGAGCAAAGGAAGTGTTAATACAAGTCTTTCATTCAGGCAAGTAACATTTTTGAAGGTGACTGGTGGTTTCAAGTGCTGCATTTTTTTAACGCCCAGATGAATATTAGCACGTTAAAAGGGCATGTTTTTCTGAAGAGAAGCTCTCAGAAATTTTATAAATAATAAATTGTTTCAAACCAGGCACTGAAAATCACTAGCCATTTTTGAAAATCCTGGCTATTACTTCTGTGGTTTAGGAGACACTTGAGTCTCTGTGGCACATCTCTGAGAAAAACATCTTTTTGGTGATGTTCCTTTTTACAGTTCATACAGAACTGTACTTCATGCAAATATGGTATTCTCTCTGTTTTAATTTATTAAGGCAGAAATGCAGGTTTGTTAAATTAATGATCCTGAAAATGTTTGCTTTTCTAAAAAAAATATGAAAATCAATTTATGCTTTCTGCACAGCTATATTTCATGTGTGGCTTTATTTTTTAATCTCTCAACATGGACATCATTTTGATCCTGAACAACCAAATTGTATTCTGTCATGGAATCCTTGCGTTTTTGGACCAGACTGCCAAGTGACACTACACATGAAGATTTTGCTAGTCTATTAAAAATCTGCAGTCCCATTTCATGCAGGACTTCAAACAACAAACAGATGGTAACTATGTTCAGTCATGAATTATTTTAGAGCACCAAATCATGGGTGGTCTGGCATAGGAATTGGTCTCTGTGGGAGAGATGAGGATCCCAGAGCTAATTACCCAATCTGGAGGAAGATCCTGGAGCAGCATCTCTAATGTGAGATCAGGTCAGAGTCCAGAAAGTCAGAAGCTGAGCTTCCAAGTCCAGTGGGGAAACCCACAGGTCAAAATCCACACACAGAGCTAAGCCAGGGGTCAAGATCAGAACCCAGATCCATAGGGGAAATCCAAAGCAACAGTCTGAGGAAAAGCTAATGACTAGAGTCAGGAACCAGGAAAACCAGAGATCTCAAGCAGAGCCAACCCTAGGGG
>NW_017729032.1:92606304-92608024 GCF_001723915.1 Gavialis gangeticus
GTGGGGGGGAGGGGGGGAGGTGGTTAGCAGCCAGAGCGCAGAATGGGGCGGGGGGGTAAGTAGCTGGAGCACAAAGCTGCTGGTGCACAGTGGCCATGCGGAGGGATGGGACCCTCAGGAGGGCCTGTACAGCACAGCCCATGGGTCCCCACAAAGCGCAGGGTCCAAGGTGGTTACCCTGATTCACCCCCCACCCACAGGGATGGCTCTGATCTCAAGAGTCAGGAGGCTTGCCTCAGCAGACAAGTCAGAACAGTTTACTGGCATGGAAACCTACAACCCCAGCTGGTACTAAATGAATAGATGGCATTTCCAGCAGCCAATCAAGAAGCTTGCTGTTTGTGAACTTGGTCAGAGCTCACTAGCTGATGGCTTACTACAAGTGCAGCTACTGAAGAACTTGGCCCAATTTGACCTGCCTGATCAAAATCCCTAACATCTTAGTCAGATATTAAATGTAAATTAAATTGGGGATCTAGGAATAAAAGCCTTAGCATTACATTAAAATTCTTATATTTATGGCTAAATCCAAGAGTACTGAGGTGCCTAACTTAGGCAAAGTTTACTTACCTAAATATACACAAAATACAAAAGGTGCCCAGATTTCACTAGTAAAGTGCTGGTGAAATCTACTGTGCATACCAGAACTGTTACTAGTATGTTACTGTTATTGTCCATTCCAGAAGTCCTGGCATTTTGACTTAGCTGTCCACCACAGCCCTTATTTATACTGTCCAGGACCATGTGGAATTCATAGACACTTTGATGCCCTCTCAACAGCTAAGTGCCCTAAAGGATCCAAATATGGGAGGCATTCTCAAACCACAACTTTGGAATCAGCTCTAAACATAGCAGCCCAAGTTAGATTCATTATAAAATACTGGTGCTGGTGGTGCTGAGGGTGGGAACAGCCCCTTTAAATATAATAGTGTAGTGGTTAGAGCTCTCATCCAAGATGTAGGAGATACAGGATGTATACATTCCTCAGCTTAAGAAGGTTGAAACCTACAGCTTTCAATTCTCTTGCTATGGGCGAAGCCATGCTAACTATGAGTTAAGCTGAGGTAGGGGCTATCTACATCCCTTCTGCAGAAGCTGTGACCCAGCAATCAAGACTGCAAATGGAGCCAGTTACAAAGTAATCAAGATGGAGCATGCTTCTGCATCTCCATGATAAGGACATTCCCTTGGAGGAAGTGAGATCTCAACTGTGTTCACTGATCCAAAAACAGTTTACATAATTTAACCAATGATTCTGTAACTGGGGAAAAAGCATCAGTCCCTGAAGCAGAAACCAGGACCTCTGTCTCCTAGAAGGCTGTCCCATCACTGAGTTACAGAATCAAACGCTCTCTATGACTCCAATAATCTTGTATACTTGTCTGCACAAGGGCACAATTTGAATCTGGAGATTGTCCCCAATCCACATACCTTCATGACTTGAGCAGGACTTTTAGAACATTCTTTTGGGAGGTGGAAGCAGCATGTTTGAACCGTTTCAGGTTGAAGAGAGTACAGAAACTGGGTCTTCCATTTGCAAGGAAGTACTCTACCCAGTAATTCATTATCAGGGATCCTGGCTTTCTCTGATTTAAAAAAAAAAAAATCTCCAATTTTCGGATTAAAAAAGGTAACCCAAAATCCACATTTTTACCTGATTAAACTGAAATGCCACTTATATATATGTGTGTGTGTGTGTGTGTGTGTGTGTGTGTGTGTG
>NW_017729032.1:92608228-92609070 GCF_001723915.1 Gavialis gangeticus
AAAATCATGGACTAAATATAGACACTGGATTTATGACACATTATAACCTACCTGACATCTGACTCCCCAGGTACCTCTCCACTATTCATCCCCTTTCTCTCCCCCACACCCAGCCTGTCTCTCACCCATTGACTCCTCAATCTACATCTTCACTGACTGCCTATCTTGGAACTTGGCTGTTAGTAGCACCATGTAACTACTTCTGAGGCTTCTGGAATTGCTAATGTCCAAGTTATAGTATGGTTGAGTGAAGGCGAGATAACCTAATAAACAGCCAGAACAAGTCCCAGCCCAGCCTCTGGCTTCTTTACTTTTCATTCCATCCAGGAAGAGCACACACCAACTGCTGAAACTTCTGCAGCCTGACGAAAGGTTTTTGAACCCACAAGCTTGCTTAAAATTTTTTTCCAACTATTTAAGCTGGTCTAATAAAAGATATCAGATTCACCTAAAGAACCTTGTTTGCCTATGTCCTTAGATCAACACGGCTACAACCTACACCCCTGTATATATATTAGTGGCATTTCACCATATATATCTATAAAGTGGTGTGTCATTTTAATCACAGAAAAATGTGGATTTTGGGTATTTTTTTTAATCTGAAAATTGGGGATTTTTTTCTTCCCAGAGAAAACCAGGATCCCTGGTCATCATGTATATGTTAAGTGGAGGCAGTGCTACAATGACCACTGTCTGCATCTTAAATGGCTAAAAGTTGAGACAGTTTTTTTGTACCCAAAGAAAAGACAGGATAGCAGACAGAAAGAATCAAAGGAAAGTAAGGATGGAAGGTGTCTTGGAAATTGCTCTGTTAGTGCTGCCAGTGCAGAGGCTCTCTTGTA
>NW_017729032.1:92609081-92610613 GCF_001723915.1 Gavialis gangeticus
TTGGGACCCTTTCTCTGGGGAGGGAAACCCAGCAGAAGGGACCTCAGCAAGTCATCTAATCTACTACCTTCGCTTGGTTTGGAGGCCTGTACCAGATGCCCACCATGACATGACCCCTGCTGCTCTCCCCTTTGACCTTTAACCAGAGGCTTTCAACAGGTCTACTTTTCTGTGGAGGAGGGTAAGCCTTTTTTAATGGATGGAGAAGATCTTTTTCTGTGATTAAAGGACTGGATTAGGAGCAACAGTCTCAGGCAACATCAAAGGAAATTTAGGTTGGTGATTAAGAAGAATTTTTTTCTCTCTGAAGGTGGTCATGCATTGGAACTGACTATGTAGAGAACTTGTGAATCTCCATCCTTGAAAATTTGCAAGAGCAGGTTAGGCAGGAATTTGAATGGGATGGTTTAGTCAGGGATGATTCTGCCTTGAGCAGGGTTGTGAACGAGATGACCTGTGAGGTCCCTTCCAACCCTACTTTCCTATGATCCTACACCCTTCAGGTATTTGAAGACTCTTACCCCAGTCTTTTCTTCTCCAGAATTCTTCTCTTCTTCAGCCCTTCCTCATAAATTATGCTTCCCAAACTTCTAATATTTTTTATCACTCTGATGGACTCTCTCCAATCTGTCCACATCTTTGTAGAAGTGTAGGGTCTAAAACTGGACACAGTACTCCAGGTGAGGTCTCACCAGTGCTGAATAGACCAGAAGAATCACTTCTCTTGATCTGCAAGTAGCGTTCCTCTTACTACAACCCAGTAAACTGTTGATAAGTTTGATAAGGAGAGAACACCATTGGCTCATATCATGTTCCACTATAACCCCCAACTCCTTCTCTGTAATGCTGTAACCTAGCCGGTCATTCCCCAGTCTGTATTTCTGCATATGATTATTCTGTCTGAAGTGTCAGACTTTTCATTTGTCCTTGTTGAATTTTACCTGATTGATTTTGGATAATTTCTCCATTTTATCCAGATCATTCAGGATCCTAGCCCCATCTTCCAGAGTGGCTGCAATTCCATCCAACTTAGTGTTATCCAGAAACTTGTTAACGGTGCACTTGTTCCTAATAGCCAAATTGTTAAGAAAGATCATAGAATCATAGAATCATAGAAGTAGGGTTGGAAGGGACCTTGTAGATCTTCAAGTCCGACCCCCTGCCTGGGCGGGAAAAAAAACAAAACAAAAAACTGGACTCAAATGAGTCCATCCAGGTAGGCATCAAGCCTCTTCTTAAAGATCCCCAGGGTAGGAGCCAGCACCACTTCCCTTGGAAGTTGGTTCCAGCTCCTAGCCACCCTAACTGTGAAGTAGTTCTTAGGGATGTCTAATCTAAACCTACTCTCCAATAATTTGTGTCCATTGTTCCTTGTCATGCCAGGGGGTGCTAGGGGAAACAGTGTCTCCCCCAAACCCTTCTGGTCCCCCCTACTGAGTTTATAGATAGTCACCAGGTCCCCCCTCAGCCTTCTCTTGTGAAGGCTGAACAGATTTAGGTCCCACAGTCTTTCAATGTAGGGTCTGCCCTGT
>NW_017729032.1:92610652-92618455 GCF_001723915.1 Gavialis gangeticus
GGACTCTGCTGCCCACTTCCCCCCAGGTTGAATATGACTCATCCACCACCACCCTCTGAGTATGACCCTTCAGCTAATCTGCAATCCATCTGACTGTGTAGGCATCAATGCCACAGTTGCCTAGCTTTTTAATGAGGATGGGGTGGGAGACGGTGTCAAAGGCCTTGCTGAAGTCTAGAAAGACTACGTCCGCAGCGACACCTGCATCCATTGCCTTTGTGACCTGATCATAAAAGGCAATCAGGTTGGTCTGACATGATCTGCCCCTAATGAAACCATGCTGGTTGCCCTTGAGCATCATCCCTGAAGCCGACCCATCACAGATGTGCTCCTTGAGGATCTTCTCAAAGAGTTTCCCAATGATAGAGGTAAGACTGACGGGCCTATAGTTGCCTGGGTCCTCTCTCTTCCCTTTTTTGAAGATGGGGACCACGTTAGCTATCTTCCAGTCATCTGGCATCTGGCCCAAGCACCACAAGCACTCGTAAAGCCGTGCCAAGAGCCCTGCAACATGCTTAACAACACTGGACTCAAGACAGACCCCTTGAGAACTCTACTTGATACTTCTTCCAAACTAGACATTGAGCCATTGATAATTACATCATTATTTACAGCCTTTGCCTTTCTATTGGCTGAATTATGTCAGCCCTACTCAGAATGCTGTGTTATGAATCCCACTCATAGTTGTCTAAGTCTTTCTTTTCACTGTATAGTGAACTTAAGACACATCTACATGGTCCACTGCAGTGCCATATGAGCACACCTGTGTTATTTCTAAATGAGTTGGCTCAGATTCCAGAAGCAGGAGAGTCACATTAGTGTAGTCTTCCACACAGACAAATTAGCCTTGCATGACTCTGAATTGTTCTATGTAAATATACTCTTAGAAGCCTAAATCAAGTTTGTGAATTCCACTCCCCACACCGCATCAGGCATGCTCTAAATCCCTTTTCAGGTCTGGACCTTAGTCCTTCTCTTTAGATTATTTTAGCTATTATAATAGAAAAGCATGTTGTTAAGTTGAAACCAAATTATGACAACACAGTGATGAAATGGGCTGATAAATAAAAGCTGTGTGTGACATATGCTTTATTTTGTTTTGTTTTAGTAGCTGAATTGAAGTTGCATGATCATGTAAACTTGTATATAAACATGTTTTTGAAGAGAGAGAATTTATGGAGGGAAGGCAAACATATGAAAAGGCAGAAAGTATCAAAACATACTTGCAAGTCTTTGCAAATAAGTAAATACATTAACTAAAACCCAATGCTTGCTTAATTCATATTATGTCAATTAAGCCAATTCACATCATGTCATTATGTCTGTTGTTTTTTGTTTACCATGGAAGATTAAAGATGCAAATAAAGGAAAAAATATCTTCAAATTTCTCTTTCTCCAAAAGAAATAAAAAATGATTTAAAGAAAAATAATAAGTGTTGTATGGGTAGTATAAAAAGACAAAGTTTCATAATCATGATGAAGACCTAGTTACCAGGTTATTTATAACCCATATTCATCTCCATCCATGGTAGAAGCTAAAGCACTTGCCTAAAAATAAATAATTTCGTCCTGCAAAACATCTGATTCATTAACCTTTGTTTTATACTACTGTTGGATCGGTTTTGGTATTTAAAAAATACAAACTATTTAGAGGACATTGAGTTCTAGAAACACAATGCCAACTACACACTTTGTTTTTTTGGAAACTTTCTTCTTGTCTTTGATCCTTCAGGTGCACAAATGTGAATTGCCTTAGCTGATTGGCAGGGATCCTGGTTTTCTCTGATAAAGAAAAACATCCCCAAGTTTCAGATTTTAAAAAGTAACCCAAAATCCACACTTTTCCATGATTAAAATGAAATACCACTCTATGATAGATGGATAGATAGATAGATAGATAGATAGATCTATGATTCTGCTCCCAGCAGGCAGAGCAAGCCAGCCCCAGCACAGCAGCAGGGCATACCCTGCCTCCGCCCCCACACACACTGCCCTGGGAACAGCTCGCTCTGCCTGGCAGGAGCTGAGCCCATCTTAGTGGCGGTAAGGTATACTGTGGCTGCTGGGAACACTAGGGCTGTGGTGCTCGCTCTGCCTGATGTGTCTGAGGGGCAAGGCACTGTGCCCAGCCTCACTGCACCCTTGCTTTCCCATGTGCCTGAGGAGCCACTGCATCCTGGGATGCTGTAGGGCTTCAGCTTGGACAGAATAACTTCCTGGAGTTGCCACACCATAATGGAACAAGAACAAAATTAGGTGGATTAGAGATAACCCTGCTCTGGAGTGGCATAACTTTAGTAATGAGTAGTTTAAGCCACTTTAAAGGTGTTTACATGCAGCCAGTCCAGGGGTTAAGAACTCCAGAAACTACCTAAAATTACCAGGTAATCATTAGCTTAGAGCCTGGACACTTATTTATGTAAGTAATTGCAGAAATGTTTTTAGATTTCCTGTAGTACATGTGGACATGAATGTAAGCTGTGAGTAGCCCTGCTCAGCACAGTAAGTATGTGAATTAGAAAGGCTCAGGTCTGATTTCTCAAAACTTTTCCTGTATCTATCATACACTGAGATATTAGAAATTTAAGAAATAGATGTTCACAGAAATAGCTAACTAGGAGTCAGTAAAAAGGTGTGGCAATTATAACACTCTGACACATTCTCAGATGGAGTAAAGTGCTTCAGTATATTCTACTGAAATCAATCACATTGGCCACAAAGAATTTAGTAGGAAGATGAAGGTGATAATAGTAATTGCCTGTTGCACACGTTCTGGGGCAGCTTGTTAATCAGAAGTTGTTAAGATAGTTGTTTGAAATGTTGTCACTGGACAGGATCTTTATAAACAAATGAGCAATCCCTACAGTACTAATGATACCAATTTATCACTGAGCTCCAGTTTGTATGTTTTTTAGTTTGCAATCTGTTACAGGAAAATGGCAGTGGTGGTTGACTCTTTTTTAATGAACATTTTAAGTACATAATTTTACTCCATTTGTGCCAGGAAATTGCCCAGACACCTTCATTAGAAATAAAGCAAATCTGTTCAATACTACTCTGAACAGCAGGCACTATATGCTTTATTGAACAGAAAAGCTTTAACAAACCTTATCCTGTACACATGTTCATTCTGTCTAAGTCTGTTTATGTGCTTACAAGTTTATGAAAATGTGGGTGCTACTACATAATAAACAGTATTTTGCTACTCTACTTTGTTGGGCAGGTGGTTGATTATATGGTATGGGATATTTTTGCAGGTGGTATAGGAAATCGTATATACCAGCTGCTGCACCCACTGAGTAACACTTTGCTAAATGACACAGCACCAATCATACATAACAACATCTAATGACTCTAGAGTGATATCTTTACTGGATGCATCTTTACCTCATTGAGAAAAACCTTCCAAAAAGAAAAGACTTTTCCCTACCTCTGTTTCTGCTTCATGCTGTGTTATGTTTGGGAAAGAACATTCATGGCACATATAAGCAATTCAAAGAAATATTGTAGAAAGCAAGCTAGCACAGGAAAGATGCACTGTTTGCTCAATGACTTGGCATGTTGCCATCAGCACTTGGCATAAAATGCTTTCTGCTGACACCTAAGGTATTAAATGGACAAGGCACTGGGCTCCCAATACAACCACTAACTATGTAGGATCTCTACTGCATAAACAACCAGATGAACCTTGTACACAAGTGATAGGAAATAACATTTGAATTATTTTACATAAATCTGAAAAGGTAATAGTAGTTGACATTCCTATTAGGACTGTGTTTGAATACTATGATCATAATTGAATAAGATTAAATGTCCTTTATTGAATATCAGTCCATTGGCTGCTTCACCTATGACAATGATCAGTGTGATGAAACCCACAAAAAATCCCCTCAATTGGTACTCTTCTGGAGGAAAGCTAAAGTATTTATTGCTATTTGTGCAATTAATAGCCATTTTGATTCCTTCGTTTTTTTTCAGTAAATAGTAGATAATCTGCTCATTTTTAGCTATTCCCTTTAATTAATGTAAGTGGAATTTAGCTGTTAGTAGCACCATGTAACTACTTATGAGGCTTCTGGAATTGCTAATGTCCAAGTTATAGTATGGTTGGGTGAAGGCGAGATCACCTAATAAACAGCCAGAACAAGTCCCACACAAAAACTCAGGTAATTAAATGGTTAAAGCTTCCCTGACAACATATTTCAAAGGGTAGAGGAGAGAAATTCTTTTTGACAGCACATAACCTCTTCAATTTGATATAGCTTTAACATTGCAGCAGTTTACCTTCATTCATGTCGTAAGAATAGCTAATCCTGAACACTGGAACCCTCTGTCCAAGGAAGCACATGCAATGCTCTGTTTCTGAGTCAACATGCTTAGATTATAGTCCAAAAGTGGAAAAGGATTAGACCACAGGGTAAAGGTGCATATGCTACACCACCTGAATGAATATAGCAGTTGTTTTTCTGGTAAGCCCTCTGGAACAAAGAAACCTCTAAAATAAATGACAGGCACGAGACTGGGAGGAGACCGGGCACCTGGAAACCAGACTATGAATTCTGTAAGTATCATCCTGCTTCACAAGTCTTGGACCATTCACTCCACTGGAAACTGCCAAGTCAGTGAAGCTGGCTTGAGTTGCTACATGCAGCGCTGTTTCCTGATGTGACTGGTGAGGGATAACAAAGTAATTTTAGCAACATTACCACTTTCCTCCTTGTTATAAAATCCCTTGTTCTATGTAAGAAGAAAGCAGTGTTCTCTGTGTTTCCTTGCCTTTCCAAAAGATACATTCAGGTCAGGATTACAGGCTTCTAAGAGAAGGATGGGAAACCTATCACTTCAGACTTTTCAGATAGGCTGGACTAAACAACTGAAAATGTACCATCAACATAAGAAGATCAACAAGAGAGTGGATATTAAAATAGATTGAGAAGATAAGATGGATGAGCTGAAGGATCCCTACATCTTTTCCATGTCCAACTTCTAGGAAACGTAAAGGAAATGCCAAGCCTCTATTTCCCTTGTTAAAATATTCAGATTAATTAAAAAATGAAAACAAAGAGAGAAAACAAAAAAAAGGAACACTTAAATATATGCTTTTTGTGATGAGAGAGCAGAAAAGGTGACCAATTTTTTGCTGACTCTGGTCCACCTTTTATTTTGTTTAGCTATCCAAGACTTTTTTTTCTTCCAAGACACTGGCAGTCCTTTCAGAAGCATGTTGACAGCTTTGAGCTGACAGAGAATCATTATAATCAGTGCTGAAGATATAAAGTCACAATGAGAAAGGAATTCATGTTTACAGTAGTGGGGACCACACACTGTGATAGTTTGCATTAGAAACTCAGCAGGGGTAGTATGAAAAGCTGTAGCATAATAGTAGATATGGGAGCTTTTTCATATGAATAGGTCATGTTTGTTCAAGTACCTGTCTAATATGTCCCAATCACAAAATATTATCATATTCAGTAGGACCATTATTGCTGCTACATTGAATATGTAGCCTCTTAATTTTCCCAGAGCTCTCCACATATGAAAAGGATACAACCTCTAATAATGGATTTTTTCTGACAGTGTCAGTAGTGCATTTCAGTGAACATTGGCACACAAAGAAAGAACGGAGGCATATACATAAATAGATCAAAACTGTATGGAAAAAGTATCATGCCAGAGCAAGGTTATTCCTTCAGGTAATTAAAAATTGTTAAGCCAAAATTCTGAAACAAATCTTTGAAAGAAAGAACAAGTGAAGCTTTACCTCTAAGCTCAGAAAAAAAATACTTTTAATGTCATAATGAGTGGGAGCTTATAGCAGCTCAAGCCAGCTTTAAAATCCAGAATCCACTCCCTGGGGGATGCATGCACAGAACAAAACTGCAGGCCTGAGAAGAGATTCTGCAATTTCATTCTTTGAGATTATGAAATGAACTGTAGGCAATTTGAAATTACAAACAAATCTCTCAGAGAAGGAGAGATCAAGCAGCAAAAGTTTGATTCAAGGTCCTTGTTCCATTAACAGAAGCCACCTCACCTACATTGTATTATGCACAAAATGCCACCCTAAAAGAATGTTAAGGTTGCAATGTAAGCACCTTATTGTACAGGACAGCTAGGGGCTTGTTACAGTAATTCTGGGTGGCTCCTGGAGCTCTTAACCCCTGGGTTGTCTGCACATTATCACCTTAAAGTGTTTTTAAGTACCTGTTACACAGCTCAAAATTACATCACTCCATGACAGGATTATCTCCAATCTGCACTTACCCAGCTGTTGTTCCAGTAAGGTATGCTGCTCCTCACAGATGCGCTGAGTAAGTTGAAGTCTTCCAGTATCCCAGGATCTCTCACACCCCTGCCTGTACAGCAGGGGCAGAAGCCCATCCTGGCTCAGCAGCCCTCTAGTAGCAACTCACAGCTCCAGTTACTAGTCCTGTCCCTGTTCACCAGGCCTTTAGTGATAAATCACAGCTGTGCAGGTGGGGGACAGGCAGCAAAGGTTTCTAAACTAAGGGTGTGACTGCTACAAACTCCAGGCTAACACTAACAATGATCAACATTTGTGAGGCTCACAGCACAAAGTACAAAGCCCTTACTGTGTATTAAATCTGTGCAATATTGTGCAGTATTATAATTAGAACATGTTTTGAGAAGGCACATGATAATGTTTACTAGGAGTGTGTGAAGCTTCAGTTTCTGATTTGATTTGGAAGATTCAGCCCAATTTGGCATCTGAATATCTGAATCTGAATCGAATCAAGAGACCCATTAATCTCTCTGAATTGAACTGGAAGCCTCCAAATGGTTTAAAAAAGATTTGATGATTCAGCCATGGACACAGCTTTATATGTTTTTTCTACATACCTCAAGGTACCAGGCACAGCTCATGAACACTGAGATGGTGGGGTGATGGAGTGTCCCACGGGAGCGTAGGGGGAGTCCCCTATATGCTCAGCGGTGGACCCAGAAGTGGACCAGAAATACTTCCAGTTCACTTCTGGGTCCACTGCGGTGCGTGTGGGGAACTTCCCTGCTCCCTGGCTCAGTGACTGGTACTACCTGGGTCTGGGAGGGGCACCTGGGATCCCCCTGTGGCCAATCGCTGAGCTTAGAGGACACAGCAGGGGGTACCCCACACACTTGGTGGCAGACCCAGAAGAGAACCAGAACTACTTCCGGTCCACTTCCAGGTCCACTGCCGAGCGTGCAGGACACCCCCCCACACTTCCGTGGGACGCTCCATCAGCACCATCATCTCAGTGTTCATGAGCCACTCCTGGTACCTCGAGGTATCATAGAATCATAGAATCATAGAATCAATGAGTCAGAAGGGACCTAGACAGATCATCTAGCCCAACCCCCTGCCATGGGCAGGAAGGAGCACTGGGGGTGGCAGGGGTCATAAGACCCCAGCCAGGTACCTATCCAGTCTCCTCTTAAAGATCTTCAGGGAAGGTGAGAGCACCACCTCTCTGGGAAGCCTATTCCAGGCTCCAGCCACCCTTACCGTGAAGTAGTTCTTCCTAATATCTAACCTAAACCTATCCTCCCTCAGCTTGCGGCCATTGTTCCTGGTGACCCCAAGGGGGGCCCTGGTGAACAGACTTTCCCCGAGTCCCTGCTTGTGGCCCCTGATAAGGTTGTAGGCAGCCACAAGATCCCCCCTCAGTCTCCTTTTGCGGAGACTGTAGAGATTCAGGTCCCTCAGTCTCTCCTTATAGGGCTAGCCACGGAGGCCCTCAACCATACGAGTGGCCTCCTCTGGACCCTCTCCAAGTTCTCCACATCCTTCTTGAAGTGTGGCAC
>NW_017729032.1:92618484-92619667 GCF_001723915.1 Gavialis gangeticus
TAGTGATGCCCCTGTTGACGTATGACAGGCTGCCGTTGGCTCTGCCTATTGCTTCATCGCACTGGAGACTCATATTCATCCTGGAGTCAATCCTGACTCCAAGATCCCTCTCTGCCTTTGTGCTGCTGAGAGGGTCGGCCCCTAACCTATAACCATAATGCTGGTTCCCTCTCCCCAGGTGCAGCACCCTGCACTTGTCCTTGTTGAGCCGCATCCTGTTCAGATCTGCCTACTTCTCTAACCTATCCATGTCTGCCTGGATGCGGTCACTGCCTGCCGGTGTATTCCCTTTACCCCACAGCTTGGTGTCATCAGTCAACTTGAACAGAGTGCTTTCCACACCCTTGTCCAGGTCGCTAATGAAGATGTTGAACAGCAGTGGCCCAAGGACAGAGCCCTGGGGGACTCCGCTGCCCACACCCTCCCTGGTCGACATCGACCCATCCACCACCCCCCTCTGGGTTTGCCCCTGGAGCCAGTTTACCACCCATGTGACTGTGCATTCGTCAATGCCGTAGTCCCTCAGCTTGCCAACCAGAATTGGGTGGGACACTGTGTCAAAGGCCTTCTGAAAGTCCAACAAGATGACATTGACTTCCTTCTTCCCATCTAAGCTCTTTGATACCTGGTCATAGAAAGAGATCTGGTTAGTCAGGCAGGATCGGCCTTGCATGAACCCATGCTGGTTACCCCTCAACTTCACTTCCCCTGCAAAGCTCTCACAAATGTGGCCCTTCATAATTTTTTCAAAGACCTTCCCCGGGATAGAAGTGAGGCTGACTGGCCTTCAGTTCCCAGGCTCTTCCTTCCTCCCCTTCTTGAAAATAGGCACCACATTGGCCCTTTTCCAGTCCTCAGGGACTTGTATGAGGACTCCTAGTGCTCATGCCAGCTGTGCCAATGGCTCCGCAATGACATTGGCCAATTTCCTCATCACCCACAGATGAAGGTCATCCGGGCCCGCTGACTTGGACACATCTAAGCCCTCCAGGTAATCCTTAACTAGGTCTGAACTAACAATCAGGGAACTCGAATTCTTCCTGGGCCTCTCTACGCTATCACCCGAGAGCACCCCATTGTCAGCAGACAGGAACACAGAGGCAAAGAACTTCTTGAAGAGTTCTGCCTTCTCTTGCGCATCCACCACCAACTGCCCTGCCCTGCCCTGCCCTGCCCTGCCTTG
>NW_017729032.1:92634974-92646003 GCF_001723915.1 Gavialis gangeticus
AGGTCAACTAGCCTGTAAATAAACAAACTCTTACCTTTGGGGGAGAGATGGAGACCATCACACCCCAAAACGCCCTCTGCTCTGAAGTGTGGGTCGTGGTCCAGGAAGCCAAAACTGGCATGACAACACCAACTCTAGAGGTGCCATTTCACCTCACAGATACAGGCGCTCTGCCACTGACGGCCTCCACTAACCAGGAGGAGGGACGAAAAGAGCACCTGGGCCCCCGACTCCCTAAGCTTGTCCCCCAGAACCACGTAGTCATCCATGACCTGCTGCGGACTACTCTGGGCTGCATCATTTGTTCCCACGTGGAGGAGGACCATAGGACAGTAGTTGGAAGGCTGGATGAGGTCAGTGATCTTTTTTGTGATGTCCCCAATCTTGGCTTCTGGGAGATAGTGCACTTCCCTCACATTGGGGTCTGTGCGGCAGATGGGTCCCTCCGTTCCTCTGAGGAGAGAGTCCCCTATGACGATGACCCAACATCTCTTCCTCTGGGTCACTGGATGATGCTCCAGAGGTACAGATGCCGGCTTGTTGGTTGAGAGCGTGGCTTCCTCCCTTCCTCCTTCCTCACGCCCAGTCTCCTCCAGCGCTGCCAGGGCTGCATACCTGTTCCCGAGTTGTACTGGGGTGACAGTTGATGCAGCTGTGCACCGCCTGCAATGCCGCCTGGCCCTGGAGGTTACTGTCCTCCATTCACCTCCTGTAGACTCCTAGGTAGTGACAGCTGCAGTCTCCTGGGTGGTGATAGCTGCAGACTCCTGGGTGGTGACAGTCTGAGGGGATGGGCCCTGCAGAGACAGAAAGTACCCGTCAATCTCGTCTTCCACAGCCCTGATCTCCCGCAGCCTGATCACCTCTGCCTGCAGTTCTCTCACCTGCCCCTCCAGCGCCACAAGCTCGGCACAGGCGGGACAGGTGAGAGAAGCCCCCGCTCCCATGTCCCCCCCCAGCCCCAGGGACCAAGCCAGACAGCCCCCACAGGCATGTGGCCCCACCTGCGTGGAAGCCTCACCGGTCCCCGGGCCAGGAGGCAGCCATAGGGCACGAGCCCTGGCTGCACTCCGTGTGACAACTCCCATGCTGTCACCCCCACGCACTTACCTGGAAACGACTGCTGCTGCTGCCGCCATTGGCTCTTCTGCTGCCTGCGGCCTCTCGCGTGCCTCCCTGCGCAAACCCCGGTGCAAACTCTGGTGCGCCCCTACAGAGCATGCCTGTTTGCACTCCCTGTTCATGCGGCTTGGGAGCGCAGCTCCCGCCCGGCGTGGCTAAATGGGGTCAGGCGGGGAAAGAATCCCCTGCCCGATTGCCCTCACCTGGCCCCACTCGCTCCCTTCCACTCACCCGGCTTACCTCCTCATTGCTGCAGCTGTCCCTCAGCTGCGGATCGTTGCTGCTGCTGCTGCTGCTGCTGCTCCTGCTGCTGCTGTTGCCACCACCTCAATGGTCGGGAGACACCGGGGGCACGTGCGCTCCCTCCGGCATCCTCAGCACAACCTCCTGCAAGTGAGCTGGCGTGATACCCATGGCAGCAATACAGTCCTCAAAGTAGTATGTAGAAAAAACATATAAAAGTGTGTCTGTGGCTGAATCACGGATTCTCCAAATCATAATAGAATCTCCAGTGGCAGAACCAAGTACACCTTTGCACTGGCCACTTGAATCCACAGACATTGCATGCTTTGGCAGCTTTGGTGCCCAGACCTGCTGAGGCACTACTTTGAGGACTGTATTGCTGCCATGGGTATCACGCCAGCCCACTTGCAGGAGGTACAATGTGATGCTCCACAAGCTGGGGTACTACCATCTCACTGGGTACTACTAATGAGCTTGGACTAGAGAAAGCAGTTCATGCTCAGAACATAGAATGACAAGCAGTGTCAGGAAACTTTAGGATGTCCCATTGCATAGTCATGGAACTTTGCACCAAGCTGGCCACCCTGCTGCAGCATCTGTTGAGAGACACATGGCCCTGGTGATTTGGAAGTTGGTGAATGCTGACAGCCTTTGTTCTATCACCAAGAAGTTTGACTTGTGGCAGACAATGGCAATGATGGCTGTGCATGAAATGTGTGACACCATACTTGTGGAGCTGCAGCCCTGGTTCATCTGACTCAATGACCAGCAAGAAATTATCATAGGTTTTGAACAGACAGGCTTACCAAACTGCATGGGTGCCATCGATGGTCCACATATCCATTCTGTGCCCCACCTCCCCGTCACTGCTTCTAGGATTACATAAATTGTAAGGGGTTCTTTTCAGTTACACTTCAGGAAGTCATGGACCACCAGGGGCACATCACTAACATCAGTGTTAGGTGGTAAGAGCAGATATATAGTGGTCATGTATTCAGGAAGTCTTGTTCCTAGAAATGGTTGAGCAGGAGGAATTCATCCCAGGCACTCCCACCATGGATCTGGGTGGGCTGACCATTCCCCCATTAATCATTAGAAACCCAGCCTACCTGCTTCTCCCTTGGCTCAGGAAGCCATACACCAGCCAGGTGGACGAAAGGAAGGAGTTTCTCAATTACTAGCTGAGCAGCTGCCAGGTAGAAAAATAGAATCATAGAAAATTAGGGTTGGAAGGGACCTTCAGGAGGTCATCTAGTCCAACCCCATGTTCAAAGCAGGACCATCCCAACTAGATCATCCCAGCCAGGGATTTGTTGAGCCAGGCCTTAAAAACCTTGAAGGTTGGAGATTCGACCACCTTTCTAGGTAACCTGTTCCAGTGTTTCAACATCCTCCTAGTGAGAAAGTTTTTCCTAATAACCAACTTAAACCTACTTTCCTGCAACTTGAGATCATGGCTCCTTCAGTAGGCCATCTGTCACTACTGAAAACAGTCTAGCTCTATCCTCTTTGGAACCACCCTTCAGGTAGTTAAAAGCTGCTATCAAATCCCCTTTCAGTCTTCTCTTCTGCAGACTAAATAAACCTAATGCCCTCAGCCTCTCCTCAGAAGTCATGTACCCCAGCCCCCGAACAATTTTCATTGCTCTCCACTGGACTCTCTCCAACTTGTCCACATCCTTTCTATAGTGGGAGCCAAAACTGGACACAGTACTCCAGATGTGGCCTCACCAGTCCTGAATAGATCAGAATAATTACTTTCCTCAATCTTCTGGCAACATTACTACTAATGCAGCCCAGTATGCCGTTAGCCTTCTTGGCAACAAGGGCACACTGCTGACTCATATACATCTTATTGTCCACTGTAACCCCCAGGTCCTTTTCTGCAGAGCTTCTGCTTAGTCAGTCAGTCCCCAAGCTGTAGCAGTGCATGGGATTTTTCTGTCCTAAGTACAGGATTTGCACTTGTTGAACCTCATGAGATTTCTTTTAGCCCAATCCTCCAATTTGTCTAGGTCACTCTAAATCCTACCCATTCCCTCCAGCATATCTACTACTCCCCCCAGCTTGGTGTCATCTGCAAACTTGCTCAGCGTGCAATCTATCCCATCTTCCAGATCATTAAAGAAGATTTTGAGCAAAACCAGTCCCATAACTGACCCCCAGACCCAGCACTGTACCTAGACTCTTGGCGGCCCTGGATAAACTTTTAGTATTGGGCTCCCATTCACCAGAGAATGATAATAATAATCAGGCAACAGAAAAAAGAATTACTATTTTTTGGGCCCCCTTTCTGACCAGGCCCTAGGAAGCCACACAGTTTACCCATACCTGTGTCCAGCCCTGCTCAGGGAACTCTACTTTATACTGGCTGCCAACTAGACATCGAACCATTGATTACTACCTGTTGAGCCTGACAATCCCAATGGTGATGGAGTGTGCCTTTGCATGCCTGAAGACACACTGGAAGCCCCTAGAGGTCCTCCTGAAAACCAGACTGAGGAACATTCCCAGTTCTGTGGTTGCTGTCTGCAACCTCCACAATATATTTAGGTTGGGGGTGGGGGTGAAGACTTTGTGGAAACCAGGCCAGCTTGGGATGGACCCATGCTGGGGGAAGCCTCTGGCACTTTGACTCATGCCCAGGATGAAGCCACACTGCTGGCTGAGAATCCCAGAGAGGAACACTGTACCTTTTATGTGTTGTAAGTCTTAACACTTCCTGTTGTTGGGGAAGAGAGGTAGAAAAGTGGAACATGGAGGGGAAGACTGAGGAATGGGAGTGCTCAAAGACTCATGGGGAACAAGGTCCAGGCAGGTCCAGAGAGGTGAGGCATTGGTCAGGCTACAGTTGGAGTACTACAGTCAGTTTTGGGTGCCATACTTTAAGAGAGATATAGACAACCTTGAGGAGGGACACTTGTATTGTTAGGGATCTGCAGGTAAAGCTCAATGAGGAGAGATGGAGGGACCTGGATCTCTTCAGCCTCTGCAAAAGAAGGCTGAGAAGTGATCTTGTGGCCACCTACAAAATCATTGGGGGGGGGGAGTGGCAGACGCAAGGAATAGGGATGCTCTGTTTACCAGGGCACCCCTTGGAGTAACTAAGAACAATGGCCACAAACTGATGGGGAGCAGATTTAGGTTAGACATCAGGAAAAACTTCTTTATGATAAGGGTTGCCAGAATCTGGAATGGGCTTCCAAAGGGAGGTGGTGCTCTCCCCTACCTTGGGGGTCTTTAAGAGGAGGCTAGACATGCACCTAGCTGGGATCATCTAACCCCAGTGCTCTTTCCTGCCCAAGACAGGGGGTAGGACTCAATGATCTTCTGAGGTCCCTTCCAACCTAAACATCTATGACTATGAACAAGGGAACCTGCACTGGGAGTTTGTGAGGCTGGCTAGGAGAACATGCACTATTGAATGGGTCAGGGTTTTGAGAAACCCATGTTCTGGCCTAGACCAGAAGCACAAAAGGGCTCAATTTTCATAACTGTATAAACTTTATTTCTTCAAATGCACTTGAAATAAGCACTTGAAAACAAAGTCCATCGTGCAAGACACTGTAAAGAGCATAATATTCCTGACATTGTGCTAAATATGCTGTGGGATGCTTTTTGGTCCACCCAAATCCCTTATCTACAGGTTCCCTGATGTCTGGGGGAGAGGTCCCTGAGAGTTCTGTGGCATGGAAGCATGCTTACCCAAGTCTGAGTCAGGTGGCTTCAAGGAACTTGATAGCTGAATCTCCATACTCAGGTCTGGTTCCACACTGCTGGAGAGCTGGGTAGTGGCAAATAGCATCACAGTCAATCCTCCAATTTTATCATCAAAGTTCAGGTAACTCTTTGTAGTGCTGTCTCCCTATTCCTGGGGTGTAGATGCCTGGGAGGTTCATGGCATTACTTGTTGCCAAAGGGCGGGGTCACCCCTGCTGAGGCATTTGGCAAACATACAATTCAAACCTCTATTCTCTCTTTGGTGTCCAGCTATGCCAGGGGGTGCAAGACTGCAGCCAGCCAGGGCTGCTGGAGAATGGGGAAGCATGCAAATAGCATGCAAGACCAGCCTCCTCTTGCTTTGACTGACCATCTAGCAGCAATTGCTGGCCATGGAAGGGTGGGGGAGGATGTGCAGGAGGTGGCCAGGCTCCATGGTTGTCAAAGGAGGTGTGCGGCTGGTACCATTGTCTCTCTCAGGTGGGGAAGAGCAGGTGACTGCAGGTGGCCACAGCTTCACAGTCATGGTGAAGACATATTCCTCCACAGCCACAGGCATGACTGCAACATACAGGAGAGACACATGGGTCTAGAGAACTGATTTCTGGACCCTTTCTGAGCTCCTAGCCAGCCCTTACAACAATTCCAGGAACTGGCAGTCCTGAGCTGCAAAAGTCTGCTGAAGAGGTCTTAGTGGCTCCTCTGACCGGTTCTGCCAGAAGACATAGGCAGCAAGCCAGCTATCAGTGGGGCTGGCTCAGCATGCAGAGGGCTTTCCTGAGATCATCCAGCATCTGATCTCACTAGTACCACCAATGTTTTTGGCTACAGGATATCCTTTGAGCAGAAGTCATGTCCTTGGGATGTTCTTCATCTCCTTGGGATAGCATCAGCACTGGAACATTCCAAGTGCTTCTTGGCCAAAGCAAACTCTGAGGAGTGAACAAAGTAGAAGCGACCTTGAGTATTTTTCCATAGTTGGCAGATAATTTCTGCCAATTCTGGAATCCTCATTCTCTGATAACTGCACAGACAAAAGTGCATTGACAGCATAGCATAGACCTTGACATTTTTACAAGCTCTAAGATAGTATGAGAGAAAGCCAGCACATATTGCTCTCCCTGCTCATTTCCATGGGCAAGCAAAATAAGAGCAGGGGTGAGCATGGTAAGCACTTTCTCATATAACTACTGTTAGCAAGCTACCCTTCATATAGGTTCCCACAGGTGGGTGGGGATCACCATGTGTAAGGTACCGCTGCATGCTACCTTGTCTGTTGCACTCTCAGGACATTGCTACTCTAACCAATGTCGTCCTTGCAAGAATCTTCCAGAAGCATAGAGTGGAACTCTTTGAAAGTGGTAGTCCCACAAGATATGCTCCATTGCTTTTGTGAACACTCATGCCAATAGCTGCCCTAGTCATGTAAGGGAATAGTCAGTTATGAAGGCTCCCTGAGAAAGGTGGTGATTCTATGGAATGTATGTGAGTCTTTTAAAATCTTCCTATGCATCCTTTACAACTTCATAGTTTTACCAGACTTCCTAGCAATGAAAGCAGCGACTGGTCTGATCCTGAACTAGGATTACTTCACACTCCCCCCTTGCAAGCTCTCCCCTAAAGAATTATGCCCTAACCTGTGCCCTATGTGAATGATCTGAGCCTGCTGTTGCCGTGACCCTGAGCTGTGAGTGGGATCTGGAATCCTGAAGGACAACAGCTTTCACTGCCTTCCAAAACAGTTGCACCCAGTATCTCTGGGATGACTGAGGTGGTTGCCATGATGGGACCCAAAGGATGACAGTGTTCCCTGGCACTGGACCCACTTTTACCTGTTCCCCACAGAGAAGCATAAAAGACTTCCACCAGTCATACCAACAATGCCTTTGCAGCACAATTATACAGGCTGGCATGGGGCTGTGGTCTATTCTACATCTCACCTCCTCTCAGATTTATCATATCTTCTCACGTTCAGGTGTACCTAAATAAAAACATTTGATTGAGTGTACCCTAGTATAGTGCCCTTTGGTGGGGCCAGGGAGGGGTGGGGGAGGGGCAGAGATTTGGGGTAGCAAGGAAATAGAGTCTATTCTGCACTTCCCTTACCCTTGTCTTTACCCCCTTCAGCCACATCTCTGCTCAGGCTCAGATACACCTAAATAAAAGCCTTTGAGGGTGTGTTTCTGTGTTCTGGTGCTCCAAAAAGCTTTGCCCAGGGGTTGGACCCCAGTTGTGTGGGTGAGAGTTCTGTCAAGACAACCCTTAGATACTGGCATCAGGAATTCAAACACAGTAGTAGTAGTAGTAACCTATATCTGTGGACCAGAAGGAAAGTGGCCCCCCTCTGAAACCCACCGTAATACCCCAATGTGCATGAGACATATAAAGGTAGATAGGCTGCAAACTGCCATTGCTAAGCAGGGTTGCCTGGGGGTGGTTTGGGTTTCTATTCACAGCCTGAAAAAGGGTTTTTAGACCCAAAAGCTTGTTAATTTCCACCCCCCCAACTATTTAAGTTCATAGAATCATAGAATCAATGAGTCGGAAGGGACCTAGACAGATCATCTAGTCCAACCCCCTGCCATGGCGCTCCCCACCTTTCTATGAATAGCAAACTGGATCATTTCATGATCACTATCCCCTAGCCTACCTTGTACAAGCACCTCCCCCACCAGGTCGTCCCCGGTGGCTCTGCTATGACACCAGTTAATTCCCTAAGTACCCTAGGATCAAGATCATCAATACCTGTTGACTTAAATACATTCAACCCCTCCAGGTGCTCCTTTACTATGTCAACACAAACAGTTGGTGGGCTGGTATCTATACTTGGCTTACCTAAGGTCCCAATGGAATGCATATTTGTATTTGTGTTCAAGAATACAGATGCAAAGAAATCATTTAGAAGCTCTGCTTTGGCCATCCTATCTGTTACCAGTTGTCCTAGTTCATTTTGAAGGGGCCCTAAATTACCCTGAACCTTCTTTTTGCTTCCTATGTACTTAAATAATGACTTTTTGTTGTCCTTAACTTTTGCTGCCAGCCTAAGATCCATTTCAGCTTTGGCTTTCCTCACTGTTTCCCTGAAAGCTCAAGCCAAGCAGGTATACTCCTCCTTGGTGGCAGCCCCCTGCTTCCACAGCCTGTAGGCCTCTTTTTTTTCCCCCAGGATCTCCTGGATTTCTCTGCTACCCCCTTTTATGCGTACTGGGATGGTCCTTTTCTGTGCCTGCAGGATTAGCTTGACTGAATCAGGCCAAATCTCTGCCAAATTAAATAAGCGACTGAAGCTTCATACAACCATACATACATGGAAAACCCCCAGAGCCCAGAGTTATGTGCCACCCCCAGAGCCCTGAGTCACCACTCCTAAAGCCCTGAGCACCCCAGGGGCCTCTAGTCACCCTTTCCCCTTGAGTTTCTAAAATTTACCAGTGGCTGAGACTCAGTTGTCCATGTCTACCCACTCAATGAAGGCCTCATCTGAGCTGTTCCTCTCTTGCCTAGCCTGGGTCTGGTTCTGGGTGGGGAGCAAATCTACTGAGCAGGCATCCTGATGTTCCTCCATGGTTGTTTTAGTAACAAGTTGTAAAGAGGTAACTCCATCATCATTTTGGTTGTTCTGCTACACCAGGTTCACAGTTCACAGTGTGGTCGGAAGCAACAGCATGATCCCCCTCAAGGATCCTCAACAGCTCCTTGAAGAAAGGGATCACAGTCCTTGAGGCATCCAAGACCTTGTTGGCATCCCTGCCTCAAACATGTCATGACTTTAGGCAGTTGGTCTTAGTGAAGATCTTCCGCCTACCCCAAAGCCACCAGTTGGGCTGTGATGTGCTTGTATACCACCTGGTTTTGTTGGATGCCATAAGTGGTGATGCAATGGTTCTTTCCTCATACTGTAATGCAACGAGGTCCAGCAGTTCACCACAGCTCCAGTTCATAGACTTCCTGCAGAGTTCTGAGGATGAAATCATCTGGTTTGTTCAGTTCACAAAGCTAAGTGTTCACTATTCACACTGGAGTGCTCAGGCAAAAGTGCCAAGCTTTGGTGAACCTTGAAGGTTTCAATAGATGCTTGAGGTGGTGTTATGTGAGGTAAAATTATGCCACCCCCCCTTGGGTGGGTGGGGATACTGTGTTGCAGCAACTACAACTCCCATGGTGGCCTGTTCTACCCACTTGGGCAGTAGAGTTCTGGAGGGTGGATAGACAAGCTAATAAAGTCTGGATGGAAAGGTCGCAAGTGGTACATCCTGGGATTCTGGAGGACCACAAATTGCTTCTATTATCTCTGTGGAGTAGGCTGATAGTAGCTGAACACATGTTCCTAACATGATTTGCAGATACTCCTTGCATGTAAAATCATAAGTTTGCTAAGATAAAAGTGGCACACTTAGCACACACTTTGCTGTTTGAATTCATAGTTGCTTGTGTTGTGCATTTAACAAATATTAAGAGTCCCATTTGACAAGACACTAAAACAATCAAAAGTTAGTAGGTGCCATTATTATATTTTATAACACCCTTATGAGAAGAACACAAACTGGTGTCCTCTTTCCCTACACATGAGGACCCAAGGAACATAAAAATTAAAAGTGAAAGTATCCAGTAATTTGGGGTATGCAATTTGACATGCTCAGAGGTAGATTTGACAGCTTAGCATTATGTAGCTTTTTATATATTCAAAGCAGATATCACTGAGTTCAGTTAGAGTTGTGATTGCTTAGAACTTCTGTATATTGGGACCTTGGAGTTTAAGGCCAGTATCTATAAAATGAGTAATGGCCAGAATGAGTGCTAAAAGCACTCTGCTTTGCAGTTAAGGGGTTTGGCTACAAGATTTCTTAAAAATGGGGAAGGGTTTGTTACATAGCTTAGGTTAGCTGAGAAAGAAAAAGCTCAGCCCTTTAGTAGCTACTTATGAAAAGTCTGGTTCAAGTATGAGAATCACATAGGAACTTTGTAGGACAAGCCAAATTGAATGGTGACATAACTGATTCTATTGCCTTAATTATGAGCAAAGAGAGTAGTTAACCATGCTACTCTAAAGTCAGGCAGAAGACTGAGTAATTTTGCACCTTATAGATTGAGTAAATCCGAGACATGGAGCATAAACATTCATAAGCAGTGAGATTACTTCATTAGACCATAAAATTATAGAATCATAGAAAACTGAGTTTGGAAGGGACCTCAGGAGCTCATCTAGTCCAACCCCCTGCTCAAAGCGGGAGCATCCACAACTAGATCATTCCAGACAAGGTTTTGTCTAGCTGGGTCTTAAAAACCTCCTGGATAGAGAGTCCACAACCTCTCTGGATAACCTGTTCCAGTGTTTTATTACCCTCTTAGTAAGAAAGTTTTTTTTTTCATTTGCCACCACTGAGAAGAGTCAAGCTCCATTCTCTTTGGAACCACCCTTCAAGTACTTGACGGCTGCTGTTATACCTCTCCCTCAGTCTTCTCTTCTCTAAACTAAATAAGCCCATTTTCCTCAACTTCTTCTCATAAGACATGTGCCTTTTAAACATTTTTGTTCCCCTCCACTGGATTTTCTTCAATTTTTCCATGACCTTTCAGTAGTGGGGGGCCCAAAACCAGACAAAGAACTCCATATGTGGTCTCACCAGTGCCAAATACAGGTTTCCCATGATTTATGCAGGTTCTTTATATGTGAATTCACTGTTTTGTGATGAGCATATTTAGACCCATAATTCCTTATATGCAAAGTAAATTCATAGGTCTCTGCAAAGCTTTGGATCGCAATTCAGATTCGGATATGATTCAGATGATTCAGAGACTGAATCTATGACTCTGAATCAAATCACTAGAAGCTTTAGGTTTTCTGAATCAATTCAGAAAAGATTCAGCAATTCAGAGATTCAGAGGGCAGACTTTCTGGGGAAACAGAAATTTAGAAGATGGAGGGGAGCAGGGGGGGGGGGGG
>NW_017729032.1:92646013-92650428 GCF_001723915.1 Gavialis gangeticus
TGGGGGGAACAGAAATTTAGGAGGGGGGGGGGCGGGTGGGGGGGGGGAGAGGGAGCAGGGGGGGAAGAACTGACATGTCCAGCTGCCCAGAGAGCATGGTTTCTCTCCGACTGCCCTTCCAATTACAGTGTCTGGGGGAGGGACATAGAAACAGCATAAAATCCTCTGTCTGAAGGCTTGCTGTGTCTTTTGTGAGCTGGTTCTGAGTGAGCAACAGCATCAGAAAGGTATTGTGCTGTCTGGATTGCTTCAGTCAGTTGCCTGCTTCTTTTTGTTGTTAGAAAGGATTGGATAGGATTTAGCTTAGCTTAGCTTAGTTTAGCTTAACATCTCTTTACTTAATACAATCCAAATCATTTCTTTCAATTTATATTTGCTCTCTTCTTTTTTTTGCAAACTTTAAAAAAAGAAAGCTCATTGTTTTCCCTGGCAGTGTGATCCAGCACTCTGAAGGAAAGGACACACATTGCACACATTTATACACACATAGAAGAAGAAAAATCAGATATTCATAGAAGAAGAAGTTAGATTATATATAGTAATTTTTAATATTATTATAGTTAGTTTACATACAGACTGAAGACAACACAGAAGTCAGATAGAGATTCAGATTGAGATGAACACAGAACTCAGGGTCTTAGAAGAAGGAGATATATCATTTTAGGTACACATTACAACACAGAAGAAGAACTAGTAGTACAGTAGTAGTCACATTCACATTAATAGAACATCACAGAAGAAGACACCATATATAGTTATTAATAATCAAAGCAGGGTCCAGTGTAGGCACGCAACACAACAGAACAAAACATGCAACTGAGTCACACTCTATAGTCAAAAAAATAAACACATCCCAGCAGAGAAGAAGGCAAACAGCACACATTTTTACATAGGCCTTCATACTTGTTAGTGAATCAAACAATCAAAGCAGGGTCCAGTGCAGGCACACAACACAAAAAAAGAAAACACACAACAAAAAAGGAGTGACAAACACACAGGAATGATTAATATGAAGTGTGCTGATAAGGCAGGTGCCAGGTCTTCTGGCAGGGGAGGGAGAGCTGCAAGCTCCCCTGCCCCCCCAAACACAGACGCATCCCCTTCCCGAGTAGCCATGAGGCTTCTGCTGCCAGTGGAAGCAAGGAGATGGCAGCAGTACCTTTACCTGATGACCTTGCACCTGTACCACCTCCCCTAACTCCAGAAATGGGCACCAGCAGCAGAATCACTGTCGCCTCCACCCCAAAGTCATCTTCCAGCGTGAGCCTCCCACAGCCAGAGGAGGAGCTGGCGCTGGAACCAGGGGGAACTGAGTGTCCTGGCTCAAGTAATTCTTGGGACTGAGGGGGAATTAGAGTTTGTCCTCCACACCTCTCAAAGTTCCCCTAGACCCAGGTCTCCTTCTCCAGAAAGCAGCACCTTGGAGGAGGTTGAGGTTGTGGAGGCTCAGGCAAGTGGCTCAGCTGAGGCAGCTCCTCCTCCTGTTTTGCCTCAACCTGCTGAGGAGGGGGATAAGGCAGCATCCCCACCCTCAGCTCAGAAGTGGGTGAGTAGCATAGTGTGGGAGCATTTTGATCTGGCAGATGATCCCAGGTTTGCTATCTGCCAGCACTGCCAAAGGCAGAACAGCTGGGACAAGGATGTGAAACACTTTGCCACCAAGGTGATGCTGCTGCATCTCAGGAGGCAGCACCCCCTTGCCCTTCTTCCTGCTCGGCCTGGTACCAGTGTGAGTGTGCCCAAAGGGAAGTCCCCCACTCTCTCCAAAGCCCTGTCCCACCAAAGCAGAGGCAGACCACCTTGGAACAGTGGGGGACAGGTGGACAGAAAATGAGCTGAGTTGTAAAGGCAAGTGAGATCACCCAGAGCATTGAGGAGATGCTTGCTCTGGATAGCTAGCCCTTCTCCCTAGTTGAGTGGCCAGGGTTCAGGTGGCTCATAGCGCTTGTGGCCCCATCTTACCAAGTGCCCACATGCACCACCTTTAGCAGGATGGTGGTGCCCGCCCTGTATGAGGCATGCAGGGAATACTTGAGGGAAGAGCTGTGCAAGACAGGGCCACAGGTATCCTTGCATTTCACCTCCAACATCTGGAGCAGCCGGGGTGGCAATCACTCCTACCTCTCCTTCACAGGACACTAATGTGATCAGTCAGGCTATAGGTGGGATCTCCTCCAAGCCAAGGTGCTGGATGAGTCCTACATGGCAAGGGAGATCATGGTGGCTATGAACCACATGGTGCACAGGTGGCTCGCTGGGCAGGTCAAGCTCACTTGTGAGTTCATGGTCACTGACAATGGGGCCAATATAGTGAAAGCTGTCTGTGATGCCAACTTTGTTGGCATCTGCTGTGTGGCGCACGGGCTGCACCTCATTGTCAGGGATGCCTTGGAGGGGGACAGGGCTGCTGGTGATGGCACCACCACCACTACTGCTACAAGATAGCTGATTTCAAAATGCAGAAAGGTGGTGGGCTACTTCCACCACAGCATCAAGTGGGGGAAGATGCTGTCAGAGAAACAGTCAGAGCTGAGCATCCCACAGCACAAAATCATGCAGGATGTCAAGACTCATTGGAACTCCACATACCTGATGCTTAAAAGGCTGATGGAGAAACAGAAGGCCATCCATGAAATGGTTTTGCTTGGGGAGATCAGGATCAAAGGACCCCTTAACAAAGCTGAGAGGGGTACCATCTCCCAGATTTTGGTGGTCCTCTAGCCCTTCCTTGAGGTTACTGAGACCCTTAGTGCTGGTGATGCCCTCCTCAACCAGGTGATTCCTGTAGTGAGGGAACTTGAAAACCAAATGGAGAAGTTCCAGGGGATCAATGTTCCTGGCTGGGGCAGGCCACTGTCACCAGATGTGCTGGCACTGGTGAGGCGGCTGAAGGATGGCATCAGGAGACAGCTGGATACTTTGAAGTTCAGTATGGTCCACATGCTGGCGGGCATGTGTGACCCAAGGGTGAAAGGGAGCATGTGCACTGGCAGCACCAAAACTCTTGATAACTGGACGCAGGTGCTGGTGAACAAAGTCATGGAGGCTGAAGTACAGAGGCGAGCAGATGTGGAAGAGGGGGATCCACTTTTCTGTGCCAGCATTCCCAGGACCAGCACCGGTGCCAGCACCAACACCAGCACCAGCACCAGCCAGTCTCCTCCACACCAGCCACTGCCAATGTGGGCCATAGGCATGGCTTCAATGCTGGGGTCCAAACACACTAGACCTCAGCCTTGGGTAGGTAGCACTGAGGCTTTGGTGGCTACCTGTCTCACCGAGGATGTGGAGCCACTAGACTGTGACCCCTTGATCTACTGGGCAAGCCAAAGCCAAATGTGGCAGGATCTGACCACAGTAGCCCAGCAACTCCTTTCCTGTCCACCAACCAGTGTTCCAAGCAAGAGTGTGTTCAACATTGCTGGGGATGTTGTGACACCCCACCACACCTGCTTGGATCCTGGTTTGGTGGAGCAGCTGGTGTTCTTGAAGGTGAACCTCCTGTTGCCTGGGACTGCTGGTGATGCAGCAGCCCTGTAAATGCCAGGACCAACAATCCTCTGGTGAAAGGCAGGTAGGAGGTGCCATAACCTCCAGGTAACGCACACATGCACACAGGTCTGGCTGGGGAATGCCCAGACCTGTCACGTCTTTGCAGGCCTGATGCTTGGTGGTTGCAGTGCAGCTGTGAGGCTCCTGATGAGCTTATCTTACCTGCCTGGGAAGCCAGCTTTTGCATTGAAAAACCCTTAGTCAGGCTGAGAAAGGACCTGCAGTTGGTCCTGGATGGAAGGACACACTTCAACCTGCCAGACATCTAACTCCCCAGGTACCTCTGCACTTTTACCTGCAATGCTACACCCCCCTTCCCACCCCCATCCCAGCCTGTCCCTCACCCCCTGATGCCTCTATTTCCATTGTCACTGACTACCTTCCTTGCCTGCATTGTGTGCCAGGCCGGCCTCTGGCTTCTTAAGTATTCCTTCCATCTAGGACCAGGAGACACACCAATTGCAGGTACCTCCTCAGCCTGACAAAGGGTCAGGCTTCCTAAGATATATTTCTTTAAGTATTCCTTTTTTTCATAATAAACATATAAACATAAAAACACAAGATAAACCATCACACACCATGCGTAACATATATCCAACACAACATCTTTACTTGTTGCTGTCAATTCCTTTATAAAAAGAAAGGCTCTGTGACAGTTCCATTTGGGTAGCTTTGATGCTGCTGCTGATGCTACTGGTGTTGAGCCAGGTAACTTATTTTGACCTGCTGCCATTTACAGTGCTGGACCAGACTGAGACTGTAGGGGAGGAGGAGGCCTCACTGGGGCATACTGCCATGTTGTGCAGAGGCCCCAGTGCCAGGAAGGGTGCACCTGAACACGAACACAAATACACACACACACA
>NW_017729032.1:92655428-92656363 GCF_001723915.1 Gavialis gangeticus
ATACACACACACACACACACACACACACACACACACACACACACACACACACACACACACACACACACACACACACACACACACACACACACACACACAGTTGCACAGTGAGGGTGCACCTAACAGTCACTTAGTAGGTGCTCCTACTTGACAGGAAAGAAGAGCCTGAATGTTCCGTTTGGCTAGCTTTGATGCTGCTGCTGGTGCTACTGGTGTTGAGCCAGCTAAGTTCATAGATTTCATAGACATTAGGGCTTGAAGGGACCTTGAAAATGATCAAGTCCAGCCCCCTGCCCCAGGGACAAGAAGTCAGATAGCGTCAAAGGATCCCAGAAAGATAAGCATCCAAACATTTCTTGAATGAGTCCAGAGTAGGTGCCTGCACCACTTCTGGAGGAAGTCCATTCCAGGCCTTGGGGGCTCAGACAGTAAAGTAGTTTTTCCTTATGTCCAGCCTAAAATGGTCTTCAAGATGCTTATGACCATTGGTTCTTGTTACCCCTCAGGGTGCTCTGGTGAGCAGACATTCCCCCAGATCCTGATGCAGTTATTTTCACCTGCCATTGTTTACAGTGATGGACTGAGTCAAGGCTGTAGGACAGGAGGAGGCCTCACAGGGCTGTGCTGTGCAGAGGGTGTCACCCACCCATGTCACGAGTTTTGCCTGTTAGCAGCCAGAGGTGCAGAGCTCCAGAACCCAGACTCCCCCTGCATCTATCTCATGACAGCTTTCAGACTTCATGGCTACAGCAGGGCCTAGCAGGCATGCAGTAGTTTTTTTTTTCATCCCCCTGTGCCCTGAGACAAAGTTGTAAAAGCACCCATGTCATGAGTTTTCCCTGTTAGCAGCGAGAGGTTCAGGGCCCCAGAACCTAGACTCCACCTGCAACTATCTCCTTGACAGCTGGCAGGGTTCATGGCTGCAGCAGGGCCCA
>NW_017729032.1:92661363-92681672 GCF_001723915.1 Gavialis gangeticus
GGCCCCAGAACCCAAAACCCTGCACTGATCTCCTCAACAGCTGGCAGGCTTCATGGCCGCAGCAGGGGCCACCATCCCTGCAGCTTTCACCCTGAAGCACCTTAACACACACACAGTGTCACCTATGTCACAAGTTTTGCTTGTCAGCAGTTTGAGGTGCAGTTTCCCAGAGACCCCTGCACCTATATCTTTGAAACTTGGCAGGCTTTGTGCCCCTGGCAGGAGCTACCATCTCTGCAGTTTTTACCCTACTGTGGCTTAACACACACACATGACATGAGTTTTGCTTTCAGGAATTTGAGGTGCAGTTTCCCAGAAACCCCTGCACCTATCACCTTGAAGCTTGGCAGACTTCATGCTGTCAGGAGAGGTGACCATCCTGGTGAGTTTCATCTGAAACAGCCAAAAAACAACAAAGTTATAGATATTTAATTGATTCCCCATTATACTCTATGGCTGAATCTCTGAATCTCTCCAAATCAGCTCTGAAACTTCGGAACTGATTTGGCTGAATCGAATCAGAAAAGTGATTTGGAGCTCCAGATCAAATCTCTGGCATCCAAATTGGCTGAATCCGAATCGAATAGTTCCCTATTTGCACAGGCCTATAAATTTGCTCTTATGCAATCAGCATAGATGCCGCCCCCGACCCAAGCAGGTAAGTCTGTGGGGGGAAGGGAAAGGGCTGTGGCCCCACTCACTGAAGCCCCAGCTGCAGCAGCCCTGGGAGTGGCCAAAAGAGATAGTGGGGGGCAATGGCAGGGGCATCACAGTGCTCCACCTGTCCCCCTGCAACTGGGCTCACCCCAGCTTCTGGGCAGCCCAATGCTGTGGTGCAGGCAGCTGGTGTCAGCTGCTCCCAGGGCCACTCCAGCATGGGCAGGGGTGAGTGTGGACAAGTGGATCCCTGGGCAGTACAGGGCTCAATACTCACCCCAGCTGCAGCTACAGTGATCTCAGGAACAGCCGACACCAGCTGCCTCCACCAAGGCATGGTGCAGCTGAAGTGCAGAGGTGAGTGGGGAGAGGTGGAGTATGGCACAGCCCAGTGACTACAGACTGTTGGCACTGGCTGCTCCCAGGGCCACTGCAGCTGGGGCTGTGGTGACTGCTACTCTGTTCCCTCTGCTTTGCTGCCTTATGCAGCCCCAGGAGCAGCACCCCTCCCCCCACCCCTTCCCTAGTCCCAGCCTCACTCCCTCCCTTTCTTCCTCCCTCACTGCCATGCATGAATGACTTGTGCCCCCAGCAGCTGGGGAGGCACGGTGATGATGGGAGCATGGCAGTGGGAGTGCAGTGGTGGGTGTATAGCAGTGGTAAATATAGGAGCTCCTGCAGATCCTGCCAGTGCTGTCGGCAGTGGGAGTGGGGGGGTTGGTAAGTGCTGACCAAAGGTCAGCAACCCACTGCAGCCACCGCCAGCAGCAGCCAGTGGGGATTGCAGACCACCCGCAGATGCCACTGGGAGGGTTGGCAGCGTGGTGGTGAGTGGCGACCACCCACAGGTGCCTTTGTAGGGGGTACACCACCACACTCAGGGGGTGCACGTGCACCCATGTGTACCCCCTATGAGTCATCCCTGCCACCATGGGAACCTATCCCTTTTTGTTACATTTTAAAGTGGGTTCACTTCATGCAAATTTGATTTATGCGCCATTCTTCAGGAACACATGTACACCATAAATCAAGGAAAACCTTTAGAGGAAGATAGTCACATCCCTCAATCTGCTTTAAACCATGGTTCAAATTACATTTTGACTCTTGTGAGGGAGGGGTCTGCAAAAAAAATTAAACTGGTTAACTGATTAACAAGTCCACCTAAGTGAAGGAGCAATCCAATCAAAGACTCTCCCCAGGTTATGATTTTCAAATCTTACAGGGGGTGCTTTTGTCTCTTAAGGGGGGGATCAGCCCCCCCCCCCCGAGCTCCCTCTTAATTTGCACACTGCTGGCAACACTCCTGCTAATGCAGCCCAGTGTGCTGTTAGTTTTCTTTGCAACAAGGGCACACTGCTGGCTGATATTCAGCTTTGTGCCCACTATAACCACCATGTCCTTTTCTGCAGAGCAGCTGCTTAGCCAGTCAGTGCCCAGTCTGTCCTAGTACATGGGATAGTTCTGTTCCAGGTTCAGGCCTTTTGCACTTGAACATAATGATATTTTGGGGGGGTTCAATCCTCTAATTTGTTGATGCTATGAAGGGGCTGCAGGAAGCAGAGCTTCTAAACAGAAAACAGTGATTAAAATACAAAGGGTAGGAAAGGAAGGAAGAAAAAGGAAGAGGGACTGCTGAGAGAGGGAAGATTGGTAGGAGAGAGAAAAACCCATTGAGGGGTAGATGAAGCATAAAAGCTAATCCAGGTAATGGAATAAGACTCTGCAGTCTTAGTTTAAACTGTATTTAACCAATCCAGTTGGTAGAGTATTTTTTATTCTGCAATTTCCCATTCAGATTCAAAGTAGAATTTCAGTAGGGGGCTAGGAATATAAGGTACCTAAATAACTTCTGGAATCTGGTCCCTAAATTTTAAACCTAAGGAAGGACCTTGATGTCCAAAAGTTCTCCCAACTTTATCCTTTGCCCAATGAAACATAACACAAAAAATCCTTGCCTCTTATATTTTCTGGACCATCATGGCTGTAACTGCACTCCAACTTTACTGTAAATTGGCATTTAATTTTGCCTATGTCCTTTAGTAGACCTAATCTCAGTGTTTTAGCCAATGCCTTTGCATAAGGAAATGGCAGAGTCAGGACTAGAATTTGGCAGCTCCTCAGTACCAGTTTCCTTCTTTATCCATTGGACCATGCTACCGCTAATATTCCTGAGCTAAATTGAACTCATTTAATTAAATGGAAATATTCCTCATAAAATGTGTTAAAACAGATTACAGAATAAAATATCCCCTACTTCTGAGGTATATTGCTACTCCAAATTAAAAATATTTCTTTTTCCTCAAGTCAGTTCTGCATGACTTCTCATTGTTACGTGCTTAACACAATATTCTCAGCATTCAGGATCAGCAAGTAACAATGGAAAAGGCTTAAATTCTGTAGATAACTAAATAAATTAAACATGCCACAACCTCTAATTGCCCGCACAACAACTAAAATTAGGTTCACATAAGCAACACTTCTATGCTGTGCTAGCTACCCTAATTGCCTGGACTGAGAGGATTGTAATTTGCCAAGCAAGGTATTGTGTTATACTTCTTCATGTTTTACAGCTTTTTTGTAAAGGGCAACCAAGGATAGCCATTAATACTACCCATTAATCGTATCCCCATTAATATTGAAAATAGATGAAGGAATACCACTTTATTGAAATAAGCCATTTTTCTGACCGGGAATCTCCATTATTTTATACCCCAAATTAAACTATGCTATAAAGATACATATGTGATAGAAATGTGTTACATACATAAGTCATTTGAAACAAATGCAATGGGACACCAGCAGCAACAGTGCTTCATTCTGATTGGTACATTAGTAATAGTCCTGTCTCTAACAGAAAATCTCCACCATCAAGGAAGCTCCATTAAAAAATGCTTTGCTCTGATTTGCAGCTGAACTGTGCTGCTATTTGCTCTCATCTGTGCTTTCTAATTATAGTCAATGAGTAAGATTCTTCATTGGCAAAGTTTTGTCTCTACAATCCAGCAGAACAAAGCACATTGATAAAGTGCTTGATGTCTGAAAACTGTCCAAACTTCAGCTTGGAAACTGCTTCCAATTATCTTCCAAAAATATTTTCCTTTTTAAAGTTGAAGGCCAAATCTAGCTGTGTGGTATATTACTGCAACTCTGTTGACCAAAACTGCTCAAACATGTATGCTATGTACTTGGGTTTGACTTGCAGTAGGTAAATACAAATCTTCTAAGGATCATTTGATAAGGACTGGTTAATCATCGTGGCTGATTCAGTCATACATGCACTTAAGCGTATGCATAATGTTAAACACAAGTGGCCAATGAATCAAGGTCTCAGAGCTTGATCAGCTCCTCATTGAAGTAAATAATAATTTTCTCCATTAACTCCTGCCAGAATTGGCTCAGTTCTTTACTGCTCAACACTGATTCTATAGGCGCATCCAGACAAGTGCACATGTGCCCCTTGCAGCATCTCAAACCTCTTTGAGACACTGCAAGAGGCACGTGCGAAACAAAAAAAGATTGCCCCTGCACTGAAAATTCCTGCTCACCCCTCATATTCCCTGCTCTCCCCTCATTTCCCCTGCTCCCTGATCATTTTCTCTGCTCTCCCCTCATTTTCCCTGCTCTCCCCAGATCCCTGATTGCTTCCTGGCCCGGTCCCCCACCCAATGGCCTGAGCTTACTGGCAGTGGCAGCAACAGTTGGGATCCTTGGGAGCCTTGTGGTAGAGCCCCCACCCCTGCATGGTAGGGGGGCAGTGGAGCTTGGCCCCAGCTTCCTGGCATTTGTGGTGCCTCTGCCCCATCAGGTGGGCACTGTCTGGCATCTCTGGCTGTCACCCAGGCTGGTGCTGTTCAGCTCCAGTGGCCCCCATCTGCTAGAGAGTGCATGGCAGCCTGCTGAGCCAGGCTGCACCCATGCAAGATGCAGCACTGGCAGCACATGACAGGCAGCCAGGGCTGATCCCCACTGCCCCCTGCTGTATCGTGGGCTGTGTCATGAGGCCTCAGTGGCTCCAATGGCTGCTGCTGCAGCCAGTGGGTGTGGAGATGCTAGGGCCAGGTGGGGCAGTGATTGGGGGCTGCGACCAGGCAGGGAAATGATGGAGATACTGGAACAGTGAGCAGAGGCTGGAGCCAGGCACGGGGCATGTGGGCCATGTGGGGGAGGGGCAGTATTCCCTGGGGAGAGCATGTGGCCCCTGTTGAGGGGCTGTGAGCCCCTGTTGGGGGACTTTGGCCCCTGTTGGGGCAGCAATCTGTGAGCTGTGCAGGGGGGTTGTGCCCTGCAGTGGGGAGGGAGCTATCCTCAACAGGGGCCCAGAGCCCCTCAACAGGGGCCACATATATATATGTACATCTAGTGGTCTTTTGTTTTACTTGTGGAAGTACATGGATTTGGGGGTACTTTAGAGTGACTTAGAGGGTTTTTATTGGGGATTTTGCAATTTTTTAATAGGCAACACCAGAATTCCTACTAGTGAGGCAAGTGGCAGGACCCAGGCAGAGGAGCTTGCTTAGAGCTGGTACCCAGAACTCAGCTGGAGGTGGCTGACTTCCTGGCCAACTGGGGCCGAGAGAACATTCTTTGACAGTTCAAAGCAGGCCACCACCCTGAGAACATCTTTCAGGCAATAGCTGCCCAGATGGTCAGGCAGTGGCACACATGACAGTAGTGCCGCACAAAGGCCAGCTGGGATGCCAGAGCCCACTGGCAGCTGGCCCAGAGGTGCAGATGCCTCTAATTTCCATGAAGTCCCCATCTGGCAACTATGCAGCCTTGTGGCCACATGCAGTTGCAGGAAGCAGCAGGTCACAGCCAAGCAGCAGCCCTCACTGTCAGACTGCTGCAGTGGGTAAAGGGTTCAGGGAACTCTCAGAGCTACTTCAGCAGCCCAGCTAGAAGAAGGGGTAGTGTTCCCAGGTACCAAATGGCCAGGTCCCAAAAACTCCTGTTTATTTGTAACACTCATACCGTGAGCACTAAGGCCCACCTGGCTAACTAGTAACCCCATGTGGGGATAATGAGTGAGTGGTACAACTAAATTCTTGGGATAACTAATGTAAAAAAACAGGATAGGAGTGTCATGTTGGTCAAAGAGTCAAAACGTGAAAATAAGTGTGCCTGAGGGGGACACCAAGCAGAGCCTCCTGGGCTGCACCCACAGTCCTCAAAGGCATCCAAGGAACCAATGGATGCCACCCAGTGGTGCTTTGCCTGGAAACATGCACATACAAGTGACAGGAAAGCAGCCCCACAGTCCTCAGGCACCTGCCCAGCCAGAGCCTCCTTCCTGGTCATGTACTTGGCCAGGGTCAGAAGGAGGTTGACCAGGAGGTCCCCCCACCGAAGCTCCTGAGAGTGAGTTGCCCTAAGTTGCTTGCCAGAGCAGCATTTTATACTGCTGGAGAGCAGCACAGGGCAGGTTTTTATACTGTTGTATAGGCTCTAGCTCACCCTGGATGCAGATCCAGGAGCATCCAGGCATGGTTATTTTGCCCCAAGTGGCACAACTTGCCCCACACCAAAGTTCATATCTGGGCACATGCACTGAGGCAAAAAGCCTCAGCTCAGATTTGCACCACTTCTATTTGAGCTGCTGCAAGCACATGTACCTGCATGTGTGGAAGCACCCAATGAGGTAGAGAGATAAAATTCCCTGTAACTCGTATTCTATCTAGTGCCTTAATAAAAAAAATAGGAACGTTTTATTACTTAAAATACATTTGAAGTGCAAGCTTTGTTTAAGCCAACATTTTTATAAATCTACTCCAAAGTCTTAAGTCTGTGCTTGCCTGAGCCAATAAAGCATTGCATGATTTAAAATATGTGTCCTATTCCAATTAAGCATATTACAAAACAAGGTTCCAGGTAACATGGGGCCTCTGCAGGACATGCTAGGAAATCTGGTCATTGCACGAGACAGCAAAGCTAACCTATTTAACTATTTCTTTGCCTTCTTTTTTCTCAGTAGGGACCTGGTCATCCCCCTCATTGAGACCCCTGTAGGCCCCATGGGAGGTACACCCAGGCCTAGGGTCAGCGAGGACCTGGTCAGGGAACTTCTGGAGGGACTGGACATATTTAAATCAGCAGGTCCTCCCCCAGAGTGCTGAGGGAACTAACAGAGTTTATTCCAGGACCTCTGGCACAGCTTTACGAGCACTCATGGTGCTCTGGCGATGTGCAAGAGGACTGGAAAAGGGCCAATGTGGGTCCCATTTTCAAAAAAGGGAGGAAGGACAACCCAGGAAACTATAGGCCCATTAGTCTTACCTCGATCCTGGGGAAGCTTTTTGAGAAAATTATCTCGGCACATGTCCACAAGGGGACAGCAGGTGTGACTATGCTTAGGGGCAACCAACATGGGTTCATTAGAGGCAGACCCTATCAGACCAACTGGGTGGCCTTCTATAACCAGGTCACCAAATCCCTGGATGCAGGTGTCAGGGTGGATATAGTCTTTCTGGACTTTCGGAGGCCTTCGACATGGTCTCTCACCCCATTCTCATTAAAAAACTAGGAGACTGTGGTGTCGATGCCTACACAGTCAGATGGGTCACTAACTGGCTGGAGGGCCACACCCACAGAGTGGTGGTAGATGGGTCTTATTTGACCTGGAGGGATGTGGGCAGTGGGGTTCTGCAGGGGTCGCTCCTTGGGCCCGCACTGTTCAACATCTTCATCAGTGACTTGGACAAAGGGGTAAAATTCACCCTGTTCAAATCTGCAGATGACACTAAGATGTGGGGTGAAGTGGGCATGCTAGAAGGAAGGAATAGGCTACAATTGGACCTAGACAGGTTACAGGGGTGGGTGGGCAAGAATAGGATAGGATTCAACACTGACAAGTGCAAAGTGATGCACCTGGGGAGGAAAAACAAACACCATACCTACAGGCTGGGGAACTCCCTTCTCGTCAGTGCCAAGGCAGAAAAGGATCTTGGAGTCATTATTGAGGCCAATATGAACATGGACTGACAGTGTGGGGATGCGGTCAGGAAGGCCAACCATACCTTGTCAGGCATCCACAGATGCATCTCAAGCAGATCCAAGGAGGTGATCCTCCCCCTCTATGCGGCACTGGTCAGGCCGCAGCTGGAGTACTGTGTCCAGTTCTGGGTGCCGCACTTCAAGAGGGATGTGAACAACATGAAGAGGGTCCAGAGGAGGGCCACTCGCATGATCAGGGGGTAGCAGGGCAGGCCCTATGAGGAGAGTCTACGGGACGTGAACCTGTTCAGCCTCCACAAGAGAAGGCTGAGGGGGGATCTAGTGGCCATTTACAAACTAGTCAGAGGGGACCAGCAGGCACTGGGGGAGTCCCTGTTCCCCCCAGCGCTCCCAGAAGTGACAAGAAATAATGGTCACAAGCTGGCAGAGGGTAGATTCAGGCTAGATATCAGGAGGCGCTACTTCTCTGTCAGGGTGGCTAGGAACTGGAACCAACTACCAAGAGAAGAGGTGCTGGCTCCTACCCTGGGGGGTTTTAAAAGGAGGCTGGATGAACACCTGGCTGGGGTCATTTGACCCCAGTACTCTTTCCTGCCGTGGCAGGGGGTCAGACTTGATGATCTGCTCAGGTCCCTTCCAACCTTGCCAACTATGAAGCTATGAAATGCTTCTAATAAGATTGACTACTCTTAAAACAGTGTGATTTTTTGGTCTGTAGAAAAATTAGGTTCATATTATCATAAGACAGGCAAAACTAATTTTCCAAAAGGAAAAATTTTGTCAATAAATAAATAATTCATTAAAAAAATAGTGGTATTTCAAACCATAGATGCCCAACTATTAATCCCAGGATCCAAAGCTCTACAGACATATACCATATTTCATGGTGTATAAATTGGATTTTGAAGCCCCATTTTGGTGTCTTAAAAATCAAACTCAACTTATACACTGTGCCGCTTCAAAAAATTGCTGCTGACAAACCCCTAGTTTAGTGAATGCACGAGGCACAGTCGTGGTAAGTACTCTAATTGCAGAAGGAGTGGTTCCACTAATTGCAGGAGGCACAGTTGCACTAATTACCAGTACTATTTTAGTCAATACCAAACTTAGGGTAATTACCAGTACTCAAGATGCTGCCAAAACGAATGAAATATGGTGCCAAATTCAAGACCAGAGTCATCAACTTTGCTTTCAGTACTAACAGCAGTTCTGCAGCCCATCAGTTTGGTGCGAGTGAGAAACTGGTTAGTGACTGGCGAAAAAACATCAACAACATAAAGAAGATGCCATGTGAGAAGTGTGCAGATCGCGGAAAGCGATGCATGTGAACAGAATTAGAAAGAGACCTTGCCAAATGGGTCAACAATCAGCAGGAGTCTGGCAGAATCCTAACAAGAAACATCTTTCTGCACGCTATGGAGAAAGGGTTGAAAGACTTTATCAGCAACCCAACCTGAACTTCCTGGTTTATGTAAAAGAATTCTCACTCTCTGTGCTAGGGAACAAAGCTATCGCAGAGATTACCAGCCAACCTCAAAGACAGGATAAGCTAGTTCTAGAGCTATGTATTGAACCTCCGAAAGAAAAACAATTACAATCTCACCCAAATCAGCAATATGGATGAAACACTTTTATGTTTCAATATGCCAACAAGCTTAACCATAGATGACACTGGCACTAAAAGTATACTGCTGAAGATGGCGGCCCACAAGTAAACCAACTTTCATGTAATTCTTGGCTGACAGTACAAAACTAAAACCAATAGTCATCTTCAAAAGGAAAATGTTCCCCAAGAAAGAAAAATTCCCCCACTGGTGTTGTCATTCACATTCACCCAGAAGGCTGGATGGATGAGGAGGGCATTCACATTTGGACTTAGTGAGTGTAGAATACACACTCTGGCATGCTGTTGCAACCGAATTGATGCTCATGTGGGACATGTTTAGGGCTCACCTCTGCAGCAGTGTGAAAAAGAATCTGTGGCAAAGTAAAACAGATTTAGCAGCTATCCCTGGAGAACTAACATCCATTGTTCAGGCATTGGATGTGTGCTTAAACAAACCATTCAAAGATCGCATTTGCAGCAAGTGGCAGACCTTGATGATGAATGGCCAACATTCATATACAAAAGCTGGAAACATGCGAGCAGCCTCCTTAGTAACTGTGGGCCACTGGATTATTACAGTTTGGAGGGATATTAACCCTGAAATCATTTCATGTTCATTCAAAAAATGCAGAATCGGTAATTCTATGGATGGTGAGGAGGAGGATTTTCTGTGATAAAGATCAAACAGAGGAAGAAGACACCAAAACATCTGATGCCAAGGATCCATACAATGATTGGATTTCTAACCATTCAGATTGGGAGGAACTGTTTGGGGCTGACAGTTCTGTTGATGACAGCAAATGAGGGTTTTTAAATTGTCACTTTTTACTAGAATGCCTAAATTAATTAAATGAGGGATTTTAAACTGTTAGCATTATAAGGAATTATTATTATTAAATGAGGGTTTTTTTTAAATGTTAGTATTATGTGACTGCAAGCCATGGTGACCCATGCTAATCACTGGTAACAGTGCTACTCATGGTGGCAATTGATCGATTGATCGCTCCTGATCTGTGCTGATTGCTAAGTGCATGTAACCCATGGCAACTGGTGCCAATAGTGCTAATCATGCTGATTGTGCTTGACTCTGAATAAATGTGGGTCAACTTGTACACCGTGCCTATCTAAATCCTGACTTTCTGAATCAAAAAATTGGGATGGACCTATATAGTGTCAACCTATACACCATGAAATATGGTAACAGAAAATTAACTCCTTAGTAATGCTCAGAAGTGGTTCCACAATGCCTCTCAAAGTGATGGGAATAAATTATAAAAAACTATTAACCCAACTACTTTTGCAATGCACCTTCATCTTGGCTTTGAGATGAAGGGTCAAATCATATGCCACCACTTAGAGGCATCTCTCCTGATCTTAGGTGTCTGTAACACTAAACAAAATCCTTTTCCCCCAACTGCAACACCTATCATGCATCTATAACATCTAAATTTCTTGACAATCTCCAGTTCAGCTTTCTAACATGCTCAGAAGTGTTCCACCAAGTCATCTACTTTCACTTATGCTTATCTAATTTAACTCATGTTCTGTTGCAAACTTAGACACATAGGAAGCATCTAAATAAGACCTCAGGTTCTTAGTTTCAGGGAAAACATAACTAGGGACTGTCTGACTGGAGGATTTGCTTGTCTTTTAGCCCAATAGCCATGTATCTAGAACATTGGCTCAGGGGTTAGGTGATCTAGGCTCTATTCCCCTGTCAGCCAGAGGAGGTTTGAACTCATATCTTCTGCTGCCTGACAGACTACCTTAATGAACAGGTCATGGAAGACAGAACTACAGTAGCATTGGGGCATAAATCACAATAGTATTTTTCACTTTTTTTACCCCCAGGGACTTGGGCAGAAAAATAGAATTACACTTGGACACACAGAACTGAATTCACTTTAACAGGGAATTCAGTTCTATTCCTAGTGCTATTCTATTTCCAGGCACACCCAGGTTCCCATTACCACTTGCACATTTCACTTGATAATGCATTGATGAAAACACTTCAGAGTTGTCCCCAGTCAGCCCTCTAAAGTACACTAGAGACTGAAGTCTTAACAGAGGCTGCAGATGACTACCCTGGGGTAGGCTCAGCAAAGTATTTCCAAGTTTGAAGTCAGTATATGGGAGCAACCGGGTGAGGTATAGTCAGGAATGACAAAGATGGGGCTTGCTGATAGTTCAGAGTGGACTCCAAACTGCAGAATAGATATTGTTTGCTTTTTTCCTGTCCTTCTGGGCATATCTAGTTGCCACACGGGGCTGGAAAAGATTTTTTTTCCCCTCTGGTTGCTACAGGTGTCAGTGAGGGTTTGCCTTACTCAGAAGCATTGGGTATTGGCTGCAGCCAAGGCTGGGGATTTTGATTGAGATGTATTGAGGTTCATGCTGGAACTTAAACCCAGGGGTTCCTGGCTAAAGGGTCTTGCTTCTCCACTCTGGATGCACCAATACAAGATGCTTTACTGCACATTAGAGTAATTTAAAGCATCACCATCTATACACGCTTGGGATTTACTGAGCAGTAAATTAAGCTAATGCAGATTAATGGTGTTGCAGGTACTAAACTAATGATACATTAGTTACTGCACAGTAGTGCATATTTAGACCCTGATCAGGAGCAATTTGCAGTCAGCCCAGGCAGCAGGAGCCCACTGCTGCCTGGCTAAGCCCCAATGCTGAGGGGATCTGTGCTGGCTGGTGGGGCAGCTGTCTCCCTGCCGTGTCGGGTTTGGGACCTGTCCCATTCCCCATGTCACTGGGAAATCTGTTTCTGCAGCTGAGACTGCTGCATCCCAGCCACATAGGGATCGGGTCCTGACCTGGTCCCCATGTGGCCAAGAGAGCTCTCCCTACTAGGTAGGGGTCCCCACATGGCTGGCAGCGGAGGCAGGTTCCTGATCCCCACATGGCTGAGATCCCCATGTGGCCAAGAGAGCTGTCCCTAGTAGGTAGGGATCCCCATGTGGCATGGGAGGCCGGATCCTGATCCCTACATGGCTGGGAGAGCTGTACCTGCTTGGTAGGGATCCCCACATAGCTCAGGCAGTTCTCCCAACTATCTGGGGATTGAGACCAGCCCCTATGCCCCCTGCCAGCCCCAGGTCTGACACCTGGGAAGCCTGGAGCTCCCTCTGACTACTGCAGGGGGGCAGACCAGGGCAGAAGCAGCCCTGGACTGGATTGCTCCTGTCAAGTGCAATTTGTTCCCAAAGGGGGCACACATCTACAACCTGAAATTTCTGACAAAAAGAAAATTTCTGAAGGCAAAAAGAAAATTCAGGTGCATTAATTGCACAGGTAGATGCACTCTAAGTGTCAGAAAAATCCCCACATCTGGGATCAAAAAGAAATTTTCCACATGGTGAGATTGGCATGGGCAGTGGAGGCTTTTGCCTGCCTCTAAGTGGAGAGTGTGTCCCTATTCCTCAGAACTCTTTAATATATATTAACAAATTACCTCCTGTCTTTGCAGTGACCGGACATTGACAGTACCTTCATCTTCTGCTTTACCTGAGGCCAGTTAGGGTGGTCTTGATGTTTTAGGGCATTGTGCCAGGCAGTTTGGATTTAGAAATAGCTGTAAGAATCTAGGCCATGACAACATAGCTTTGAAGCCATGCTATTACAGGGTAACAATTAGCATTTAGACTTGATTCAGGAAAGAACTTTAATGCATGCTTAACTTTAAACACTGTGGGCACGTCTACATGAGATGCTACTGCTCAGTGGTTAATGTGCATTTGTTTAGTACTTGTATAAGCACTATTGAAGTCAATGTATATACTTAGAGTTAAGCATGTGCTTGCATCTTCTGCTGAAGAAAGCTTATGCTTCTTCATGAATACATAGGCCGTGTTAGATCTTTACAGATTATAGAACATACAGATTATGGGGAATACAAATTCCTGAACTCCTGTATGTGTCTGGATTAACACTGAGACCTCTGTGACAGAAAAATTCAGAAGAAACTCCATGAGTAGTAAGAAGAGGGACTGGCTAAAAATGAAGTCCAGGGAACAAAAGAGAGATCACGCCGAGAGAATGTCATTTCCGCAGCAGCTGTTCCTTTAAGATAGAGAGGTCCAGAGGGGCATGGCATGGCATGCCAGAGGAGAGAGCATGGAGCAGGGGTTCACGAGAAGAAGAGCTGTGGGGAAAGATCGAGACAGGAAAATCTCAGGAGCCGGTTCTGCCAAAAAGAGAGAGGACTCAACTGAAGGAGAGGACCTGGAATCCCTGAAGAAATAAGGTGACTCTTGAATCACCCAGAAGAGTAGAGTAGAAAAAAAAGAAACAGCGAGAAAGAAGGGCCCACAGATTCTCATCAGATTTCACAAAGGTCAAGCTTGTTCTTATCCTGTTCTGGTTTTCTGCTTTTTTTCTTTTCTTTTTTTAAATTTAATTGAGGCTGATTGTGCTCCAGGATGTTGGGAGAGGAAGAGTCCAAGTCCAGGTTGCGCTCACACCCATACAAGAAAGAGGCAGGGCTGTATGGAAGAACTTATTAAAATTATATCTCCCCACAAAACAAAAAGGGGAAGAAAGAAAGAGACTGAAAGCAGTAGCCCTGGTCAAAAAAAGAAAATTATAAATAATTCTGAAGTTGACTTTACCTAGTTATGTGCATATTGTTCTGGTGTTAAATAAATGCAACAAAGTGTTTGAACATAAAAATAAAAGTATGTAAAACAGTTTCAAAGAGTCTCAAGTTGTATGGATGTTAACTGATGGAGGTGGTAAGAAGAAAAACAGATAATTATAAAGAGAATTAATCAACCATATTCTAACTGAATTCAATTGATGATTAAAATTCTGGGGTGTTGTTCAAAGAAGATAGAGGGGTAATGCAGGCAAAAATCTAGCTGTATTCCTGATGTTTTACTGCATCAGTAACTCCTCCTGACTGATAACATCGAATTAGATCAAGCCATGCAGGTGAGAGTCAGAATATAAAGCGGAAGTACACAGATCTGGCAATCAGAGAGGTAAGAGCAACAATCAGACCCTCAAGCATCAAGGGAAAACCCCACAAGTAGAGACTCAGTTTCATGTTTCTTACATTGGTTTTAACCACCTAAATAACAACCTAGCCCCAGGATTGGGGCAGAGTGGAAAAGGTTGCCTTCAAATATCCTGTCCCTCCCTTGATATCTAGACATTAAAAAAATGGTTTCCAGAGCTTTCAATCCTAGGTGTTTAATAGGTCTCAAGGTCACTGTTTAAAATTAAAATATTTTAAGAATGTGTAAATATGTCCACCTAATGATTTAAATACCTTTACTTTCTTTTGAATGTATGATTTTTAAAGCTATTGAGAAACGATTGGTTTTGTGTGTATGACTAAACTACAAAGACATTTACACAGTTTAAGATAAACACAATAAAAGTCTAATTTTTCCAAACAGAGAGGCTTCTCCTTAATTGCCTCTAATCATTTCTCAAAGAAAAAAATGAATAGACTAGTTAATGTCAGAAGAATATTTTACATTTCATCAAGAATAATAAATTATTAGAATTTTCTTTACACACTATTCTAATTTTAACATAATTTTCTGCTTAAACATGATAATACACTTTCTGAAAAGAATTTTAAAAAGCTAAGAATACTGCATGTCAGGGAAAATAAGATTTTTTGCTGTTTGAATATATAATGCTGTTTTATTTTGAAGTATTCCTGTTTCAATGTGCTGAAGACAACTCAGACAATGCACAGCTAAGCATGCATATCTTTTCAGGATCCAGACCTTAAACTGTACCAAGTATTCTACATTTGTATACACAGCAGTAGCATAACTGGAGGCTGAGGGAAGTGAGGCACAAGCCATAGGTACAGACTTAAAGAGTGGAGAAAGAATAGCATTCCCATCCCCAGTCTTACTGTAGCAGAAACAGTCCTTCACTACCCACCAGAGGAGCCAGATGCAAGGACACATAGGGAAAGGTAAGACTACCTTTTCCCCACTTCCACGCCAACCCTTTTTCCCCTCCCATGGGGCACAGGGGAGTTTTGCCTAGGGCATAAAACACATTAGTTATTCCTCTGACTCCAATCCTTCCCTTACCAAAGTCAGGGGTTTCAGGATCAATCCTTAAATATGTATAGGTGGGAAAATTTTCACTGAGGAGAAAATGTTCAGGTGTCCATGGATTCTGAAAGCCTCAGTTTGAGAATCCAACTTGATATATAATTTTTGAAAATTACCACTACTTAACATTCTCATGTGAAAAACAGAAATAGTAATGCTCATTCCTTTTTAAAACCCCAATGAAAGCACTCAAAATCATCACAGTTATGCTATCAAATAGTTTTTAAACAGCATAAATCTATATTTAACTGTAATCTCTTTTAGAGACACTTTCTAGAGTGGCAGAAGCACCAGTCATGTCTCCCAATATGGTTAATCTGTAAGCTCTGGATGTACCTCTGTACTCTACAGATAAATAAAGTTGCAATATTCAGGCAACATTTAACATACAGGTGTCATGTATATAATTTGCTTGTATATAATAATATATAGAAAGAAAACCAAACAATAGCAATGTATATGATCTAGTTTAAAGTAGCTAGGAGTCCAGGAATATAAGAGCAACATGGTTGTGTCTACCTGTCCATTTATGTGCTTTTGCTACTACACATTAAATTTAGTATCTCTAATATGAGGAACTAACTAAATGACCATTAGGCGGCCCTAATGCACAGCAGCAAAAGTGCACACTTTTTTAGTTACGCTTAACATGCAGTAGCCTAATTTAACTGTGCATTAGTGTGTTAGCATGGTTTTTGACATGATGCTCTAATGTACAGTAAAATTGGCTACGGCACATTAAAGCACATATGAAAATGCATCCTCTTTTTAAAAAGACTATTTAAAAGGCAGGTAGAGGGTGTGCATGTGTGTGTGTGCGCATGTGCATGTGTGCGTGTGCATGTGTTGTATTCTACATAAGTTAACTTGCCAACATAAGAATGGTGCAGAACTTCCAACTGACAATCGGAAAATATTAATATTAAAAGCCATTGTATACCTTTATCTCTTGCTGATAAGTTTTCCTTAAAAGAGCTGTATGAGACATTTTGAACAGATGGTAACTGGTTTGCTCTGTCCTGAATCTCTTCACAACTGCCACAGAGCCTTACCATTCATTAATCTTCTATAGACTTCCAGTAGCACAGCAACTAAATTACACACATAGACACTCTGAGGCCAGCACTGCTGTCAGGCTTAAAATTAAACTGAAGTGCACCGTGCCAAGTCTTTTAACCAAACTCTACTATAAAACAGTTAGAAAAATAAACATTTAGCTTGGAGCCTGACCCATGAATGTTCAGTCCTAAAAGAGGAAACACTGGCTGGTCATTACATCTAGGGCATTCTATGCAGCAAGTGTAGCTAAGATTCATAAGTGGGAATAAAACCAGAAAACATCTGGTTTGAATTCACCTCAACTCATTAAGGTTTAAGAAGAGAGCTATTTCCTCTCTCTTTGAAGCAACAGGGGGAAAAATACATGTACCCACAACACCCACAATGATGCTTGCATTTGTAATGAGGTCTCTACACAGCAGGTGATAACTAAATAAAATTGTAATACATTTTCTTGGATTAGATATTACCCTGTAAATGCCAGAAGATCTTTGCTGCTTGGAGAACAAACACATGCATCAAATTCCTAATGCTCCATGCTTCATTTTCCGCAAAATAGATCCAGCATTTATAGCATATGAACACTGCCAAGACAACTTCTGCAAGTTTCTCTCTAACGTACCCTTTAAATCTACTGATAGTTTAAACCTTCCTTTTAATGTTTAGTGCATTTTTCAAAAGCTTTAACAACATGTTGACTCTATAGTATTTTAAAAAGCTGTCTACTGTTAGTTGTGGTTTCATCAGCATTTGGGTACTGTGGAGAAAATTCAAAATGAACTTTACTCCTGAGATTTAACAGTCCAAAAAGGTGTACTTTCCATTTCTTCTGATGCCCTAGCAATGTCTGGTATCTACGCAAAAGGTATTACAAACTGACAAACCAACAGAAACAAGAGCAGTTTGGTGTCCTACTCTATAATCTATTTTTATGGCAACATAGATACACTTACTACATATGGCATGTGGGCAAGTGTCTCAAATTCCAGAAGTAGCATCTTACAGTGATTTGCAGAACAGAACCTTTACAGTAAATAATTATAATGTTCTTTCAGTCTTTCTTCTTTCCTTTCTTTCCTCCTTTTGTTTTTTCAGGGAAAAAAATAAAGATTACATTTTTACTTCACAAAGTTTTATTGACTAATCTAATTGTTATCTTTCAAATGCAAATTTGAGGTTTTAATTTAGAACTACTACTATCTTTTAATTGCATCAGTTTTAGCAGAGAATTAGTATTAGTGTGTAATCTCTATAATCTCTATAATTATGGAGATTTCTGCAGTGGGAATCATGGAGCTTCAGATATAATGTATTCGGATTTCTTCATTTACCTTAATATACTTTTGTTGCAGAGTACCTCCAGGTACAGTATACAAAACTACACTATTAAAAGAGGAGTCTCCTTGGAAATTGTTTGTTCTTAATACGTCTACATTCTAATATTCAAAATTGCAAGTATTATTTTATTTGGATCAGCATATGTTTCCTTTTCTGTACAACATGTAGTTATAAAACATCCAGATTTCATCCTTACACAATGTTGTGGGGGAATATTTAAAAACCATTTAAGTATCTGCCTGCATCTTCTGACCCTACTACATAATGGTGTATGTGTGTATAGAGGGACATTTCCTCAAACACATACAGGCATCTGAAACAAATACACAAAATTCTGTTGGAGCAGAGAGTTAGGGTCCTTTTAAGAGTTTTCGACTTTCAATATTTTTTTCCCTTAGAATGGAATGGATTTTTGTTATAAGAAAAAAAGCCTATGTTTCTGGTCATAAAAATCTTTTTCTAAACAAGGATCATGCTCTCTTTTTAAGTCTGAAATATCATGAAACAACATTCAAAGAGTCACTATCTGTTTAATTCATCTTAATGGGCTGTCAGCTCTGACAACCCAGTAATTTAGGTACCAATTGTAAACTTCAATCCAGTTTTGGTGGATCACTCTGGCTAACATATTAACTGAGTATTATTGATAAGAGCAAGGACCACAAAAGCATAGCCAGTGTCTGTACTGACTCTTCTTAAAGGTTGTTTTTAAAGCTTTGTGATAGTATGGTACAGAATAATTATCAAAATTATTTTGATTTGGCTATATTATTCACTAGTGGAGAAGCAATATATGGCTTTTAGGCTTAGTAGAATCATAGAAAGTTAGGGCTGGAAGGGACCTCAGGAGGTCATCTAGTCCAACCACCTGCTCAAAGCAGAATCATCCCTAACTAGTTCATGCTAGCCAAAGCTTTGTCTAGCCAGGTTTGAAAACCTCCAGGAATAGCGCTTCCACCACCACCCTGGGTATCCTGTTCCAGTGTTCCTAGTGAGAAAATTATTCCTGATATCTAACCTAAACTTCCCTTGTTTCAACTTGAGACTGTTGCTCCTTGTTCTGTCATCTGCCACCACTAAAAACAGTCTAGCTCCATCCTCTTTCAAATGCCGCTTTAGTTAAAGGCTGCTAGTAAGTCTCTTTTCAGTCTCCTCTTCTCCAGACTAAATAAGTCCAATTCCCTCAGTCTTTCCCCATAAGTCATGCCCTCTGGCCTTGTCATCATTTTTGTTGCCCTCCACTGGACCCTCTCCAATGCATCCACATCCTTCCTGTAGTGGGGGGCCGAAAACTGAACACAGTACTCCAGATGTGGCCTCACCAGTGACCAGTGCACCAGTGCTGAATAGAGGGGAATAATCACTTTCCTTGACCCAGATTTATAGATTGTAAATCTGGAATGGACCTCGGAAGAACATCGGGTCCAGCCCCCTGCACCAGGCAGGAAAGACAGCGGGGATCAGGTGACCCCTGCAAGCTGTCGGTCCAGTCTCTTCTTGAAGATTTCCAGGGTAGGTGATTGCACCTTCTTGCCTTATTCCACAGTCTGGACACTCTGACTGTGAAAAAGTTACCTACCTACAGGCAACACACCTCCCAATGCATCCCAGTATGCTGTTAGCCTTCTTGGCAACAACGAGACACCATTGGCTCATATTCAGCTTATTGTCCACTGTAACCCCCAGGTCCGTTTCTGCAGAGCTGCTGCCCAGCCAGTCAACCCCCAGCCTGAACTGGTGTATGGGATTTTTCCATCCTAAATGCAGGATTTTGCATTTGTCCTTGTTGAATCTCATGCAATTCCTTTTGGCCCAATCCTTGAATTTGTCTAGGTCACTCTAAATCCTAGCCCTACTCTCCAACATATCTACTACTTCTCCCAGCTTAGTGTCATCTGCAAACTTGCTGAAGGTGCACTGTATGCCATCTTCCAGGTCATTGCTGAAGACATTCAACAAAACCAGCCCCAGGACTGACTCTGGGGCAATCCACTTGATACTGGCTGCCAATTAGACATCAATTACAAGGGATCCTGGTTTTGTCTGATTTTTAAAAATCCCCAATTTTTGTTTTAAAAAAGTTACCCCAAATCCACATTTTTCCATGCTTAAAATGAAATGCCCCTATATATATATCTATATATTAGTGGCATTTCATTTAAAGCATGGGTAAATGTGGATTTGGGGTTATTTTTTAACCTAACATTGTGGACTTTAAAATCAGATAAACCAGGATTCCTGTTGATTACTTCTGTCTGACCCCGATGCTCCAGCCAGTTTTCTATTCATCTTAAAGTTTATTTATCCAGTCTGTACTTCCTTAGCTTGCCTGCGAGAATGTTGTAGGAGACCAGATCAAAATCCTTGCTAAAATCAAAGTACACCATATCCACCTGTCCCTGGGCATCCACAGAGCCAGTCCCTTCATCACAGAAGTTAATCAGGTTGCTAAGGCACGACTTGCCCCTGGTGCATCCATGCTGACTGTTCCTAATCATCATCTTTCTCTCCAAGTGCTTAGAAATGGATTCTTTGAGGATCTGCTCCATGATTTTTTCAAGGACTGACTGATCTGTATTCCCTGGATCCTCTTTTTTCCCTTT
>NW_017729032.1:92686672-92697762 GCF_001723915.1 Gavialis gangeticus
TGGATCCTCCTTCTTCCCTTTCTTAAATATAGGCACTATGTTTGCCCTTTTCCAATCATCTGAGACCTCTCCTGATTCTCACGAGTTTTCAAAGATGATGGCCAATGGCTTTGCAATCACATCAGCCACCTCCCTTCCTTTTTCCTTATAAACTTCCTTTTTTGTGATTTAGTTTACTGAAGAGTTCTCTGCTTAGCCAAGCTGGTTTTCTGCCATACTTGCTAGTCTTCCTCCATATCAGGATGGTTTTTTCCTACATTCTCAGTAAGGCTTCTTTCTTGTACAGCCAGCTCTCCCAGACTCTGCCTCAGACTGGCTTCCCAGGGGATCCTGCCCATGAGTTGCCTAAGAGAATCAAAGTCTGCTTTTCTGAAGTCCAGAGTCCTTACTCTGCTGATCTTCATCCTTCTTTCCTTAGGAACCTGAACTCAATCATTTCATGGTCACTGCTGTTCACATTGCCATCCACTACTACATTCCCCATCAATTCTTCCCTGTTTGTGTTCAACAGCTTAAGAACAGCATGGCTGTTCCAGCACTTGCACCAGGAAGTTCGACCCAGTAGTCTTCAAAAACTTCCTGGATTATACAGACATTTGGGGGCATTGGGGGAGGTTAAACCAATTCAAAATGACTGCCCAATATCAGGTAAATCAGGATGGTGGGTCTAGGGTTGTGGGTCCACTGTGGGATCGGGGGAAGGCATGACCCATGAGTGGTCAGGGGGCAGGCAAAACCTGAAAGGGGGCTGGGGGGGTCAGGCATGACCCACAGAAGGGGTCAGGGGGTAGGTAAAACCTGAAAGCAGGATGGGGGACCAGGCATGACCCACAGATAGGCTGGGGGGGCAGGCATGACCTGCAGGTGGGGTGCAGGAGTCAGACATGATCCATGGGTGGGTCCCCACCTACAGTGAACCTACACCCACATCCCTCACACTCTTCCACCCACTGGGACTTACTTGCTTGTGGGATAGGGTTGAGAGAGCTGGCTGGTTTGGGGGAGGTAGAAAAAGGGTTTGGGGGATAAAAATAGCTGAGTGGGGTGGGGGTGAAAAGAGAAGTCCTGGGGCTGGGGCCAGTGGCTGGGTTTTCCCAGCCCCAGGGCTGTGCAGGGAAAGTGGACAGAAGTGCCATGCACTGGTTTGACCTAAATCAGATAAGTTTGATACTACATAGATCTAGGTTTATCTTAAATTGGGTTCTGCAATTTTTAGATCAATTTATGTGCATAGAACTTCTGTACAGTTCTGTACAGTTAGACTGACTGCCAGTCACTGAAACTGCAGTGTAAGTGTAAGGTTGGTACCGGGATAAACAAAGTTTAAAATCAGGTGGCCATTTTGAACCCAATTTAACCTCTCCAAATGTCTGTATTTAGCCATACAAGTCATTCCAATGGGACCCTATATTCTTCCTGTAGTTGTCAGCTTGTGGTGGGCTTTGTGGGGGAATGGGGAGACAGTAAAGTGTCTTTCAGGAGTCTCTTTAAAAATTCAGAAGCACTGATGCATGAGAGAATACATGGGAAACTACAGTAAGGTAATACATTTCAATATTTGGAAAAGACCTTTTAAACTTTTAGACAAAAGACAAGATTCTATCCCAGTACCAGCACCTGTCAACCACCTGTCAATGTTCCCCCACAAAAATTTAACCTTTGGCATTTGATATTGCCCAAAAGGCCAAAAGGAAAGAACTTTATGTCTATGACATCACTGCTACCCTGGGAAGGCATCCATATATTTCTTTGCTAGATGGGCAATTTTTTACTTAATACTAGCAAAATTGATCCTAAGGAGGAGTAGATGTGAGCAATTATATAATACAGGAAATCTGTTGTGCCAAGGTAAGTAAATTGTCAGGCTTACATACAGAATTAGTGTATTTATTAATTTACTTGACTAACACAATAACTAATCAGGATACTTCACAGAAAAATATATACCTGACTTAAAGTGTGTGCAGTCTAATACAGTAAAGAGACCAATCTAAACAAAATTATTAAGGTGGTAAGAACTGGATAAAAGAACATAAGAAAGGGTAAGAGAGTGAATATTTTCCTGCAGTGGATTGACAGAGACTGACAAAATAATGATGTAATTACTGCATTTTGCTATTTTGGAACCAATATTACAGAGATTATTTTAACCTATATATATATTTTATTCCTCAATAAAGTTAAAGAGGAAAAATACTTCAGTTATAAGTTTCTTTGCATAGAAACTATAATTTATATAGAGAGAGTAAGAGATAATTGTAACTATTTATATTCTGAGACATACTGTGCTCAGCACAAGTTCCTTGACACTGATTTCTAACTCCTGTTGATATTTAAACAATTAAAGGTTAATCAAAGACAAAATGTTTTGAAGAAAGATCATACCAAGATAGTACATTTATCTCCTAATTGTCTGAGGGTAAATTCACAGAGAGCTGGTTTTGTTGGCTTTTGTTATCTGACTAGGGGCAATGAATTTCAGGTTTTTTGTTCTGGTGATAATCAATTTACTCATCAGGTTGTTTAAAGATTAGGCATCATTAAAGATGTTTGACAAATACATGAGTTACATTATTATAGCATTTTTTTTCTTCTTTAGCATGCATGATATAGCCTCAATCTTGTAACAGGTTGTTATTTCATGGACTATGTCATGACTTGGGGAACCCAGGAATGGCCATGATGGCCCTAGGGCTCCGTGACCATGCCAGCTTCACCCTGCAGGCACTTTCTAGTCTCTCCTGCCATGTCTTGTTGGTTAAGATAATAAGTAGGGAGGCTCCCTGTGAGTTTGTATTACCAATGTTTTTCATAAATAAGTTTACTCCCACTAGAGTCAATGGGAATAACACCAAATGTGTTGAGTAATGTAAACTCACAGGTGGCACTAAAAACTTGATTTGGGTCTCATAGACTTGAATCCTGGGAGTTTATATTTAAATGAGTGAATATAATGAATATAAACAGATCAGAAGAGCCCAGTCACCACTACTGCTTTTCCATGGTTTCTGCATCAAACCATGAGTGTGATAACTTTGCTCTCCTTACAACAATTCTGAATTTATTTTCCTTACTACTTGGCCATAGTCTTGTATTCAGTTACAATATGGTATCCTTTAAATTTTACTGCTGGGTTCTTCAGGGGCAGCAGCCTCAACTTTAGCAAAACAAAACTATCCCATATTTTATGTTTCAATGTGTGGGTCTATTGGGCTTAGTAACAATTTTCTGTTTGTTGTGTTTAATATTGGAATGACATTGTACTCATAGTGTTCCACATTTTCATTTTTTATTTGAAAATAAAAAATCTGAGAATTTTCAGGGTTTATCTTCCAAACATAAAAAACCGGATGAAATTGGGATAAAAGGAAGAAAAGAAAAAAATGGTTTAAATCAGGGAAAATAATAATATATTCCCATGGCAGTGAGAGAAGGAGGGAGTGAAGTAAGGCTGGGACTAGTGAAGGGCTGGAGGGAGGGGCGCGGTGCAGCCTGTCAGCCACTCCCAGAACTGCAGCAGGGAACAAAGCGGGGGGAGCTGTTAGTGGGTGTGTGACATGGGGCGGGGTGGGGGGGCATGGCTCTTGCACTTACATGCCCCCCAGGAAGGTTGCAGACTGGGGAGCTGTGCTGGGCTCTTCCCGGGGGGTGCCTGGCTCCAGATCTGCACACAGGACAAGAGAAGACTATGCCCACCTTGAGCACTGGCAGGAGCCTGGTGCCACTACTGACCATAGCCAGCAGCAGCAGCAGCCTGCTCTCATCCTATGTATGGATCCAAGAGCCCAGCGCAGCCCCCCAGCCTGCAGCCCTCCCAGGGTGTGCATATCAGGAAGAGCCATGCCCCCCAGCACCGCACCCTGCACCCACCAACAGCTCCCCTGCTTTGCTCCCTACTGCAGTCCCAGGAGTGGTTGATGGGTTGCACTGCACCCCTCCCCTCTGCTGCAGCAGCCTGCTGCTGGGTTGCCCTGGAATTTGGGGGAAATGGGGAGTAGCACACAGCCAGACATGGGTGCTGCCCGGGGTCAGAGCTGGGAGCCCACATCCCCAGGCAGCAGTTCCAACCCCATGTGCCCATGAAAAGCAGCTGAATGCAGTCCCCGCCACAGGAAGCAGGCTGAACTCTCTTGCTTGTCCCCCCAGCAGGACTTGCAGCTCCTAGCACCTGCGGCAGGCCCCCAGCTGGAGCTGCCAGGTGCAGCTGGAACTCACCTGGCCTGGGAGTGATTCCCACAGCCCCTCCCACCCCACCCAGGGTCAAATCCAGGAGCCCCATGCCCGCAGGCAGCTGCTCCAGCCACTCTCCCCTGGCTTCTGCACAGGGACCGTCATTCCCTTTGCTCCCTGCTAAGCCAGCATCTGCTGCCATTTCCCCCCACCATTGTTTTTTATTGATTGACACTGAAAAATAGGTGTAAATCAGTAAAAACCAAATAACTTCAATAAAAAAATCTGGTAATTTACCGGTGAAATTCAGTAAAAACTGAAAATGCGGAACACAATGTGCTCATGATGGTCCATGAATTATGCAAGAGGTAAGGATCCTTGTGGGTGATATCTTATATTGCACAGTGAGGATAAAGTCACACAAGGTTTCAAATATAAGGCATTCAGGACCTAATGAAGAATGCCTTGCATTTGAAAGCTTGTCTAACTTTATGTCAACCATACATCGATCCAATAAAAGATATTACCAATAAAAGGTATCACCCGCAAAAATTCTTGCCTCTCACATGTTGGCATGAAAATTTATGAACTAAGGACTTGATTTTTTCTAATGCATATGGCCTTGTGTGACTTGACACCATATCAGTGATAAAATTGAAAGCCATTAACCTCATGGAAGTTATGAAGCTCCCTACTGCATGTCACAGTGCATCTATGGTTATGTACTTTAAGTAGATAACATGTGCTCTCTTTTTCATGAACATAGGTGACTAGCAAGTTACAGCCTTTGCTGTAAGAGACATGAGGTTTTCAACAGTAACTGGTTTCACAGTGGAGAATTTTGTTATCTTCTATCCTTTTGTTCTCTTCTATCTTCTACCTCTGACATATGATGTCAGTTGTCAGGATATAAGATGATCCTATCTATACATATGTATCTACAGCTATAACTATTGATCTATCTAGATGTGTGTACACAACTATATTCATACTATATATCAAACATGATAGATGCTTGATCATTGTGCTGAGACAGAGCAGCTGAGGTTAATAGCACAAACAAACACAACTCAGCAATCTCAGACCTGCAAATGAAAAATAAAATTCATCTAGGTATACGAAAAATAATTTAGGTTAACAAACCAGTATTCAGATTTCTATCACTTTCTTCTGTTCTTGAAAGAAGTGACATACCATTTTGAGTGTTCTGAAGACAACTTTCTCCAACAACTTTTCTTGTCTCTCCTAAAAGTACTGACCACATACAACAATATAATTTAGTGCGAACTTACATTTTTTGAAAATTTATTGTCCAGCTAACTTATATCCCTTTTCCTGTCTTCATTGAATCCATGTATCAAAATAATGTCATTTACTGTGTTCATTGGTTTCTTCGAATTTAAGGAAAGGAAATTACTTCAGTCCTTCTTTTGCTGACTGAGACCACATACAAGCATTCATTTCTAGTAGTGAAAAATTTCCACCACTGGAAATATTTCCAGGAGAGGGAACAATACAGGCATTCAGCCTATAACCACCCCTGCTCCTTGTATCTTTGTGAAACTGGAGTAATCCACTGAAGCAATCTGACAAATTCATCACCTGTTTTTCATTCTGGGGTCTCCAGTGTGAGATGTAGGTAGCAAGCTTTGCCATGCTTCTCCATCTGCTTGGCTTCCTGCACCAAGGAACCAGTGAAGCTAGCAGTGCGGTAAGCTCTCTGTCTGTGGGAGGGACAGGAGAAGCTTACCTTTGTGCCTTCTTCAAACTAAGGTGGCCCTGGTTTCCAGAAGGCATAGGAGCTTTTCCCTACAGTTTGACTTCTGCTCATCTACAGGAGGACTTAAGCTGTAGGGAATGTGCACCAGCATTAATTCTCCCAAGAGCAACTTCTATTGAGTTGGAACTGGGTTATTTTTCTCCTGGAACCACCACTTTTGGTCTGGGATAAATAGTTTGTAAACTTGTGGTTTCTACTGGAAGAACAGTATTTCTCCTGGTAGAAATATAATGCATTTCTGGCCTCAGTGGCATTTAGGTATTCCAGCTATAAATTGCTTCTGTTTTGCTAGAGACATATTATCCTTGAGTTTCTTTTAGTATTGTCACCTTTCTCCTTTTGTGATATACTTGCCAAACTAGCATTTCATGGCTGTATGAAATGTTAGTGTGTATGGGACATTAATCTCTTAGCAGTGGCATCCTTGCTTGGATAAGCAAAGGTCAAGAGCTCATGCTTATCTTCCCTATGTTTTCTTGAATTTTCTTTGTTTCCTGTGTACTGCAGATATTAGTGACATGTCCAGTGTTGAATAAAAACAAGAGGGATGCAAAGATGTTAGCTAGGCTCTTGCCCTTATATTTAAAGAAGAATTAGTGTGTAATAATGCAAGTAATTAAAAGCATAAGCAATTTTCAGGACCTGGCAAAGATTATACAGCTTCAAGTTATGACCTGGATTTGTAGGTTAAGGAACTGTTTAGAGTTGTTGCTTCTAGTTATTCAAACAGCAGCTGGGTTCTGACCTGGGACCTTTGCACCTCTCAGAGAGACCTGAGTTCTGAGTCATCCTCAGGTTCATTTTAATGCATGCATTTTCCACTCCCCAGAAAAATGCCCTAATACCATGCTGTAGGATAGGCAGGGCTAAGTGCATTCTCCATCCTTCCTGTTGAAGCTGGGTCTTTTGTTGGAAAGGAATAGAGTTATTAAGCCAGAAATTATGAAGGAGGAATCCTGGCTCTTGTAAGCTCACTGAGGCAGGAATTCTTCCAGAAAGAAAAGAAGTCATAGGTTCTGACTTCTCCCCTAATCCTGTTTATGCATTTCCTCTAAAAAGACTAGTTAATTAAAAATAAATCATAGGGAGAAGGGGGAAGAACCCTCTTAGTACCAATTGGGTACCAAGGACTCTTTGCCCTACCTAGATTCCTTTTCTATGCAAGGGGCTTGTCCGATGCCATATGTAGAAAATCAAGATAAGTAAGTACCATAAGACCTTGAACCAAATATAAGACTGTCAAGAAAAGTTCAGATTGAGAGAAATTGGATTTGGGAATGTAACTTTCATACATATTTAACTGTCATACTTTTTTAAAAGCAAAGCGTTTCTAAATGAGAAACCTTTGCTAATTCTAATTGCATTGTTATATTGCCACATCATTTCTAACACTATAATTAGGAACCCAGTCTGGGGTTGAATGTACTTGAAGGAACTGAATGATCTGAAATGTTGTAGTACTAGTTCCAGGGTCTATGAACCAAACATCAGGGGATGTGTAGCATCAGGGTCATCAGAAGCAGGGTCTGCTTCAGAACAGCCTCCTTTAAGAGCCAATCTGTTCATCAGTCTCTAGACCCTGGGCACTTAGAAGTATCAGAAGCACTTAGATCTAGTGTTTAAAACCAGTTACAACAAACTAGCATCCATCCATAGACTATGACTGACCAAGGAGTCAAATGGAGGGAAAGTAGTTCCATCAGTAGTACCAAACATGATACTTATTGGTAGGGCTGTCCAAAATTTTGCCAGCAGTTTTGTTTTGATGTTGTTTCAACTCATTTTGAACTTGAAACAGCAAAATTGAAATGAAACAGAGAGCTGTGAAACAGCCTCAAAAGAGGCAAATCAAAACATTTTGAACTTTTCAAAACATTTCGAGTTTCAAAGCTCAAGCTGGGCTTGCCTGCAGGGAAGCAGAAACTAAAGTAAAGAGAGGGAGAGGGAAGAGCAGGGACAAAGGGGAAGGAGTGCTCTCATTATTGACTGTGTAGCTGACCAGTGACTGTCATCCTCCCCTGAGATCCCTTCCAAGCCCAGTGCTCTGGGGGAGGGATGGAAAAACTGCATAAAAGGCAGCATTGTTTGAACTGCCCTGGTTTCTGCTTTGGTGTCAGTTACTGAGCTCTGTGTTCCAGTTTTGCCTGTCAGCAGCAAGAGGTGCAGGGCCCCAGAACCCAGAATCCCCCTGCACCTATCTCCTTGACAGCTGGCAGGCTTCGTGGCCACAGCAGGGCCTAGGAGGCCTGCAGTTTTCACCCCCCTCTGCCCTAAAACAGATACAGTCAGTTGTACAAGCACCCAAGTCATGAGTTTTGCCTGTCAGCAGCCAGAGGTACAGGGCTCCAGGACCCAGAAGCCCCTGCACCTATCTTCTTGACAGCTGGCAGGGGCTATCATGCCTGCAGCTTTCACCCTGCTGCACCTTAACACAGACAGTGTCACCCATGTCATGAGTTTTGTTTGCCTGTAGCTTGAAGTGCAGTTTCCCCAAACCCCCTGCACCTATCTCCTTGAAACTTGGCAGGCTTTGTGGCCTCAGCAGTGGCTACCATGGCTGCAGTTTTGACCCCACTGTGGCTTAACATATACACGTGACATGAGTTTTGCTTTCAAGATTGAGGTGCAGTTCCCCACAAACCATGCACCTATCTCCTTGAAACTTGGCAGGCTTCATGCCCTCATAAGGGGCTACCATTCCTGCAAGTTTTATCCAAATCAGGCCAGAAATGATAAAGTTACAGGCTGTTTCATGCTTCCCCATTATAGCCTATGGGCAAAATGTCAAAACAGCGAAACTGTTTCGATGAAATGAAACAGAACAGTGGTTTCAAATTGAAATGAAATTTGAAATGAAATGCTGTTCCGTCAAAACATCGAAATGCAAGTTGAAACAGAACGGTGCCATTTTTCACATCCCTGCTTATTGGAGAACCCTCCACAGCAGAACATCTAGGACCTCTGTATGCTGGAAACTGTAAGGGAAGAGGGCAAGGGGACAGACCATACTGTATAAGTTCTGCATAAGTACTCTTTTCCATCAAAACCATTCTCTACCACTGTGAGATACAGGGTACTAAGCTAAGGCATTTCTTATGTTTATAGAGGAACACTGAGACAGGCTGTGACAACTATACCTTGGCATGACCCAGAAACCAAACTGCACACAGACTTTGGTAATAGACTTAAATGATACTCTACACCAAGGCGCAGAGTAGCAGCACCCAGTGACCATCAGGGGTTACCTCATTGTTTACAAGTGAAATTTAAGGTATTAATTTTAACTGCTAAAGAGCCAAATGGCTGGAACCTGATTATCTAAGAGTCTGACTGACTCTCTGCATGAAATGGAATTGCAATGACAGTCAGCAAATGTACTTGAGCTGCCAAAGCAGGAGGCATCTCAGCACGGAAAAATTACTCTCCACCAAGTTGAGCCATGAGATGAGTTTTATTTTTCTTTTACCCATCTTTACACGTCTTTTACACTTTGTAGAGACTGCTTTTAAATTATGTTAAATGGCATAAAAATTAAAGATTTTCCTAATATATAAAATATATTATTAAAAATAGCATATAAATAATTCACCATAATGTATATTGGCATTATACAATAATATGGCAGTTTTGCCATGTGCATAAATTAAACAGCACTTGTATAATACTTGACTTATAGAGTGGCTACTGATTAGCTGAATATTCAAGACATGATAAGGGCACAGGACAGCAGCATCAAATATTACCCATTAGAATAATTAGGCAGCTTATGTATTGTCACATTGGCACTATGAAGATGGTAACTTTGTAGCATACAAAGTGCAGCATCTGCTATATTAATAGCAGATGCTGTTCTTTAGCACAGGCATTTTTGCTACCAGGCACTCCGATGGATACACAGTTGCAACAAAACCAACCACATACCAGTACCTGTAGTTCAATTAGCATGAAAACATTGGCTCCAAGGTGCCTTATGGAAAGATCTGTAAAAATATGCTCAGCAAAAGCATTTGAGAGTAAGGAACTTTGAGGAAGTTTAAGAATGCTAAATGAATATTAAAACTAGATTTAAATAGGCAGGAAAAAGAATTGCCTTCAGTCCTAAATAACCAGCAGGAAAAACAAAATCAAAGGGAAAAGTTATACATAAATAAATTGCATACATCAAGAGATAGCAAGGAAAGAAATGGAATTTTCCAGTTGACAAACATACAGCAGAAAGAGGCTAATTGTAAACAAGACTACTGTAAAATCAGTTTAATTGCCAGAGAATGATGAATATCTGAAAGGGAAGTCAGGGAAGCTTGATACACAGAACATACTTCAGAACCTGAGTGATTATGATTATTCCCATTAAGGCATTTTCAAATAGTGCACAATAATGGAAAATAATGCAGGCACATCACAAACTGTTCAAGCCCTATCAAGCCCTTAAGCCAGTAGAAATATAATGTGGAAAAGAAGGTACACAGAAAATAGGATATAATTGTATAAGACAAACCACTGGTGAATCAGAAAATTGGAAAAAACTTGAAAATCTAAGTAAAGGTAGCAAAAATAGGGTAATCATTTATAATTATAATGAGAAATGAAATAGCATACCCACACTTACTTTTATTTATTTTTTTTAAATAGTGGTAAATCTAACCAAAGAACAAGAATTGAATCTAGAGTTATAGCAAAAGAATAAATGTAATCTAAAACAAATAGAAACATATTTTGCTATTGCATACATGACACTGACCATATTTTTCTTTTAATTACATAGAAATGGTTATTGCACTAAAGTAGTTTTCAAGCCTGCATTAACTCAGCATAGTGATATAAGGCAATCAGGCTAAGTATAGACATTCAAAAAGCCTATGGGGGAAAGCATGATAACAGTCACTCTTTACTTAAAGTGCTATAAGTTAGAGTACATTCCAACCAAAGGGATGTGCCCTGTCCACTGCAGGGGGTTCAGTGCCTGTCTGTACTGGTCAAGGCCAGCTGGCAAGGCGTATTAATAGAGGCCTCCCAGGAGGCTGCCAGAGTGGCCCCTCCCAGACCTGCCTCCCCACCAGCTGGGGGCTGTCAGCAGTGGCTGAGGGGGGACAAAGGGGAGAAAGGAGCCCCTCCTGCCATGAAGATCCAGCCTGCCCCC
>NW_017729032.1:92697886-92707982 GCF_001723915.1 Gavialis gangeticus
CCCCCCCTGCCATGAAGATCCAGCCTGCCCCGCCATCACCCCAGCCAGCAAGCTGTGGGTGGGCCCTCATGGCAGGAGGCTTCCTTCCTCAAGCTGCAGCCAGCAGAGGCACAAGTTTCGTGTGCCACCTTTTGCTGCACTAGGACCTCTGGCAAAATGGGGGTGGGAGGAGTGGAAAAAGGAGTCCCACTGCTTTTCAGCTCCCCGTTTCCTGGTTTGGGTCTTGGTGGGGGCAAGGCTGGGCCCACATTACAGGGGCCTCCTTTTCCATGCCCCCATCTTAGAGTTCCCAGTGTGGCAAAAAGTGGTGCAGAGAACTTGCACTGTTGCTGCTGGCTGCATGTGGGGGATGGGAGCCCCCCCCCCACTGCAAGCCCACCCACCACAGCTTGCTAGTTGCAGTCTTGGGGGGGATGGGATGGGAGGCTCCCTCCCCTGGCCCAGTGCCCAGCATGGGGAAACACCAGGTCAGCTGGCCCCTCCTGAAGTGCCTGGCTGTTACTGTCAAGAGACTTGGGTGGGGAGAAAGAGAGCCCCCTACCTGTGGCCAGGACTGAGCCTAACTGCCCCAAAGAAACCAACTAGCAAGCTGTGGGGGGACCTCGCAGTGGGGAGGGCTTCCTTTCCCCTTCCCCAGACTCTTGACAGGGGCAGCCAGCAGCTGCAGCAGAGCTGCCTAGCCATGTTTTGCTGTGCCAAGAACTGAGGTGGAGATAGAAGGGAGCCCCTGTGCCGTGCAGACCTGGGCTGACCCCCCCCCCAACCCTCTAGCCACCAAGCTATGGTGGGGGCCCTTGCAGCTGAAGGGATCCTTTCCCCCCCACAACCACAGTTCTCAGAGCAACAAAAGGCTGGAGCAGCCACACTTTGCAGCTTCTGGTTGCAGCTGCCAGATCATGTGGGAAGGGGGAGGTGAACAGAGGCCCCCTGCCATGCAGACCCAGCCCAGTCCCCATTCCAAACCCCAAGACAGCAAGCTGTGAAGAGGCCATCATGGTGGGGGGATGGGAGGGCTCCTTCCCAATTGCTGCTGACAGGTAGCATCTGGCAGGGGTGGGGCTGGGGAGAGGGGCTGCTCCTGCAGCAGGTGCTGGAAGAGAAATTCAACTTCTTCCCCTAATGAACCCCCTCTGTCTGGGCTGGGCTGAGCTGCATCATAGGGCTGGAGCAGCTGCAGGGGCAGAAACCCCCTCCCTCCCTGCCACCAGGCTGCCTGTGGAGCTGTGATCAGAGGCTCTCACTGATCCAGGTCAGTGACAGATGAGGTGGTGGGGCCTGCCCAGCCACTCAGGCAGAGGAAATAAGTTTAGAGCACAGCCCTGTGCAATGCTGCCTGGGACGGTTGAGATCATGCTCCAAATTAACTCTTAATGGGATCTGGCACAGGTGTTTGGTAAGATGCTCTAACTGAATGCACTTCAGGTTAGTATACAACCACCATTAATTCAGAGTAGGATCCACCATTTTTAAAGCACTTTATGTGCTGTGAATGTCTGTTACATTATGGCTGTAAAGCACTTTTTGTGTGCTTAAAGCACATGAAGTGTAAAGTCTGCACTTAGCCTCTGATTCTGGAAGTAAGAAGCAATAATGTTGGATACACCTTCTTGTTCCCTATGCAGAGGCAAGAGTTAAAAAAGGGGCAGAAGTAATGTACAGTTTCCAAAATCAGTCCAAGTTTTCAAACAAGTGAGCCCTGCATACCTCAGATGATTCCTAGCTCTGAATCCTGAGTGAACAGAAGCATGTGATGTTTGACCTTAATTCAGATGCCTGTACTCCCGAGAATATTGGGAGTTCAGACCCATTCCTGCACTTGCCATTTTTTTAATAACAGAAAAAGAGATCTGTGCATAACCTCAAGAAAACATCTAGTCACCCCATCATCCAGTCCTTTTCAAAAACATTTCAGATAAACTATTCATAGCTTCCTTCTCAGCATGTGTGGTTTTCAGGGGTTTTCTTGTGGGTTGGTTATACCACATAGAGAGCTTAGAAAACCAATTAAGTTTCTTTGGAGCATCTACCTGAGGATAGACACCTAACTTTTAGTGCGCACACAGAGACACACACTCCAAAGCCCAAGTCAGAAAAACCTAAAGTGAGTTTCTCAGATTTATTTTAAGTGACTTATTCAAAATCAACAGTCAGTTGAAGGATAGAACTTATAGCCTCTTATTTGTACCACTAGATTATGTCTTGCATCTCCATTCATTATCTGAGAGTAAATTCATTGTAAATTAGACCTGATATTTCTTTCATACACCTCTCTATTTTATCCTGTTACTTAATGGACTTAAGCTTAGGACTATGATAGTCAAATAGCAAACGCATCAGAAGCTGAAATGTGTGGATAGCCATTTAAAATATTGTATTATTATTTACCAATACTTTTCTGAACCTTTTGGTCAGGAAGCTGAGCTGGCTATATGATAACCCCTAGTCTTCGTAAGAGTTTCAACATTTCCCAATTCACAAATATTCAAGGATGACATCACTAAAATGAATTTCTGCTTCTATTCTAGGTAAAATGAATGTATTCAAACTGATCTATTCAGGGGCAGATCTAGGGGGAGATGCAATAGACCACCCGAACTTTAAGACCAGCTCCCTGGCAATGGCAGACACATTTCTGTTTGGGCAGCAGTGATGGCATCATTTGACTTCATGGCTTGTCATAATCTACCTGATGCCTTCTGTACACTGCTATGGGTAGCGTTTGGGTGGATCATAGCCAGGCATGTTTAGTCACACCAGCAGAGCTGACCACTTTTACTTTTGCTGCTGACTTTGGCTAAGGACCCTCCAGGCCCCTTGCCTAGGCTGCAGAAAAGCTAGTAGATAATACCAGGAGGCTGTAGGATGTAAAATAAGGAAACAAATTTAAATAAATAAACTGCTACTTAGCTCTTTGCTGGCTTCTTGCAGCTTTTCTCAGGCTTCACCTTCTGGTCTCCTCTTATCTTTCAGAGGCTTTTAAGAGAGCCTACAGGACTTCTCCAAAATAGACAAATGAGCGATTTTGCCCTTGGCCTCTCCTGGTGGCTGCTTGACCCCTGGTAAGTCCAGGCAGCCTTGCCAGTACAGTCACTCCCCAAGGCTGCTTTCAGTGTCTTTTATTCTTCTCCCTGCTGGCCAGCTCTTCTTTATTCACCATACCTGTGTCAGCTCCCTTGCTGGGAGGCTCACTACATCCCTGGACCTGGATCCTCAGCCTTAAGTGAGCCCTTCCAGGTCTGGGGTGGGCGTTTAAAAGTGCTCCCAGACTGGGGGGCTCTTCAGGCTCCCCCATACCCATAGTAATGGGGGCCGGCCCTGTTACACCTTCTAATCTCTCCATTCCTTAGGTGTTAATGACTCTCTCTCTTTCCTAATGGTATCCAATGGTTCCAATGGAACCAAGTCAAGCTATCATTTCTTCTGCAATTCTGCTGTCTGTTTGCTGCTCCTGGTAATATAGTTCCTATTTCACAGCCCTGCAGATTGTTTTAAACTCTATCTAGAAACACTGACCCAGGTGTAGAAACATTAACTCAGGTGAACATTAACTCAGAAATAACTTTCAATGAAGCACTGGATGCACTGTCAAGATGCTCGGGAAGGCTTGATTTTGTTTTATAAGTATGAAAAAGATAAAAACAAGTATAATGAAAACAGAACTAAGGAACAACATATTTTGATTATTTTTGCCTAGTTTGTTGTGTTTTTATACATATCTTACATAGAAGATTAATGCAAATTAAATAGAAGTTTTTCTGGGTTTTGTTTGTTTGTTTTGCTTCAGTCTTAAACTGAATAATAAAGTCCTAGGCCTCTAGCTATAAGTAAAACTTTCAGTTTCTCTTTAACTGCAGAAAAATGTATGTTGTGTTACCTATGATCATGCACCATGCCATCTTCAGCCCCATTTTCAAAATCCTAGATACTCCCTTGGATCTATTGCTTAGGATATGGCCAGAAACTTCAGCCAGCCATCTTCTATTCAGTGGCTTTCTCATAATGCTTCTAATCTTGAGATGGCTTTATATATTATTCCAGCTGGATTTTGTGCAAACATTTGTATTGTATGTAACTGCTGTGTGGAAATCTGTTTTCTACCAACTAAGGAGCATCTGTAGATTATGTCCTAGTTAATGTGAAGGGCCTTTGTGCATTTCTTTGTTTTAGCCTATTTATACATCACACTTTTTATTAGTCTCCCTGCTGTCTGACAAACCAGTTGATATAAGGTACTGCTGTGAAAATTTTCAACTGGATTAGACAAAGCAAGTATATATGGTAGCCTCAGTTTTCACTTGCTTAAGGATATTTTCTCCCTGCACATTGTGCATATAATTCCCACAAATGTTAATGGGCTTTAAGATTGTGTATCGAGGGCAAACTAGACCTATTATATTAGTTGCCAGTTAGATTCCATCGTGCTTCATAAAACACTAACTGGTGAAATGGAATTATTAAAACACAGTCCACAATGGAAGAGAACAAAACCTTTTAATTCCTGTTTGGAATAAAATGCATATGGGAGTTTATGCAGAAAAATTCCTGTAGAAAATGGTTTCTGTACTACTTGTATCAAAACACATGTAGCAGCAATTAGTGATCCTTGATGGATTCACTGCTATAATACATATTGTGGACAGCAAAAGCTGTTATCAAAGTGAATAGGAACATTGATTTTTATAAGGTCAGCAATTTTTCAACAAACTGGCAAAGCAAGGATTACGACTTCAGACATCTTGGTACCTATTTAAATATCTAGAACTTTGAACATTTGTTGGTGTTTCTAGGGATAAAATAAATCATTTAGGAAGAGAAAAAGAAAAATGATCGCTTTATTACATGTATTTACTTCCCCTTTGATGTTCATGTCAGATTTGCTCATTTAAAAGAAAATAATTCTCCTACAGTCATTATAGTAATTCAGGTTCAAACAGCCAAAGAAACCAAGTTATAGTCTGTCTCCTTTGAAGATCTGCAGTTAGTTTTCTCTCACACAATTTGAATAAATCTTCTCAAACACAATGCTAAGACAGAAGGTGACAGAAAAGAAAGGGGGTAAATCACAATATAGATGTTAGAAATGGGGGTAGGCAGGGCTTCTTCAGGATGTCACACAATCCATTCTATATAGAAATGGATTTTTTTTCTGTGTGCTTTCTGGAGCTTTTTCCAAATCAATTTTAAGAATGTAATTTCCATCTCTTTCTATATATAATTAATGTATTAGGGAGGAAAGGGGGGATATCATCTTCTTAAGAATAGTATATAGAGCAGAGTTTCAAAAATATGTCCTCTCATTTCTGCCTGATGGAGATGCTCAACTGCTTTAGTTGCACTAGCTCCTACCTTTGAAGGAGCCTGTCCAATCAAAAAAGAAAAGATACAACAGGAAGAAAAGGTCTGTGACTGAGCAGACTAGAGGGCATGGTGCACTAAGACCAGTGTATCCAGTTTGTTTTACAACCACATTCAGGAATTGATAATGTAAGGCATTTTGCTCCTGATGCTTTGCTTTTCTTGAATAAGGTTGTACGGTTGCCTACAGAAGACTATTGGAGCACCCAGGAAGCTCAATGAGTGATGGGGGAAGTCAATTTGTGCCAGAGCTGTAATCATGGAGTAAGGACTTTCTGAGCAAAATCTACAGATAAGTGAGAAGGGGCAAACCGTGTCTCACTTGAATGATTGATTCCTTCAAGAGATTTTTACTAGCATTCTTGTGACTCTTTTAAAATTTAGCTTTAATTTTGATGGAGAGAAAATGGTAAAATCAATTGTAAAATTCAGTTGACGCCAAGTTAATTAGTAATACAACTTATGAAGAAATAGATACTACAGAACCTCCCAGTACAGAGTAATGTTAGTAATAAGCCAGTTTCCAATATCTTACAGACCAAGAACATCCAAAAAAAATGCAACTTCTGAACAATGAAAAATTGGAGGAATGTGTGACCTGCTCAGATTTTCTAAACAAATAAGAAAAAATTCAGCACTAACAAAAATAGGCTCAATGTGTATGAAATCGTACTTATATTAAAATCTTTGTTTCAACAAGAAACCTCAGTGTGGGTGGGTCAGGGGTTGGTGCAAGATAATAATTACCCCCGGACCTGATTTAACTGGTAGGTGACCACCACTTCTTGCCTTTCTCACAACTTGTTGTTAAAACTTAATAACACAACAGGAGGTGATTCACCTTTTTATATTGTGTAATCAGTGAAGGAAAAGATATCTCCAACTCTACAGTCTCAGTCTTATGTTCTCAGACCTGCCCCTTTATGGGGAGGGTTGCAGTTACTTGCCTTGGTGACTCTGAAGCAGGGCACAACTGAATTGAAGCTCCACCTTGCCTACGCTCCCTCCACATACCACCATAATCTTTCCACAGGTTTAATTACAAAAATGTAGTGTAACAGAAAATCCAGAAACCATTTGCTCCTCTTAACCTTTTCCAGACCTGTTACAGCTGGAAACCTCTGTTCTCCCCTTCTCTTTCTTCCTTCCAGTAAGTAACAGCAGCTCTCTACTCTCTCATGTACTCCAAGCAACTATTCAGCTTGCTTCTCTGCCTACTGTCATTCAGCTGTACTCTCTGGTAAGTTCATCTTATTGGGTGCATTCCCCACCTTCTCCAGGGTTTACTGTGGTCCAAGCTTTCCCCTGTACCTTTGGACTGTGAGCGATCGCTTCCTAGGGTCTTCGGGGTTTACCGGGTTGGGAAATTTCTCCCACCCAGCAAACAGTGGACTGCCAGTTCCTCTCCATCCCAGACATTCTCCCCTGGCACCCAGTCCCCGCACTGCAGGGAACGGATGGGATCATGGGAGGAAGCACAGACAATTTCTCTTTCTCTTTGCCCTGCTACATTCCCTTCATGCCAAGTTCTGCAACCCCTCACGCAAAGTCTTAGTGTCTGTTTCTTTTCATCCTAACTCTATCCTCACTCATGTGGTTTCACCAGCTCTTCCTAATGCTTACCTTATAAGAAATCAGTAATTACATTTTTACACCCTAGCCTGTATTTCACCTGGAATTTATAAGGCTGTAGAGCCAAGGCCCAACACATCAGGTGGGCATTATCTGACTTTGCCATCTGTAGCCACTTTAGGGCCTTGTGATCCATAATTAACTTAAACTTCCTTCCTCAAAGGTAATAATGGAATAATAAAATACCCCGTCTGAAGGCTGGGTATTCTCACTTGATGGTGGAATATCGTCTTTCATGCCCTAGCAGCTTCTGACTGGCATATGATATCAACAATTCTTCATCTTTGAATCTCTGTGTTAGTACAGATCCAAGGGCTACCTCTGAAGCATCCGTTTGCGGGGAAAAGGCCTCTTAAAATCAGGTGTGAAGGGCACCAACTCATTGCACAAGGCCACTTCGACTTTTTCCAATGCCTCTTGTGTTCTTCATTCCATACCACGGGTTTGGCTTGCCTTCATCAAGGCCATAATGGGGGCTATCAGCTTGCAGAAGGGAGGTATACATTTATTATAATAGTTTTCTAGTACTACAAAGGACTTCACTTGTGTCCTTGTACAGGAAATTTTGTATGTTCTTAATGCCTCTGCTTTGTCCACTAGGGGTTTTATTCTCTCTTACCCTACCACAAATCCAAGATATTTTGTTTCTTCCTGTCCCAAGGTGGATTTACAAGAATTGGTCATTCTCAGTTTACCTAACACAACTTGCAGGTCTTCTAAATTTTGTTACCTATTATTAGGGAATACAAGAACATCATCAATGTAGGCTGCAACCCTAGACTGGTATGTGGCAAGGGTCTGGTCCGTAAAATGCTAAACTACAGCCACAGCTCCATTGAGACTAAATGGTATGCTCTGAAATTTAAATAGGCCCCACAGGGTCCCAGAGGCTGTTTTTCTCACAATCCTCAAGTGCCATGGGTATTTGCAGTAGCCTTTGGTTAACTCTAACATAGAAATATATTTAGCCTAGACTATTTTCTCAATCATTTCTTCTACCCTAAGGATGGGGAAAGCATCAAACTGAACTATAGCATTTACATTCCTAAAGTCTATACATAGTCACAGAGACTTGTCTCATTTTGGTACGAACACCAGTGGGCTGTACCATTGGCTTCTTGATTCCTTTCATAAGCATTTGTTTCATAAGCAATTTCCCTTTTTACCTCTTTGTGAAGTCCCTGTGGCAACCACTGACAATGCACATACACTACCTGGCCCACCAGAGTCTCAATCCAATGTACTCTGACTGTAGCCAAGCCAGGCTTGCTACAAAACACATAGTCAAAAATTCATACTAAGTGTTATATCTGCTCCTTCTGTTCTTCTGTGTTCTCGTGGGTATGCTGGAATCCTCCTTAATCACTGATCCTTGCTCTCCTAAAAGCCCTAACTCTACACAGTCTAGCTATAGAGACATCATCTAGACTTCTTGATCCTTCCAATTCTTGAGCAGGTTTACGTGATAGTCCTCATAGTCCACAGGACCCACCTTTCAAACGACTTCATAAGGACTGCCATCCAGAAATCAACTTGCTTCTCTGGTCTGGGAACACCACAAGTAACTTATCTCCAGGGATCCTGATTTTCTTTGATTTAAAAGAAAAATCTCCAATTTTCAGATTTAAAAATGTACCCCAAATCCACCTTTTCCCATGATAGATGTATCTGCATGTTAGTGGTGGTTCATTTTAATGATGGGAAAAGGCGAATTTTGGGTTACCGTTTTAATCTCAAAATTGGGAATTTTTTTTTATCAGACAAAATTAGGATCTCTACTTATCTCTCATGGCTAAACCTCACTCTTGGGTTCTGCAATCATAACCTTCTTTTTGTCTGTTCTGGGTCTTTCTTAAATTGTCCTGTGCCAAGTGTTGTACTGTGTGTAGACTTTCCTGCAATTTCACCATGTAATTTGGAACTGTGGTCACACCATTCACCTGGCTCTCCCAACTAGATTGTATTCTCTTCCACTCTAGATTTCAGTAACTACTCTATCTGCTACTGCTGTTCCTTCAGGATTCTCAGCATCATTTCTTGTATTTGTTGCAAGGTATCCGTGGTCACTGAGGTGGACAGACTTCCCTCCATCTTGCTTGGGTTTGATTCCTGGCCAGTGCACCAAATGTGGGCAGGTCAGGGGTTGCTGCAAGGTACTAGTTACCCCGTCACCTGATTTCGCTGGTTAGTGACCACCACCTCTTGCCTTTTTCCCCTGCCACAACTTGTTCTTAAATCTTAATAAAAAACAGAAGGCAATTCACCTTTTTATGCTGTATAATCAGCAGGGATCCTGTTTTTCTCTCCAAAACTGACATTTTCCCATGATTAAAATGAAACACCACTAATATATAGATCTATATATAGTGGTGTTTAATTTTAATCACAGAAAAATGTGGATTTGGGGTTACTTTTTTTAATCTGAGAATTGGGGATTTTTTTTTTTAATCAGACAAAAAGCAGGATCCCTGCTTATGATGTACTCTGCTTTTATCATTCCAAAGTACCGCTACTGTTTCAGTACTTTGTTAGGGGGTTGTTTGTTTTTTCTTTTGTGGGGAGAGGAGAGGGGAACAGTTTATTTTATCAAATGTAACCCATATTTCAACTACATTATTGTGGGCAGAGACTTTTTGTAAACAGGTACATTTTATATCTTATTTTGAAAAAAAAAATAGCCTTGTGCCAAACTATGTGGTATGAAATATTTTATATATAAAACACAGTTTATGACATTTCCTTTTTTCTAGTTCTTGTGCAAACCTTTCACCATAAGAGCAAATGCAGGCTTTGCCAATTGAAGTGCCTTGCTGTATCTCATATAATGCAGTGGTGTGAGTTAAATGGCAGAGGGAAAGAGCTGGGGAGGCTGGGTAATTTGAAAGCCAAAGGAAAGAAAAGGCTAGTGCATTAAACACACTCAGATAAATAAAATACTTTAAATAACTCAGTTTTGCTTGCTGTGATATGCTGATGAAGTTGGACTATTCAGTCACAATGACAGGACTTTGGCTTCAATCTGTATCTCTTCACTTTATTCTTCTCCATCTGTTCAGCCCCGTGTCACTCCTAACAGCTTCCTTCATTTCCTTTACTCACACAAGACTCC
>NW_017729032.1:92712982-92720148 GCF_001723915.1 Gavialis gangeticus
CTAACAGCTTCCTTCATTTCCTTTACTCACACAAGACTCCCTCCCACTCTTCCAGAAACACTGAAAATCACAATGCCTTCCGACTACAATGAGCACCTACTACTTGGTTTCTGTACAGTACTCTTTGTTTTGTGCTACACCATCTGGTGCCCTTAGAACATGAGTCCTTTGGGGTAGACAACTTGTTAGCTGTTTAGCACAGCTTTCTGAGCACTGTTCAGCACAGTTTACACTTAAAGCACTGTAAAAATTATCATGTAGGTACTGCCATAGGTGCCATAATGCCACTTAATAAATGATCAAGAACCTTCTTGTTGTTTTCTAATGCCCAAGGAAATACTAAGGTTCATAACAACAAAGGTAATCACAGTCCCTGCTGAATGAAACTTCTCTATCTCATTTCTCTCTACAGTATGAAATACTTCATGTAAAAATACATCAGGCCAATATTGGTATTGATTCTGGAAACGATATTCCTGAGACTGGCAGAAAGACAGCGTGCTTCATCTTCCCTCCTTCCCACCCCAAACATACGTTATCATTGTAGAAAAATAATATTTAGGATATTTATTGCCTATTGTGCGTAAACACACTCTGAGTAGGCAACACAATTCTCAATTTTTCTTCTAGGTAGTAGAAAGTCTTCCAAGACTGAATTCATTTATCTGAGTGCTTATTTCACTTTCTCCAGGCACATATCAAAATTGAGTAGGAAATCTCTGTATCTTTGTGTACTTTTACAAAGAGTGAACACAGACTTAAAATGACAACAAAGTTCCAAATTGATATTCTCAGCATAATGCCTGTCAATATAAAAGCATCTCCATTTTTATACACTGAGAAGCAAAACAGAATAGCAAAGCGGAATAGTTAAGTAGGTGGCATAATCTAACATATAGCTCATGCTTTAAAAAGTATTCTTTGATCTTGATCAAAGCCAAAGGAAGCCTGCCTATATGTACACCAGCTACAGTGCCAGAGGCCTTTCTCCTGTAGCATCAGATTAGGACCTCTTAATTTACAATAGTAAACAGTTTCATAGTTTCTAGGGTCGGAAGGGACCTGAGCAGATCATCTAGTCCAACCCCCTGCCATGGCAGGAAGAGCACTGGGGTCAAATGACCCCAGTAAGGTAGTCATCCAACCTCCTCTTAAAAACCCCCAGGGTGGGAGCCTGCACCACCTCACTTGGAAGCTGGTTCCAGACCCTAGCCGCCCTGACCGTGAAGTAGCGCCTCTTGATGTCCAACTTAAACCTTCCCTCTGCCAGCTTGTGACCATTGTTCCTGGTCACTCCTTGCGGCGCTCGGGGGAACAGGGACTCCCCCAGCACCTGCTGATCCCCCTTAACCAGTTTGTAACAGGCCACAAGATCCCCCCTCAGCCTTCTCTTTTGAAGGCTGAACAGGTTCAGGTCCCGCAACCTTTCCTCATAAGACCTACCCTGCTGTCCCTTGATCATATGAGTGGCCCTCCTCTGGACCCTCTCGATGCTGCCCACATCCTTCTTAAAGTACAGTTATTCACTGTAAAGTCAATAGAACTACTCGTATTAATAATTGCTTACCAATTACAGGGCAGAAGATTCACAGTCCATCATTTAGTGAACAACAAAAATTCTGTTACCTTTCTCCAAACATGAGCTGTTTGCTAATTCTTATCAAGTGCGATTAGTGACTATTTTACCACCTCAAGTTTAGCTGATTGTTAATAACACCTATGGCTTATTTGCACAATTCAGGAGGCAAAGGGGGACCTTTAAAAGAACAGAAACAGAATATTGGCTGTTCAAGGAATATTCCAAAACTTCAGCTAGTGAAGGAGTTTTATACCTACCCTAATCCCAGCACTAGCTATCAATGTAAAGTTATTTAGGAGAGGGGGGTAGAATATGTAGGGAAGAAGGTGGACAAAGGTGGAGGACACTTGGGTACAGTTACTTCTCAGAACCAGCAGAAGAGCTAAATAAAAATAGACCACAAACTATATAACTCTTTAAACAGTTCTGGTATTAGAGAATTGACAGAACTCTGAGTGACCTCAGAGTATGGAGTACAAAGATGAGCTAAAGCTACCTTCTTCTACCACCAAACATTATGCTAAACCTGGCATAAATGAGAATGAGATCCTATTATTTTGAGCTGGACATAAAGACCTTCCAGTTGAGGTGTTCTTCTTAATTCAGATATTCTACACTAGGGGTGTCCAACCTTTTTGAATGTGGGGCTGGATCATGAACTTTTTATCACCCAGTGGGCTGGCAGGAACACGCACTCGCATGGCCTGTCCAGTCCGGCCGTGGCCTGGGGCCGCAGGGGTCAAGGGGTGCTGCCTGACCCCGCTGTGTCCTCCCTGCCACCTGGGTGGCCTCAAGGATGCTCCCACACCTGCGTGCCTGGGCTCAGCAGCCAGGGGGACATGCGGGGACCCTACAGGGAGGTAAGGGACATGCAGGGACATCCCTCTGCTCCCTCTGTCCCGGGGCAGCCCGAGCCCGAGCCTGACAAGCAGGGGTCCCTCCCTCCTTGGGGCCCACGACTCACCACCCCCAGCACCATGTCTGCAGGCGTGGGGGGATGCGGGGAGATGGGAGCGGTGCCAGCTTCCCACCCCGACAGCCACAATGGCAGCAGCATCTCCCATGGGCCCAGCCACAGCATCCCTCCAAGCCAGCATCTGTGCCCCCTGCACCCACCCACTGCACTGTGACCTTCTCCAGCCTGTGTGGCCAGCAGGGACTGGTGCAGGGCAGGGACAGCATGCAAATGAGGAAGGGAGGGCCGGGGCTAGGAAAGGACACACTGAAATGAGTGGGGAGGGGAGGAGCTGCACCTCATTGGCAACGTCAAGCTGACGTGGTGCATGTAGGAACCTTGTCCCTTCAGCAGCCATTAGGAAGCTGCTGAGGGGCTAGGGAAGGGACAAGGGGTGGGAACAAAAGTAAACAGTGTTTACTTTCATTTCCCATTGCAGCACCTCAGGCCTCAGAAAATGGCTTGGCGGGCCTCATGGAGGCCTGTGGGCTGTATGTTGGACAAGCCTGTTCTACACCAAATACACACTATTCTAGAGTTAATTCAGCCCTGTCTTAGATCCAGGAGAAAGAAGAACTGGGATTCCCCCCTTCCCCGGGCCTGACAATGGTTGGAAAATTCCCAAGACATTGTATTCTTATATGTCAATAAAATTACCTCCTGGAACACCTCTGAAAATAGTACCTTTAGTGCAGCCTCTTCTGGCTTTTTGAAAAAAACAGAGAGACTTCTACTAGCAATTTAGCTAGATTCTCTTACCCTAGCTTCCCCAGTTTTAGGATCCCCAAAATCAAGGATGCCTCTTCTTAAAGCATAATCAGGATGTTTACAGCATTGCCAGGCTGTGGCCTTAGCTTACCCAGCACAGTCACTCACCCTGGTCTGCCACCTCCTCAGCAGAGCATTTAGAGCAGACATATGTGGCCTGAGTGGCCAGCCAGGGTCAGCTGACTCCTCACCCCTTCCAATATAAACCTCTGACCTGGAAGAGGAAGTGTCTGGGCAACAAAGTTTAATCCTGTTTTAGGCTGCTGCATCCTTGTCTTGTATTGCTACTGCCTTCCCAACAGACTCTGTGGATACCTGACCCAGCTTGTCTATGGACTAGCCTTACCCAAACCTGGTTTGATTTCCTGAATACCTTACCCAGCTAGCTTCCTGACCCATACTCTGCTTGACCCTCTGGTTCTCTGACTCAGTTCCTCAGATGGATGTTCTGGCTTCCTGACTTCCCTACTGACTCAGAAAATTCCCCAGGGACCTTAGCTGCTATTCCTAACTCTGAGTCAATCCCCAGACCTGACTGCCTACAGCCTGACATGGCAAGCATGTTCTGAAGATCACCGAGCTCTGAAGGGAAGTGTTCCCAGAATATCTTGTTGCAATGTCCCAGCAATAAGCTCTCTCTTATCTATACCAGTAGTAGACTACAGCACAAAGATCTCTGCTCATCCATGCTATCAAAATAACGAAATGGATTCTCTTGTGTTAAAATTGATCTCTACATTAAGGCATATTAAGTGGATCTGCCTTGAATTAACTCCTGTGGAATAGTACAGTAGATTTCAAGCCACAGTTACTATGGCAAGTCTTACACTGGTGGTAGCCAGAGGTGTCCTCTATTTACAGTGAGGATGAAGTCACTTGGAAGAATATTAGGTCCTTTATCCATTCACTCCTTTACAAACATCAGCTTGATATGGTTGGTTCCCACAAAAGCCATTTGACTGGAGGTACCTATACAATGTACTTCAATAAAGAGTTTTCTACCACTCCCTTAACTTTGAATATTCACATGGTCAAATGAAATGCAGGTCCCATAGTTCTGTCTGCCAGACTGAACAGACTGTACAAGTCTGGTACAAGCAGACTGTACGAGTCTGGTATAAGACTGTACAAGACTGTCTGATATGAGCAGACTGTACAAGTCTGATAAAGAGTGTACAAAACTGTACAAATCAAATTACAAGCAACATTGTAATGCCTAAAAATTCATTTGCTGTGATATAGTTACACTAACAGAAGTAACTTTCATAAAATAAGTTTAAATCTTTGTATTTGTTACAAAACACACAGTTTATTTTTATTTAGAGAATACTCTGCAGGACAATTTTGTGCTGAACTCCCAAAGGATCCCAGGAAATTATATGAATAACAAATTATTGACTGTTCTGCCTGCTATATCTGTCAAAGTAAAAAGCTCAAGAGTCTATTTTCTAGAAATGCATTAAAAAAGCATGAATTGGAGGTAAAAAAAATTGTTGTGTAATAAATCAGAAATAAATATATTTTAAGACAAGAAACTTTTGAATTCAACATGCCATTCTTTCTTCATGTACCACTTTCCCAGGGACTTGACCTACATTATCAGTCTGACTTTTCCATCCATGAAGGTCATTGTTAAGATAAGGACATCACAAAACTGAGACTTAGGGCGTGTGTAGATGAAACAATACTTCATATTTACATCAACCCAGCTGCATTTGTGTTTGCATGACCCAGGATTTCCCGCCACTCTAAAGTCCATTTAGTGCCTTAAACTAGCACTACTAAGAGATGTGTTAATTTGCTGCACTCTCCAGTTACACTACTCCAACTGTGGATTTGTTTGTGCAAACAACCAGAGACTCCAAAGACTTCTAATTAATCCCCTTCACCATGAGGGGGCGCTGTGTTCCAGCCTTTAGCCAGTAGATGCTGCTGTGTGTTCTTTCTTACCCTCCTTCACTCCTCACTCTATGGGATGGGCCTGCAGAACTTGTGCAAATTGAGCTGATTCTCAGACCAACGCCAGTGAAGAAAGCTCAGCTTTTTTTGTGGCCAGCAATGATTCAAAATGTACTAGGGTGCAATGGAGAGGTGTAAGGCAGAGGTGGGCAAGTGGGGTGAAGAGCCTACTTTCCAATCACCAGAGATCTTGGCCAGCAACCAAGAAGAAGACCTCCAGAATTCAGAAAAGAAACTCAAGCCTTGGCTTCCTTAGTGGAAGGCCCCTCCTGCAACCCAAGCGCTCTGCAGTAATGAATGAAATGTGCTTACAGAACTTGTCCGGCTTGTACTGATGCAGGACATGCCCGGTAAACAGGAGGAGGGCAAGGAGACTATGCGAAACGGGCCCACAGAACTTGTGCAAATTGAGCTGTGCTCAGGCCAAAGCCAGTGAAGAAGCCTCAGCTTCTGCCACTGCAGTGGTCATAGCTCAGGAGCACAGCTTCCTTTGTGGTCAGCAATGATTCAGAAGTTACAAGGGTGCAATGGAGAGGTGCAGAGGTGGGCAAGTGAGGCAAAGAGCCCACAGGCCTGGGACTACTACCTGGACCCCAGGAGGGAATTTGCTGGAGGTCTTGGGCAGCAACCAAGAGGAAAGCCTCCGCATTTGGGGCCAGCAACAACATTCTTATTACAATTCCATAATATGCTCATTAGCAAACAGGGCCAACAACCAGAAGGAGGGCTAAAATAATAGGAAATGGATCTGCAGAACTTGTGCAAATATTACTATAGTCAAGCTGATGTTCAGGCCAAAGCCTGTGAAGAAATCCTCCACAATTCAAGTAGTGCACAGAAGAGAAGCCTCAGCAGTCCTTGTTGCCCACAGTCAGAAGGAGGAAGTAATACAACTTCAGTAAGGGTAGTATGTAAAGCAGAAGGGTATATAACTCTTATCCATGGGAATAGAGGGACCTAGGGAGGAGCTTGAACCAGGAGGTGGGTATTTCCTCCCCCCACATGGGGAAAAGGGCAGGGAAGGCACATAATCACCTCCTTATGCTCAGTATCTGCTTTCTCATTATAAGGAATCAAACTGTAATTATAAGTCTATATAACAAGAATGTATCATACATTGGCTGTATATATGTGGTGGAGGCCCAGGATGAGTGTGATGTGTGCAGGGTGATAAGGCAGATCTACCCGCTTTGAAATGCTGTGATAAGGAATTGAACTGTTACAATTATTATTGACCATTAATAAATCTTCATTAATATTACTATTACTACAAACTCTTATTAATATATTACTATTGGAATTAACATTATTGTTGATTCCTATTATTAATATTACCTGTTATTATATTATAAGTCTATATAAATCAGGATGAAAGTCAACTATAATTATAATGCATAATAGTTCAGTTGTTGAGAGAATCCTGAAGGAAGTGTTGTCATCCTCTTCATCTTCTCTTTCTTCCTTTCTATTTCTGCCTCTTGTCACACCAACAGGGATCAATCATCTTGTGGCTAGCAGTAGAACAGGATCTAAAAACTGGAGGGAGGCTAGAAAGAGCATAAAGATTTATATTTGTGCCTCCTGTGCACTTTGTGTACCTTTCTTCATGGTCATAAAATTCCACCAGCCCCATTTACAATTAATTTGAACTAAACATTTCTGGTTGGGTATTCCTCCCAACCAGAAATGACTCTATCAGGGTGCATCCAGATGAACGTCCATGTGCCTCTTGCCCTGCCTCAAACCCCTTTGAGGTGGGGCAACAGGCATGTGCGGAAACAAAAAATTAGACCCCTGGATACCCTGGATATCTCCAGGCTGACAGCCCCAGCAGCCACAGCCCAGACCCTGATACCCCCCACCCCCCCGCTGCCCTGTGCTGCTTGGGGGTTTCTCCCCCCCCCC
>NW_017729032.1:92720160-92740561 GCF_001723915.1 Gavialis gangeticus
GGGGGCTACAGCAAGTGGGGAGGGATGGGGCCAGGAGGCAGAAGTTGAGGGGGGGGTGTGGGCCTTGCAGGAGGGGTGGTATCCCTTGCAGGGGCTATTTGGCCCCCATTGGGGGCATACCCTTTGTGTGGGTACTGAACCCCCTGTTGGAGGGACAAACCGCTTGTTTGGGGGCTGTACCCCTTGTTGGGGGGTTGAACTCCCTGTTGGGGGGGCTGGACCCCCTGTTGGGGAGCCAAACCCCTTGTTTGGAAGCTGAATCCCCTGTTGGAGGTCCAAACCCCTTGTTTGGGGGTTGAACCCCATGTTGGGGAGCTGGACCCCCTGTTGGGGAGAAACCCTTTGTGTGGGGGCTGTACCCCTTGTTTGGGGGCTAGACCCCCTGTTGGGGGGCAAACCACTTGTGTGGGGGCCATCTCCTTGTGGGAGTGCAGCAAAACGTGTATTCATGAATTTGTGAAACGTATTTAGAGTTCAGTGTATTATTATGGTAAAAGACTTGCTTTACCACTGTAGATATAGCAATAAACCATTGTTCAAGTAATTGCTGTCTCTGTCTTGCTCGCCCTCGCTCGTTATAGTAGTCTTTTGTTTTACTTGTGGAGGAACATGGATTTGGGGGAATTTTACAGAGTGACTTTGGGATTCTTTTATCATGGATTTTTCAGTTTTCCAATAGGGAACACCAGAATTCCTGCTGGGGAGGCCAGTGGCAGTACCCTGCCTGCTCAGAGCTGGCACCTTGGACCCAGCTGGCTGTGGCTGACTCCTGGCCAAATGGGGCCAGGAGGACATGCTTTGACAGTTCAAAGCAGGCCACCACACCTGGAACATCTTCCGGGTGATAGCTGCCCAGATGGATGGGAAGGGGGCACACATGGCAGTAGTGCCATACAGAGGCCAAACCTGCAACCACAGTTCACTGTCAGCTGGCCCAGAGGGGCAGATGCCTCTATTGGCTGTGCAATCGCCATCCAGGTCTGGCAGGTGCGCAGCAGGTCACAGCCAGGAAGCAATCCCCACTGCCAGACCCCTGGAGTGGGTAGAGGGTGCAGGGAAGTCTCAGGGCTGCTTCAGCAGTCCAGCTGGCACAAGGGGTAGTGTCCCCAGGTACCAATTGGCTGGGCCCCAGAAGCTCCTGAGAGCGAGTAGCCCTGAGCTACTTGCCAGGGCAGCTTTTTATACTGCTGGGGCCAGGACAGGAAAGTTTTTTATACTGCTGGGGACAGCACAGGTGCTGGCCGTGGGTTCTATCTCCCCCTGACTGAAGATCCAGGAGGAGCCAGGCAGGGTTATTTTGCCCCAAGTGGCATAATTTGCTCTACACTAAAGTGCATGTCCGAGCACCTTCACTGAAGCAAAAAGCCCCAGCTCAAATTTGCACCACTTCTATTTGAGCTGCTGCATATGTGGACGTGCCCTCAGAGTGTAGGGCAGTGGTATACCAATGGTAGTGGCTGGTGTGGCTGCCCCAGTACGGACACAAAGTGAGTGCCATTGGTAGGTACGAAGGGAGCATCACCTCTCTATGCTGGTTGCTCCCCTACCCCACACCATCAAAACCACCACAGAAGGTGGCTTGTTTGGGGCGCACATGGGAGCAAGGGCAGTGGCATCCCTGATTTGTTCCCTGGGCCCTGGAGACCCACAATATGCCACTGGTGCAGGGCCTTGGGCAAAGTAGCACCCCCCCATGAAAAACCTATCCCGTGTGCCACAGCAGAGGGGAATTGACGGGTGTCCGGATGGCTTCATCCCACCGTGACCCTGAACTGCCCCTGTCTTCCTGAAATGCAGTGGCACCCTCTTGACCCTGCTGGCAGTCATACAGCCCTCTTGTCACCCCACTGAGTTAGGGTGAACAGGCTAGGCTGAAATTCTCTGCTCCTCTTGCACAGAGGCAAGATGAGTGTACCAACTTTTCCCTTTCGGGCATCGTACCATTTATTTAGGTATTTCTGCACACTCTGAAAGGCATCATTGAAAGTGTCCTGTGACCTCTGTAATTCAACATGGGACTCACCAACCACATCTTTCAAATTCCACATGGTGTCTCACACTTCCTTGAGGATGGCATCATCCTTATGCAGCGACTCATGGAGTTTGTCCCACCAGGCATCTGTGCATTCTGCTCTAGCTGTTGAGGAGTCTGCCAAAACCTCAAGTGAGGTTTTGTGGGACTATCTGCTTGCTGCAAAAATCTCTGCAGTGCTTTGCTGTAGTGCAAGTGGGGCACCATTCTGGGCAGCCATGAGTTGCGGCTAATAAACAAAGAAAAAAGCAACAGTTGCCTCCCACCCAAGAGGAGGAAAGTACACCCCCCACCCTCACCATGCAGTGCACAATATGCCAAGAGGCACAGAAACAGACACCGCAACAGTGGGGCACCACTGGTACTGCCCAAAATTTACAAGTACTCGCTTCAGAAACAGGTCCACATCTGCCACTGCCCATTCTAGCTGCAAAAAAATTAATTAAAGCAAATCATTAGTTTGGTGTCTATTACATTATGAGCTATTGAACCCATCATGCACCACTACCAAAAGAACATGGCAACCCACCTACAGCAATGCCTAAATTTCTCCCCCTCCCCCCGGCACCCCAAATCCAACCAGCACAAAACCGGCCATTGCCTGCCTGTGGCAAGAGGCACATTACAAGAGAGTTACCAGGTCTGGCATGTTCTTGGGTCTTGTTAACAGTACATGATGTAATGGCCACATGGGTTTCTTTCTGACCCTCCACCTCTTCTGCTTCATTATCTGTGCTAGTCTGTGGAATGGAGGGGCTCAGTGGCACTAAGTGTATGGCAATGGATGGTTCTTCCTGTCACTCACAGTCATCAGGGAGTAGGGAGTGGTCTCCATACAGCACCTTCAGGAGGGGCTGCTGCCACCTCCTCCTCCTCCTGCCCAACCCAGGTGCTTAAAGTCTCCATACCCAGGTTGTCGCCCACATCCTTAGAGAGAATGATGGACAACTAATCATAGAAGGGGGCAATTGTGTGACCTGCCCCAGAATGAGAGTTTGCATCTTTGGCTCCGTAAAACACTGATTTCAGGGACTTGATCTTGCACTGACCTGGGTCCAGTCACGATGGTGCCCTCGTGCCTGCATGCCTTTTGTTATCTCAGCATAAACAGGCTTATTTCTCCTACTTTCCAGCCTATGATCCTTTGCTCCAACCAAATGTCTATTCAGTCCTTCAGTTCTTCCCGGGTCCACGGGCATTAGAGGTATCAGCCACATTGTACATAATAACTAAGTCAGGGTGGGAAAGAGAGGGGACAGAAGTGATCCATGTTTATTGGCCTGGAGCAGACTGTAGTTGATGAACAGTCCTACTACCTTCCAAGGGTTTTTGGAAAAGGACCTACATGTGAGATATCTTCCATTTCCTGGACGTAATCAGTGCAGTTGGTTGAGGACTTACTTATTTAGTCTTTCAGGCAAAATACCTCATTTAGCTGTTTTGTCTTAGTAGCAGTCAATTTAGCCTGTTTTGGAAGGGCTTAAACAAATACTAAAGTTCATCCATATGTAGGATGGTGCCTAAGTACATACTTAAGTAGAGCACAAGTGGAAGTCCTATTGACTAAATAAGGATGCTTTCCTAAGTCAAAGTCCTCATTATAAAATCTTTTGGGCAGGGGATATTGGATTTGCCCATCATCCAGCAGAAGAGAACCTGTGGGTTCCATCACAATAAAATACTGTCCAATAATAAAAATAGTCCATTCAAAGTTTCAAGTAGTACCATTTTATACCAAGTTTATCAAATTTTTAAATAAACATTGTAACATGATGCCTTTTCAACTGTCTCTACTCTCTTTATGGGCTATCTACCAAAAGACTTCTTAACGGAGCAGTGGCTTTTACACTGGGGAATGGGAAGTTTAATGAATCATACATACTTTATTTGACAAATATCAATAACCATTCACAAGTCTCCTCTTGCATAAACTATGTGAAGATTCCCATGTAAATTGTGCATAGCTTCTTTATGATTCATGTTCTCCTTTTTAGTACAATGCTAAATCATTTTAAAAAGTGTGGCTTTACCTGCCAAGCTTAAGGTAAATTTCCATCAGTGATTAAATATATGTTTCATTCCCTATAATCCTTGTCAGCCATATGAATAGGATGTAATGAAACTCTTTATTTTATCTTATTATTAAAAACTCAAAATAGTCATACAAATGTGCTGAACAATATCTTTTTGGTAGATTGGCAGGCTAATTTATATATCCAAATTCATAAGCCAGAAACAGAGTTATACTACGAAAGCTTTAAAATGCTGCAAAATGATTGTTATGATACCTAGCACAAACACATGCTTAGAATAACAATTTTAAAGACTTTAAAAGGTTCTCTTCCTTTTTTAATAGATACATATAGCTCCCAATAATGCTATAACTTCAACTGACCTTGACAAAGATCAAAAAAGTAGTTTAGACTATTGAAGTCAAACCCCCTGAAACATCCTGAATGTCAAGAGGAAGTTAAGTCAAGTCTGGAATGTAGGAGTTTTTCTGCTTTTGTATTTTTGGCCAGTTCTATTGGGTAACATTCCAGGAGATCCCATAATGCTTGTTTAATGTTTGTAAAATTGGAGAAAGGCAGCAGCACTAACAATGAATTTTCACTAAGTTAGTGTATACCTCATGGCCACATCTCAACGAGCATGCATGTGCAGTTTTCAGTGCCTCAAAAGAGTATGAGGCTCTGCACACCGCATGTGGTGCATGTGCAAGCATTCATTGCACTGCTAATTAATGATGCAATGGGTTTTTTTTACATACCAGCAGATCCCAGTGTCAAGAAAAACTGCCCCTAAAAAAGTGGTGCTGCACACATGGCAACAGCTAGGGGACATGACATCTGAGGAAAGACTGAGGGACCTGGGCTTATTTAATCTAGAGAAGAGGAGACTGAAAGGGGACTTAATATCAGCCTTCAGCTACCTGAAGGGTGTTTTAAAAGAGGATGCTAGACTGATCTCAGTGGTGACAGAGGACAGAACAAGGAGCAAGGGTCTCAAGTTGCATCAAGGGAAGTTTAGGTTAGATATTATGAAGAGTTTTCTCACTAGGTGGGTAGTAAAATAGAGGAAAAGTTTACTCAGAGAGGTGGTGGATGCTCCATCCTTGGAGGTTTTCACAACCCAGCTAGACAAAGCTTTGGCTGGGATGATCTAGTTGGGGATAGTCCTTCTTTGAGCAGGGGGTTGGATTAGATGGCCTCCTGAAGTCACTTCCAACCATAACTTTCTATCATTCTATGAAGAAGCATGCCTAGGGACAAATAGAAGTGGCACAAATATGTCACTATTTGTCTCACAGGAAATGTGTGCCCCTACATGTGCATGTTCATTGGGATGGGCCCCCTGTGGGTAAGGAACCAATGCGCCCTTGAATCCACCAAAGCAGCTGAGCCAAGATCCAACTATTCACGAAATATAAGTGTGAGCTGAATGTCCCCTTTCTGTTACAAACACAAGAAGGGACCTGAGCATCAAATTACAACCCACAAACACTAAGAGAATTCAGATCCACGTTCTTAGTTTGGCCTACTAGAATCCAAATTTCAGCCAAAAGTTTTGAATCTACATCCTGGTTTGATTTTTATCCCTTTGGGATATTATTCTCTTTTAAATTACAATTGTATTGGGTGTGGTCATAATAAAGTATTCAATCTTTGCACATTTGTGTCTACTTTTATACAACGTGAAATGTTACCTGGTATTGTTCCAATGAATCTCATGAACAGAGGGTTTGATTGAAGATTTAATAAAATTAACACTACTTCCTTACTTTCCTTTTTTCTTCTTAATCTTCTCTTCAAGATTAAACTCATCAGCACTTGACAAAAACTGCAAATAACAGCCAGATGCAGGAGTTGGTTTTATCTTTTTATGCAAGTATGTGGTGCTAATTAGTGCAAATTGATTAAACTTTAATTGCCTGATCCATGGCTAATTAATATTTATAAGATGAATGAGCAAGAAAACCAGACATTTATTAAAACACTTTAATGATTTTTCATATGTTTTGACAAAGCAAAGCAAATAGATGTTATGAGTTTAGATGTGCCAGACACAAGGACTATATTTCTTACCTGCTTCTAACTAGGAGTACAAGAAAACTAATCATTCCTTTCCCCTTCCCAGTCACTTCGGAGACTTTCTCCTGTATATACAATTGCATAGAAACTCTTGTTAATTTGTTGTTTGTACAATGTTCTAGTTGGCACTTTATGCCATATCTTGTTCAACAAACAGTGGGGTCCTGCTATGCCATGACTTATGCAAAATAATTTTCAAAGTGCATCAGATGGAAATAGTGTACAAGCATTTTTATCAAAACTGGCTGAAACTGACTGAAGAAGCAATGCTTTAGTTGGCTCTCTCTCTTAGGGTGTAAACAGATGTTGCCCTATACTGCCATAATTGTTTTATGGAGGTACAAGTTGTAAGGAAACAGACATCCTAGCCTCATCATGCTTCAAGTGTCCCAGATGTTGCTGTGACCAAAGATAGTAATAGTTTGTGACACCTTAAAGGGGAGGACATATATTTGTTTACTAAGCATCATGGTAATTGTCTTGCAGGAATCCCCTCCAGAAGATTCCCATGGCATGGCTACCTTTCCCATGGCATGCCTGCTGAGCTCCAGCTTGGGGCATATGACTGTGACCAGGGGACCTCCATAGCAGTTCTTCCACTACCTTACTTTTTCCTTTATCTTGAGCAAGTCAGATTTCCTGCTACACATGCATTCTCAATAACCTCCCCTTTAGGCTCCTACTTTCAACCTAGCTTGACTCCACTCTAGTCTTCCTAGCTAACTCCTGCTCACTAAAAAATAAGATGAACCTAAAACCCTTTTGTTCTTCTGAATCTCTTCCCTGAAAAGTCACAGGTTATATCTCCCAGAGGCCTGGTTCTGAACCATGTACTCCCCCTGTCATGTAACCCCTTTACTCATTCCCTTTACCTGGGGAGGTGAGATAAATTTGCCATTAGACTAAACCATTGCTCCTTTACGCCCAGCTTACCCAGTACCAATCCTGTATACATATACTCACAAGATAAAAGGGCTTATTTCCATTTTTTTAAAACCTGCTATGGTACCAGCCCTGCATTTTTTTGGGGCAATTTAGTCCATGAGATTTATACCGCCTTCCTTTTTTGTTATAAAGAAATGTATAAATCAGTTAATTTTGTTTTAATACAGAGTGCTCTCCAAATGAATACATTTTGGAACAATGATTATATGTAAAATCACTGAACTGAAAACTGTTCCTTACTTTCTCAAGCCAGTTAGTAATTCATTTTAGACAATGCCATTTTGAACTCTTCTGCACATACACCCACACATACCCTTTTCACTACATTTTTTAAAAATTGTTCTGTAGCAAGAATTCAGCAGAATGCCTTTACTGCGACCCTATTAAGCAACCCACAAAATCCCTCCTAAACATATAATTGTTTAAAAAATAACATGTTAAAATAATAAACTTCCTGTATGCTAACAAGTAAATTACTATAACAAGCATATTAAAAGAGCATACTTACGGCTTTCAGCTGAAAAAATGTTCTCCAAATTACATACTGTAATACAATGGAGCATATGGAGTCCTTTTAACTGAATGAATATGTCCTAGCCTGCAGTCTATCAACGATGATAAATCCAAAAACAGGAACTAAAATAATCCTTGGAGCATGTAGGTGGGTAATGCTAAATTGAAGAAGTTTCTATTGAACTGAATTATCTACTGGACACAATATAAGTACTGAGATGACAACTGAAATACATAAAAGATAACATTTATGGATTGCACACAAAATGTGTGTCTTCATATAAAACAAAGGTTTAAGTAAACATGCAAAGCAAGGTTTTCCCCTCTAATCCATGATATATTGATTTTCTACAAACATTCCAGCCCCCACTGACATTATTGTAGCTAGGAGATGTAGAACAAGCCCATATCTGAAAGTCACAATGAAATACAAGAAATGCACAGTGAGTCTCACACAGAACAATAATTATTAGGAATGAAGTAACTTCTGGACAAAATTAAAATGGACGTAAATCTGAGCCGCCAGCTCAAGCTCAAATAAATTAATGTAATAAAGGATTATAAAATACTTGACAAAGATCAGGCTTCTGGTATTCTCCCCTCTACTATGCTAACCAATATTATATTGCTTCTTTTGTTACCTTGCCCTCCTCCATCTATCTATACCTTTCTGTTGTATTCCACTTGGAACCGTCTCCAGTAAAGGATATAGCTTCCATTAACAGGATTTAGGCAGACTTTAGCCACCTAGATATAAAATTATGATAAACCCCACATACACATTTTAGTTTCTTAATACTGGCTCAACCTAAAACTCAGTAGGCACCTCCTTTTTGACCTGTAGGTACCTGTAGTTTTACAATCAGCCTGACCTGTAGGTACCTGTAGTTTTGCAATCAGCAGAAAAATTTTGGCCTCTGGAATAGGAGGAGGTGGGGGAGGCAGTGGCTGAGTTTTTACTTCCTTTCACAGGGACAGCTGCAGCTGTTACTGCCACAGTGTGCTGCTGTAACAGTGCAGACTCCCCCAGGGCTGCCATTCTGGTTCCCCTTCTAAATTAGCACCCACCCACTAATTATGCAGCTGGTACCTAGCTCCTTCCTAGGCTCCACTGGGATCCAGACAGTTGGAAGTGTAGCATTAAGCCCCGCTGACAGCAGTGCCTTTCTTCGGAATCCAGAACCTTGTGTTAGGGACTTAGTCTCCCCATCCACCCAGAATAGGGATCCTAAAGATGGCTGACTAGTAGAAAACACAAAGCATGGTGATAATCTCAAACAATGTCCCTCTCCCAAGAGGAGACAATTTATTGAGGGCTATTGGCAGGTACTCCATATACTCAGGATCTCGAGTCCAGAATTCTCTTCTGAGATTACAGGCCAGACTCTAATTCATCTCTAAGGTACCTAAAGAGAATTTGGATAGATTTAGACCTCTAAGTCACAAAAGAATCTAGATCAGTTGTGCTCAAGCTTTTGGCCCCACAGGCCAGATGAGTGGCACAGAACTAGTCTGTGAGCCAAATTAAGCCGTACACCACAGGATTGGGCTCCACATACCAAGACAGGCCCTGAGGTTCAGTGCTTCCTCCTCCCTGACTCACACACCAGGATGGAGCTCTGGGACCCAGTGCCACCCCCACCCAGACCCTTGCACCAGGAATGGGCCCTGGGACCTGGCACCATCCCTGTGTGCTAGGATTGGGCCCCAGGACCCATTGCCACCCTGCCTGACTCCACCTACTGATATCAGGCCCTGGGATCCAGCGCTACCCTCACCCAGCCCTGTGTTCCTAGATTGGGCCTTGGGGTCCAACAGAGTTCCCATCTGGCCTGCATGCTGGGATTGAGCACCTGAGGGCCTGGTGACATCACTTCCCTGCTCTCAGATTCTGCGGCCCATGAAGACCCCCATGGACCAGATGAGAGAGCTCCAGGGGCTAAATCTGGCCCCTGCGCTGGAGGTTAGGCACCCCTGGTCTAGATCAATCCCACTCAGTGGGCACATCTACACATGCTCCTAACTGAGCATTTGGTACTGCCCAGTACCCACTAGTCCTGAGTAGCCTCATCAGCACAATTATTTTTAGACCCTATGTCACTGTAGCAATGAATTATAGTGATGTTGCTCATTGATACAGCGACATAGCATTGGCATCACAGTTTGTGCCTACTGAGGCGCCCAGTGGCTGCAAAACTAATTAGGTACTTAAATTGCGTAGTTGTCTGATCTTGGCCTGAAAATATTGTTAGGTGCCCAGACTGACAACTGCACACTCTGAATCAGTCTAGACAAGTCACATAAACAACCTATTTGTACATAAATGCCTCTGCAGCCCTAAGTCAAATGCTTAAATTCCAAGGAGGAACCAGAATTCAGACACCCTCTAGCATTTCTTATTGGTCAACTATAGGCATCTCCCCAGTGACCATCTAAGAGATTTGGTAGCCAGGCATCTGAATTTTAGGTATGTGATATCTAACTGGAAGCAGGATCAATCATAATTTGGGCTTAAATGTTAAAATTTCTCCTTCCAAAGAAGTAAGCAAGGCTCACTTTTGCCTTTAAGATAGGGCTAAAGAAGCTGGTGGAGTTGATAACACACTTTTATGTTATAACCTAGTGCCATACTCACCCAAGAAAAAAGAGGCTGAGGTTCAATGCCTTCATCAGTCTGATAGACTGGATCCTAGATGCTGGATCCTACTCATATCTCTCACCTCCTTAGAAAGTACTTTAATAACCTAGTCATGGGGTAAGAGGCTATCCCTTTGCAGTTTTATGTGTTCTGTGTTCCTGTGCACAATTCTGGGCCCACGGGGAGGTGGGAACAAAAGTGTACTCGACTCTGTAACCCATGGTCAAGCACTCACTTTGAGGAAGACATGGGTGCTAGTCTTTGCTCCTGGGACCATTTCTGTACATTCTGTAAAAGTACTGAAAAAAGAGTCCTGAATCCATTTCTCTGCACTACCAGAAAAGTTTCCTAACCACCAAGCTATAGGATCATGTTTTCTTTTGCTTTTCTCCAGTGGTCTGAATTTCTTGACTGCATAATGGAACTGTTTTCTCACCCAGAATAGCCTATACATTGGTGTTCAGGCATTGTCCTAAGGGGTAGGAAATGCACATTGAAGCCCTGTCAGACTGAGGTGTGTATAGAACCCTGGGTACTATCAACAATCAAAAGGGCAAATAAAATGTTAAGTATTATTAAGAAAGGAATTGTAAACAAAATTGAAAGTGTCATCATGTTCCTTTGTAAATGTCATCCCTTTGTGTCATCATATCCCTTTGCATCCACACCTTGAATACTGTGTCCAGTTCTGGTCCCCACAATTCAAAAAGGATATAGGAGAACTAGGGGGCAAAAACTGTACTAATATGCTATTGTGCAGTAGTATTAGGTTACTGCACAGTAAGCATCACAAAAAAACCACGCACCAATGCTACTGTGCAGTAACTGTAGTGCTAGTAACTGTAATACTAATTTAGTTAGTACGTCATTAAGCAAGTACTAAACTAAATGTGCAGTAACTACTGCACCTTAATGAATGTGTAGATGCATCCTGTGTGACAGGATACTGGGCAACTTTGACTTATAGTCTGGCCCAGTAAATAGCAATTCTTATGTTCTTAATGCACTTACCACAAAGTTACTACATAATGCTATGTAATAAGACTCCTCTTCTACCCTGGTTTAAGAAATAAAGTAGCTACAGTTGCATTTTGTGAGTGGCTTGATTCTGTCAGGGTGTGTCTACAATGTATTAGATCTAGGAGCAGATTATTCATGAGTAAACTACTTGTGAGTAAAGAGTCCCAGGCAGGCATCTACTACACATGTAGGGAAGTGGGAGCAGATTTGCTGGTAATGGCAGCAAACTGCTGTCACTTCCTGGGATTCTGCAATGGGTACCTGACACCACCAGCCCCTGTGTGCTAGTCCAGGGGCTGGCTGTGTGCACCAGGCAGGCAGACTGCCATCTCCTGGTCAGATCTGGGACATTGTTCTCTGCCTCTGGGGAAATTCCTGCTGCTGCAGTAGGGACAATGTCCCCCTGTCCCTGCAGCAGGGAGCTCCCAGCCCCGGCTCCCTGATCAGGGAAAGGAACTTGGAAAGAGCTGCAGGGAAGGGGCAGGCACCAGCCCCTTGTCTTGGCCCACTGGTGGGGCAGCCAGGTGTAGGGGCATCTCTGATAGCTGCCCAACTAATGGGTTGGGACAGGGGTCTGGGACCTGCCCCATCCCTGTAGTTCTTTCCAAGCCCTGAATCTTGATCATCCAATTGGGGCGAGGGGCTGGGATCTGCCCCTGACTGAGACAGTTCCCAGCCCCCAGTCTATGATCATGGGGCAGGGGCTGGAGGGCCTGTTCCCTAGTCAGCTCTGTAATCACAGAGCTGGGTGGGTAACAGGCTCACCAGCCCCCACCAGCAGAGAGCTCCTAGCGCCAGCTCTGTGGTCATGGTGCCAGTGCTGGGAGATCGTTATCTTCCAACATCAGCCCTGTAACTGCGGAGCTGGCAGTGGGAGATAAGGATCTCCCAGCACTGACCCCACAACCCCACAGCCCCCCCCTCCCCCCCTCCCTGCTCAATCACAATGGTGATGTGGAAGTTAGGAGATAAGGATCTCCCAGGCCCTCTCACGATCACAGAGTGGGGGAGCTTGGAGCTCCCAGCTGCCAGGGCAGGGGTACAAAGTCCCCACCCAAGTTCTGGTGGTGGAGCCTGCCCCAGCAGCAGGAAGCTCCTGGGGGCAGGGAGCAATCTCCCACCCCCTTGTGGTCAACTGACCGGGAGTAGATTTGTTCCCAGTTAGGTGTCTGCACAAGTGCTACTGCACAGTTAGTAATCACAAGTAAATTTGTTATTTGCATTTGCAGGTAGGAAATTTACTCACAGTTAGTGAGGTTTACTGCACAGTAAGCACGTACATGTGTAGATGCACATGCTTCCTGCAAAGTAAACTAAGCTAGTTTTCAGTAAAGAGTCTCATGTAGACACACCCTCAGTGTATGTTAAGGCTGCTCAGGGCATGCTTACTGCACAAGGTAACACCTGGCTCCTAGATCCTAATCAAGTTTAGGAAGGACCTACATGCCAGACAGTTCAAAATAGGCCTGTTCCAAGCATGTACAGAAACAGAAGTGTGGGCACCCAAAGAACAAGTCAAATAGGAAGGATCAAGTGAGGTTTTGAATTAAAGTTTGGATTTAGGCATATGAAGTTGACCTAATTCCTGTTCTAGACTTCCATAACTATTATTGTACACTCTTTCAGGTAAAGGCTGCTCTTTGGTTCTGTCTTATGGTGTCTACACATTGTGGTCCTAGACCCTAAAAGTTCCCAGACACTGTGATGATGATGATGATGATGATGATGATGACAATCTATCAGGACCAGGAAACCATCCAAATCTTAAAAGACAGTATGCTTTTGCAAGTGCTTTAATGTGAATCCTTGACATAAAAGTTCAATAAGCATCCACGCTTTGGGACATTTGTCTTCTAACATAATGTCTTAGCTAACATTTTTTGGTAATTTTACTATAATGAGTATATATTATACCAATCAATTTATCTAGAGCTGGTTATATATAGACCAGTATAAAGTCCAATTTTGTAGCACAAACAATGAAATTCCAGTTTTCTATTAACAGAGAGAATGGTTTTCATTTGTCTACAAAGCTCTGCACAATTATATGACAAACATATGCAGGTATTTCCACTGAAATTTGAATAAGAAAATATTTCCTCTTTCTTGGCTTTGAAAATCTCTTTATGTTGTATAATGTCAGTACTACTAGTAAAATCATGAAAAAAAACCAAACTACTTGTGGATATGTCATCCATTAAAGTAAAAATTTAGAAACGGCAGTATTTCAGAATGTGAAGTATATACAGAGCACGGAGTCTCAGCATATATTAATCCCATTGGGTTTCATTTTTACAATGTGATGTGCCATTTTAGAAGGTAATGGGTGCATCTATACTTGTGCTTTACTGCAGTTGATTAACTCCACAGTAAAGCATCACCATCTACATGTATTAGGGTGCAGTAAATTAATTATTACTGTCCCTGACAGTACTATTTTACAGTGCAGTTACTTACTGCAGCAAAGCACACATAGATGGTGACCACAGCTGGCTGGGGGAAGAGGGTGCAAAAGTGTGAGTGTGGCCTGCCACCCACACTTCACCATCCAATGCCAGCACCCAGAGCCTGGGGCTGACCTCTGAGCCCTCTGCCAGCCTGGGGCTGCTCCACACCAGCTTGAACGGTAGGTATCCTGGGCACAACATCTGTACATATGCCCTGGACCACAGCAGTTTAAACATCTACACATTACATTAAGGTGCTGTGATAAACTCCAGCATAAACACTCTGGTGTTTATCATGTCGTCTTAATGCTACATGCAGATGAACCCATAATCTATGATTATGTACTCTATTGATGCATCTGGAAGAACTTACAGGTGCATTTAAAATAAATAAATTCAAAGAAAAAGCTCTGTTGGACAGAGTTCTGTAAATGAACATTGTCTCAAGCTTATTTATGTCTATCTAAACTCCTACTGAATTCTTTTTTTTTTTTCTAATTTCACTCTGAACACTTTTTAGTTATTTCTGTTCCTACCATAATACTTTTGTAATAAGGATGGAACTGCAGTGATATTATAACTGATTTAAATAGCACTGACTATTTTAAGACAAATAAGTAAAATCCCTTCCCAAAAGAGTTTTGGGAAAGAAAGGAGGCCACTGGAAGTTTCTAGGACAAGGCAAAAAAAAAAAAAGAGGAGGGGGCAATATTGCAGGCTAAAATTGAAATGGGTTAAGTAAATCTATAGACTTTTCACATACAGTGAAAAAGCCAACACTACTAATTTACAGAAACAAACATTAGTAAGACAGAGGAAAAAAATTCTGTTTTTCTCATTGCTTGAACCCAAGATGTTCTCTCAGACATTGTGGTACTGAGGAACGATGGTGAAAATTAGCTTCAAGTTTTCACAAAAGTCTTCAGAAATTTCTATTCAGAGACTTATCTGTGAAATAGATGGCTAAAAATTAATCATAAAGGGAAGTCATACAAACACAAAAGTCAAGGAGTCAAATTATGTTTTCAGATTGACATAAATCTGAAGTAATTTCTTTACAGTGTTTTGCACAATTTTCTACTGGCCTGGCTGTTATATCACTTGTTTTTAACACAACACACAGTGGGCATGTGCATCAAATTTAGGCATGAATAACTAAGCCTCATTAGCAAACATGTAGACACACTAATGCACATTAACACAGTGTGTGTCCCTTTACTTGGGAATACCCTTAGTCCCAAGTTGGTCCATTCACCTGTATTAATGCACCTTAGTCCGTGCACATGTACACACATCTAAATCACCTTAATGAGCATTAGACTAATGTGCATTAAGTTTAGGCATGCATAAAAGCATGTGTAGACATGACCAGCAAGTTGCAATGCACATCTCTCTATTTAGAGAAAGGATCAAATGGGAAATCAAAAATAGCTCCCCAGTTCATACATATGTACATACAGATATATGTGTGCGTGTGTATTGCCCATCAAGAATGGGGGGGAGGGGAGGCAGTGATGGAGCCCTGTGTCTGTCCCCACCTCTGCCTTGTCTAGTCCAGTTTCCCCCTTCCCCATCTCCACCCCTGCCACTTGGGGCTCGGTCCCACTCTTCCCCTCCCCATCGGGATATATCCTAGGGCTATCTATTCTCTCACTGGGATATACAAGGCCAGGAAACTAATTTTCAAGTATCTTTCCAAAAGGATGCTGTTCATAAGCTGAATAACAAAATAACAATAACATAGTTGGACACCAAAAATAAATGTTGTTTTTGGCTACAGATACAGTAGTTCCTAAACATCATGCCTCAGACCAAGTCAGCTTGCTATATAGATGACTTGCCCCAGATTAAATGGAAAGGAGGAGGACAAAACCATAAGAAAATAAATATAACCTTGTGTTTCATAAAGTCATAAATATTTATGACTTTAGACCTGATGGTATGAAAGACACTTTAATTATCATCCAAGTAATTTCAAATTATATCTATTTTTAGAAATTTTTAAAATACCTTTACATTGGGATGTATATGTTATCTCTGGTTCCTTAGCAGCAGTTTAATTTTAAGTGTGTGTTAGAAAAAAGGAGTAGTGGATAGGATCTGCTTAATTTTTTGACCTCAGTCATTAAGGAACTTTGGGAAATTGAAAGAAATACAATTCATCATGTCTTATTTATGAAGAGGCTCAATTATCTGGGGTTGGACAGGATCTGCTGAGTCAAGTTGAGTTCCTTATTACTGAAAACAAACATGTCACAGAGTCCAATTCATAAACATATCCTTGTCCTAATTAAAACCAGTTTGCTTATTTTCCCAAATCACTCCAACTGAATGCTGTTCTGGAACTTCATTTCTCTGATAGCTAGAAATCTCCTAATTTTGAGCTTAAATTCATTCATGGACAATATAGTTCTTGTGCAAAAATTCCCTTTCACTTAAATTATCCTCTTCCTGTTTAGTGTTTACATGTGATATATACATCATTCCCACCTTTGTTTTGCTAAGTTACAAGGCAAGTACCCTTATCTTCCTCTTATAAAATAAGCTCTCTATTCATCAGTCATCCTAGCAACTCTTTTCTAGGCTGGTCTGAACACCTAAATCAAGGTTACAGCAGTGCTTTGTACAGTCGTAGTGGTAATGCTTTTCCTATTTCTCCTGGAAAAATGTTTGCCTAATATGTTCTAGGACTATGCTTTCCTTTTCCACAGCTGCAACACATTAGTGGTACACTCATTCAGTGTTCAGCTAATACACAGAGCTTTCTCCACCCCTCTTATTTTCAACTGATGTGTCCCCAGTTAATGAAAGATATTCTTGATATTAGTCTATGTGCCCTTTTGTTCTACTTTACATTGTTACATTTTGTCCCATTTATCTGATTCCAGTTTTCTTCTTCTCGGATATTTCAGTTATCTTATGTATCACACTGAGACAACAGCAACGGCATCGTGTTCTGAAACAAAGAAAAAAATCAAATAATTTGAAATTTTCTGAAAAATTTTTTTAAATGGGACAGTCAAAACATTTATTTTTGATGACATTTAAAAATGTTGTTACCATTGCATTTTTAAAAAAAGGATGTATAATTTATAATTGATTATAAATGTAAAATACAAGTTTATATGAAAACTAATTCTCTGGTACAGCAACTCTAAACAATATGTCCTAATGAAAGTAAAATTTCATCTCTTTATTTCATTTTTCTTCTAAAAAAACAATTACATCAACATCAAAATGTTCCTACAGAAAATGTTGGTTTTAAAACATCATAAAAAAGTTTGAAACCATTGCAATATTAACCATTCCTATGGGACAATCTAGCATTTTGGAAACAGGGGTGCAGATCGTGTGGCACATCAACATATATAACACAATACAGATGTTTCTCCAGTAAGAGAACAGCTTTACTAATATGTACAATTTTGGGAGGAGGTGAGCAGCCCCTAGTGGTGAACGAACAGGTTAGAGACTACTTAGAAAAGTTGGACATGTATAAATCCATGGTGCCAGATGCAATGCACCCAAGGTTGCTGAGGGAGTTGACTGATGTGATTGTAGAGCCATTGGCCATCATCTTTGAAAACTCATGGCAATCAGGAGAGGTACTGGATGATTGGAAAAGGGAACCCATAGTGCCCATATTTAAGAAAGGGAAGAAGGAGGATCCAGGGAACTATAGACCAGCCACCTCACCTCAATCTCTAAAAAAAATCATGGAGCAAATCCTCAAAGAATCCATTTCTAAGGCCTTGGAAAAGAAGGTGATTAGGAACATTTAGCATGGATTCACCTAGGGAAAATCATGCCCGACCAACCTGATCTCCTTCTATGATGAAGTGACTGGCTCTGTGGATGCAAGGAGACCAGTGATTGTACTATACCTTGATTTTAGCAAGGCTTTTGATATGGTTTTTCACAACATTCTCACTGTGGTAAAATGAACCTTTTAATGCAATTTCTTTTTACATAGCAAGACAACAAAGATACAATAAACTATTAGATTTCAAATTCCATTTTTCTCGCAGAACTGTTGTTGACAGGCTTGTTATACCCATTTGGAGTAAGTAAATCAGAGTGACCTTGGGAAGTTTACCACTGATCATTCTACCCATAGAAGGAGGAAGTCAGACCTAGCAAAACTGCAGATTCCCTATTCTTTGCAAGAAAATGTTGAAGATCCTCAAATTTCTGCAGGCATCAGGAGCAGCCATCCCTAAATTTAAACTGGTATTATTAATTTGACTCTATTGTCACATTGCATAATTCTGGAAGACAAGGAAAGTATCTTGTTAATGGCTTACTGCTCGGTAAGTGGTTTTTATGCTGATGTCTACACATGCAGGCATTGCAGTGTAGGAATGCTGTGTGTGGACTGACTTGGAACTAACAGTCCCAAGTCAATCCATGCACACAGGGTTACTGTGCAGTAAGGCATCTACACATGTCTTACTGCTCAGTAACTACTTGGCTCTAAATCTGCTACCTGCATCATGCAGGTAGAAAATTTACGCCCAAGTCAGCCTAAGTTCCCATAGTTACTGCACAGTATTGATGCACATGTGTAGAGACATGCCTGTACTGTGCAGTAATTTTCAGTTACTGTGCAGTAAAGTAAGTTACTTGCAGAAACTGTGCACATGCACATGCTCCTACTGGGTGCATCTACACATGAAATTAAGGCAAAGCAATAAACTGAAGGACTGTTTGAGCCACAGTAAATTGCTTCCTGTAAATTGCTACACGTGTACCTGGAACAGCAGGAATTTGAGCAGGGGCAAAGCAGGCTTCAGTTGTCAGGGGATACAGAGGGCCAGCCCTAGGCTCCAGGTGGCAGTATTGGGTGGCTGAGAGGCTGGCTGGAGCATGAGGGTGCTGATCGTGCAGAGCCAGGTGCCTAGACATCAGGCAGGAGTCTGGCCCCCTCCTGGTCACCATTTCTATTTGCATTCCAGCACAGTGAATTACTATGCTGTAAATATTGTCCCCCACCAATACTATCTTATGGTGGAGCTAATTAGTTTACTATGCCCTAATACTGGCTCATGTGTAGACAGTGACACTTTACTGTGGAGCTACTTAGTCTATTCTGTAGTAAAGCACACATGTAAATGCACCCACTGTCACTCAGCAGCACTAGTTAGCTCATCCAAAGCATTGTGTAGATGCAGCTACACTGCTTTTAACTTAAGATGAATCCTACATACAGTAGTGAAATATAGACATGGCCTCAGAAGGAGTTAACTCCAACTCCCACCAAATGCTTAGATTTTCATAACCTATAAGATGAAGCTTAATTAAAATAAACACACCTTTACTAAGACTACCTTATCAGCAGTCTAGAGATATTAAATCTGTATTACTAAAAACATTTTCTGGCTTACTAGGATGGCTTTCCTCATTTTGTCTTCCAGAATCATTAATATGCTTGAAAAGAATCATGAACCAGTAGAAGACCAGTTTCCATCAGGTATACTAACATACGTACTCCCCCCAGTGGTGATGCAAGCACCTACTCTAGATTCCTTCAAAAAACAGCTGGATTTATTTCTTGCTGGCAGTCGCTTGATCCCAGCTCGCTTCCCACCTATGGTGGTGGGGCTGGACCCGATGATCTCTTGAGGTCCCTTCCAGCCCCTAATGTCTATGAAATCTAGGTTTATATAAACAGAATAATTTAATCAATGCTCATTTAGCTTTCTTGGTGCCTGTGTATAGAAGATTCAGATTTTGGCTTGATTTTAGAACCAGGTTTTCTTTGCACTGAGGATCAAAGATCCATAGAACTCATCACCAGTCCAGTTTTGTGGGGACCAGTACCTAACAGTGAACTTGTGGATTGCCATTTTTAGTCTTCTCAAGGGACACAGAAAATTTTGTCCTATTATCAGCATCATTGAAAGAGAGAAGAAAAGAGGAGAGAGAACTGAAAGGTCAAGAAAAATAAAGGGGTAGCTATCATGACCCTCTCCATCATATTTATGAATACAACCCCCACGCAATATAGATGAAAATAACCAGTCATGCTGCTAAACATCAGGAGTTCATACTCTCTCTTCCCGTTCCTCCTACAGCTTTATTTTCTTGATAGAATTCTCACTATCACACATTCAACAGTTTCTGTCTGAAAATAATCACCCTGGAAACAATAGAAAATTAAATGTTACTCTTTCCATTGTTAAATGTTATGGGGGCCAATTCTCTCTCAGTAGTACAGATGCAATTCTCTTTACAACCAATGAAGCATTGTGGATGCACTTGCACTGAAGTCAAAGGAAGAATTGGACCTTGATCTTTTAAAAGGCTCTTTAATAACTAGAATGCCTAATTCAAAACCTGTTATGTTCCACAGGTAAATCAATTACAGTGGTAAGTGACACTGCCACTAAACAATAAAAAAATGTAGCTGAGTTTTTATGTAGCAGCATATTTGTAGTGGGCAGAACAAAATGAACCAGTAATATTTTTTTTCTCTTTTAAAGAAATGGAATCTCACTCACATAAATTATAGAACAAATGTTCAGGCTTTGAGAAACAGCTATCACTTTGGATACGCTGGATCTGTTCATTTTTCTCAGAGATGTAACAATTAAATAGATCTATGAAGAACTGAGTATGAGGCCCTCGAGGTCATACTGGACGTGTTTTCTCAGTTTGCCCATGCTGTGCTAAAAAGCTGTTGTCTAAAGCAGTAGCAGCAAAAAAGAAAATACAT
>NW_017729032.1:92740804-92758996 GCF_001723915.1 Gavialis gangeticus
AAAATACATTGGAGGGTGGGGGGGAGGGTGGAAACAGGCTCCTGTGAATTTATGAGAAGTGCATCACAAAGAAAAATATTTCAGCCATGCAATTCCATTCGGCCTTTTCAGCTGTGTGTCCATAGCAAGTCAACGGCTAAATTGAAAAATCAATTCCAATTTAAATTATTGGAATAAAGAACACCAGGAGTCAGAGATAAAATGGCTTTGTTCTCTGAGATCCTTTTTAATTGGAAAGTTATTTCTTCAGGGTATTCTAATGGTTCTGAGGGAAGATTGCAAAATAAAGTTGATCGGCTGGGGGAAGGTTAATAGCTAATGTGCTTTTTTTGCTGCACAGCAGCCTCTCGTCTTTATGACAGCCCCCATCATATGTGAAAAGACCCATGATTCTAAATCATTTGATACATGCAACTATTGTATTTTTCTTGGTTTTCCAAGAAATAATATTATAGATGTTACTTTGACCTATTCATAGTCTTTGCTTAGCATTCCAACCGGGCTTTTTTTGCTTACAAATGTATAAGGTCATTTGTTTAAAACTTTCCTGATGTTGAAGGGTTCTAGTAAAAATTAAGGTCAAGCAAGAGGCCACATGAAAGCTCTAAAAAGGGCAGTGGTAATCCTACACATGCAACAGAAGAAAAAAAACATTCTCTTTATATTTAAAAATGATTAAAACCATAACCTTGGTATAGAGTCACAATAAGAGCTGTTGAAACCAAAGAAAAATTCTGAGCAAGACTCCAGGCAGGAAGTATCTTTGCCTTATATTGACAAAGGAGAGTGTGGGAAGAAAAGGAGATGACTAGACAATTGGGGAGAAATGTACAAATTAATAAACAGGCACATGCTTTAAACTGAAGTAGAACAGAAACGAGAGGAATCCCTGTCTTGTAAGCCTTAAAACCACAGCCTAGAAATGTCATAGCTTAGTTATAACATCACAATAACCTTTGCTCTGTTGGCAGAAAACTGTTTAGGGCAGCTGTAGATTAGAAGCCTTAAATGGGCATTTAATTTGAAATTAATAAAACAGTTATGGTATGTGTTAAGAAAAGTTACTGAGGTTTGCTTAGTATATTTAATTAGTGTAAAAGAGATAAATCTAGTTGCCATGTAATGAACTGAGAACTGCAGATACAGTAAATGTGTACTTACGTTCCTATTATTAATGCATTAAACTTGTAAGAATGTTTAGGAATTTAATTAGCATTTAATAAGATAGCTATAGCAAATTACAGTAGTTAGATGTTAAATGTAAATTAATATTTTTAGTATTTAATTGATATTAACTAATTAATTACTGTTTATTACATGGCAACTAGATTTATCTTTTATGGAGTTATTAAATCTAAATTAAAAGTGCTATTTTAAGTGGCCTCTACTCAATTAAAAAAATATATTCTCTAGGATTTTCATGGTTTACCTTCATGCAGGAATTGGAGGTATCTGATGTTTAAAAATTAAGGACCAAAATTTGTCGACACACCATCTATGCCTGAGTTACATTACTCTTCCAGATCTATTACATACAACGCCATTACTCACTTGAGTAAAGCTATCCCCAGGTGTGTTTGTTTAATTCTGCTCTAGAAGCAGAGAAAGGAATAATTTCAAATATGCACAAAACTTGATTTATCCAAATCAAGAATGGATATTGGTCCATTTAGGACCAATTTCTTAAAAAGCTCATTAACCACTAGGCATCAAGATAAATGGCCTCACAAAAAGTCTAGCACATGCATTAACTGCTTTTGAAAGTCAAGTTAGAATATTGTAAGGAGCATCTGTGAATTTAGCACTTTTAAAAATTAGGACCCTAAATGGGAGCTGAGAATAATTGGAAATTAGGGTTGGAAAGGACCTCAGGAGGACTAGGTGACCTTCCGAGATCCCTTCCAACCCTAATGATCTAGATTCTATACATTTCTGAACATCTCACCTGACTTATGGGTTCTGATCCCTGAAATGATGGTCCTTATGGGAACAGCTATATGTACATAATGATCAGAGATCCTAGTTTTGTCTGATAAAAAAATAATCCTCAATTTTTTGGGTTCAAAAAACCCCCCAAAGTCCACATTTTTCCATGATTACAATGAAATTACACTAATACATTGATACACACACACGCACATATGTGTGCGTGTGTATATATATATATGTATGTGTGTGTATATATATATATATATATATATAGTGTTTAATTTTGATCACTGCAAGATGGTTTCAACCTCATGTTATCAGCAATTGGTCTGGTTTAAATTATAAACTATGTTATTTCCACTAGTTTCACAAATAAAGGAAATCTCATAACTAGGAAACTCCTGATTTTCATATTTAAATTTCGTTGGATCTAATTTCCACGGTAATTCCTCATCCAAATCAGTGTTAGATTCTGGGATTACCAAGGCATAAATGGCAGAAAGGTGACCAATTCCCTTAGATTTTTAGTGGGAGTCAGGCACCTCACTGTCCTTTGTGCTTTTGAAAAACCTTTCCATGTTTCATAGACCTATCAGTGGTTACCAGACTTCTCTTAAATTTAAGCAAGCTATGTGCAAGGCTATACACTAGTTATTTTACTCTTTTCTCAGGCCAGTCCCCTAATTGTTTCTTTTTCTCTCCTCCAAATTTCCTTTCATTTGGGAAAATTCACCTGGAATTTTTTTAATAAGACTGCTCTTGGCACTTAACACCCACCCTTAGTTCACTACAACACATTATATAGCTAGTTTTTTGTCTCCATGAAAGTGATCATATCCATAAAATATTAATTAATATTGGGTGATTCAGTGAGCATCCTATAGTCCTACTTCTGCCTTGGACACACTAAGAACTTTTAAATCAGTTTAAGATAGTCAGCAGTCAAGAAATCCCTGGTTCTCAGGTGGTTTAATCTGTACTCAAATGCCTTTTTCTATTTGATACCCCACTATGTGCAGGCCCTTTAGCAGGATAAGATGAAGTGAGCTTGGGCTCATGAAAGTTTCTACTATACATCTCTGGTTTATTTAGTCTATAAGGTATAAATCCTCCCTGCCTTTAATCTGTACTGGTGGTTATCATGGAGCAAAGGTATGTTGTAAACTCATATCCTAGCTTACCTCATGATAACTAGTTCACTGAAACATACCATCGTAAATCTCTTCCCCATGCAAATATTGGTAAACAAGATCATTTTCTTGGATAAACTAAGGCTGCTTACAGACATTAAAAAAAAACCCCAAAAGGTGCTTCACCAGAAGAAGCAGTGCATTAGTTCGACCTCGCTCTGCAGCACCTGTACAGATCAGGTGCTTCAGCGGGGCTTTCTGGCTCTTTTATGTAATAGCTAATTCAATCCGAAAAAAATCAAAACATTCCACTAAAGCCAAAAAATTTCCACTAAAGCTCTCGAAACTTAGAGAGATTGGGTGAGCTAAGTCCAACTAACACAATGCCTGTTTGGGGAATGCGCAGGAGCATGCGAAACTTAAAGTAAAGCACTGTTTGGAGGGTGGGATTAATGTCTGTAAGCAGACCAGGATGGGTTGATTTATTTAGTTTCCTACTGTAAGCCTTTTTTTCCCCTAGACCTTGAATTCTTGTAGCTTTTTTTTCTGAATGCTTTTTTTCAAATTCCTTTATGAAGTATGGACACCAGAACTAGACAAAGTATGCATCTAATGGTCTCTCTAATTCTGTAAACAGACATAATACTGCCTCCCTACTTACATGTGCTATTCCCATTTATGTATCTACAGTAGCTATAAGTTATCACCACATTAGCTGCAATTGCACACTAAGAGCTTGTGTTTACTTGCTCGTCTACCATTTCCCCTGAGTTCTTTTCATTGTTGTTGCACTTCATGACATAGTCCTCACTCTTGTTCCCAGACAAATGACCTTGAATTTGGATGTATTAAAATATATTTTCTAATAAGTCCCACTTATCAAGTAATCCAGACTGGCCTGCATAAACAACTCATCATTATTTACCAATCTGTACATTTATAAATTCTGTCTTCTATACATTTTACTTGATGATATTTTTTATTTCCTTCTATATCATAGATTAAGATATGGCAAAAAACCAGAACCCCACTAGAACCATTTATTAGACAACCATTCTCCAGTACTATATGTTTTTAGTTTTGTCAGCCCTTGGCACAAGTTATGTTTCTTGTGCAATTAAGGTGTTAATCTTGCCAGAAATAGCAACTGGCCACTCATTCACAGAATTTATGGCTCCATAACATCACAAACCTGCCACAAAGATATTACTTGAAAAATGTGCCAAAACTTGAATATATACAGCTCAAGCCACTGAGTGGTCCTAATCAGTTTATTGGCAGCTGGCAGGGATGTCCCAGGGCTCAAATCTCAGGGTGGCCCCTCCTAAGTGATGTGAGATTGGCATAGGACCATCTTGATCAGCCAATCATTGGCTGGCAGAGATTGCCCCAGAACTGGAATCCCAGAGCAGTCCCTGCTGGATAAGTAGAGATCAGGACAGTCCCAGGGCTTGAACCCTGGGGCTGTCCTGATCAGTTGAATGTTGGCTGATAGGGACCACCCGAGGGCTGGTCACCATGAAGGTCCCTGCCAGTTGACAGTAGATCAGAGCCTCCACTCCCCAGTGGGCTGTCGTCATGAACTAATAATCCAGAGACTACCCTAGACAGTCCCCTCAGATTGGGTGGTCCCTGCCAGTGGGGCTTCCAGTTCCAATCAGCTGATTGCTGGCATGCAGGCACCACCCAGGGCTCAAATCCCTGGAGCACTCACTGCCAGCTAAATGCAGATCAGAACTGCCCCAGGACTCAGTCGCAGTCTACCTACTATCAGCTGACCCCAGCAAGGCTTGAATGGCCCTATGTACCCTGGAGGCAACTAACAATCAGCTAATTGTTGGGCACCCAAACTGTCAGTGTAGGGGAAGCCTTGGATCATGAATCCGGGCTCCTCCTGCATTAATAATATTGCATGTTTGGGATCTGATCCCCAAACCCGCAATCGCATGCCCTCCCATGCACATGTAGCACAGCAGCAGGCACAATTGTTTGGATCAGGGATCAGATCACATCATGCCTTTGAGTGACCATCCATCAGCAGCCTCAGTTAATCAGTTTTTAATATATTTAACATAGGCTACATTGATTTGATATATTGCTATTCTTCTAAAAACTGGATATTGAGCAGGTTTAATCTAATCCTTACAAAAGTCAAAGTGTATTATATCAACTGAGTTAGCTTTCTCAAGTAAATTTGCCTTTGTGGGCCTCCCCTCTGCTGATGGCAGTCCTAAAAAACTCCTACCAGTGCTGCTATGCTGAAAAAACTGAGCACATGTAGTTCTTCCCATTACTCTTCTCTCATTGCACTTAATGCACTCCTGGACTGAGGCAATTAAGTAATGCCAATGCCTGTCTCCTTCCCACATCTTACTGCACTGCAGTAGCTACAATTCATTAGCTGTTCATCCATTGCAGTCTGCCATTGAGAAAAGAAGGGGGAGTCAGCTAGGGAGAAAGGCAATGCCTCCAATACATTTTTTAAGGAAAAAAGGAGAATTGATTTGACTGATGGGGTATTTCCCCATTAGTACTTCATTACCAATTGTCAGAATATGTTAGGCTGCTAATACATCAGTCCCAGCTTAGCCACACCACTGCCCCAACCTCTACCACCCAGGGTACAAAACTTCCTATATATCTTCTTTGTATCACTATCTTTTATAAATCTATTCATTGTTACCATACTTCAAATTTAAATGTCTGATTACTGTTAACACTTATTGGTATCACATTTTAAGGAGAGCATCTTCTGGTAGGATTCCCTTTTATCTGCACCAGGAAAGTGTCCTTTACATACCCTACCTCAGGAATCTTTTTGATGATTCATGTTTACCTGAATTTGTCACCCACCAGATGGTTGCACAATTAAAGTTTCCCCTGAGTACGGTGCCTTGAGATTTCAAACTCCATGATTGTTGGTCCAAGAATTTTAAATTTTTGCTCTCTCCAAGTCTTCAAGGTCTATAGGAAATTCTACTTTAGTTTCACTTCTTATACTGCTGCTATACCTGTTTCGTTATTTGAATTGCCCTCACTGCTTTAGAAATATTTTACACCCATGCAATCAAATGCAGAGGTTATGTAACTGATATTTTAAGTTACATATTGCTAAGTGTTTGCCGTCTGTCAATATAAGACTTCTGAACATCCTTTTACTTGCAGGGTGATATTTGCTTGGGCAACAAGAATACAATATTTAGATTTAAAAAATCCTCCATTTTCCAGTCAGAACATACATTTCATAGGTTCATAGTTAGTAGGGTCAGAAGGGACCTGAGCAGATCATGAAGTCTGACCCCCTGCCGTGGCAGGAAAGAGTACTGAGGTCAAACAACCCCAGTAAGGTGTACATCTAGCTCCCTCTTAAAGACCCCAAGGGGAAGAGCCAGCACCATTTCTCTTGGAAGTTGGTTCCAAATCCTAGCCTCCCTGACCGTGAAGTAGCGCCTCCTGATGTCTAGTCTGAATCTACCCTCTGCCAGCTTTTGACCATTATTCCTAGTTACTGCTGGCAGTGCTCGGGGGAACAGGGACTTCCCCAGTGCCTGCTGGCCCCCCCAACCAGTTTGTAACAGGCCACTAGATCCCCCCTAAGCCTTCTCTCATGGAGGCTGAATAGGTTCAGGTCCTATAGCCTCTCCTCATAGGGCCTGCCCTGCTGCCCCCTGATCGTGCGAGTGGCCCTCCTCTGGACCCTGTCCATGTTGTCCACATCCCTCCTGAAGTGCGATGCCCAGAACTGGATGCAGTACTCCAGCTGCAGCCTGACCAGTGTTGCATAGGAAGCAGATTCTGTTTAGCTATTTTTTGGGAAGATGATTTCTTCTCCTCTTTCTCTTTTGCTCCCACTTTCTCACTCCTGGGTTAATCCAAAGCCTACAAAAGCTAGTAGAAAAATCTCTTATTAACTTTTGGATCTGGCCCTTGCTGGGAGTATGGGCCTTTATCTGACAACTTTTATCTTGAATGTAACTTCTCCTGTGAATAAGGTTTGCAAGTGGGTCCCCAATCCTATTATCACTGAAGTCAAAAAGCATTTTTCTATTTATATCAGTGGGAATAAAATGACAATTTAAGTTGCATTGATGGGATTATCAGAAATTGACCAGATTATTTTTTTTCAACTGCAAACAAAACACGTATACATTAGTCTAGTTGCATAGGTAAAGAATGTTCACTAGTGTTTCTTATTTGTTTTATACTGATGCTTTTTATAGTAATAAATGCTATGACGCTGTAGACTGCACATATTTCCCTCCTTTGTTTATACCTGTAAGTAAAAAAGCTTTTAAGAGAGTTTGCAAAACTTAAGTTGGAGTGAAATAATATCAAACATGTCAGAGCCAAAAAATGAAGACATTTAAAGTGATTTCTTTAATGGTTTTCTGGGTTACACCATCATGAATCCTCAGTATTGGATCCAGAGAGGATAATCTCGCCGGAACCATGCTCCAGTTACTGTGTACTTTTTAATACAATTTATCCAAGAACTTAAGCCAATATGACACAAATGTATAGCACTCAGCCTAAAAAGTTCATCACCAGCTGCAAGTAAAACTGACTCAATATATTGTAGGTTTCCCCGTGCAGTGTTTTTCCCTGTCTGTCTCCCTAAACCATTTCACACTGAATGGTTTCCTGCGTACTCTGCTACAGATTTATTCTTCTCTAGATGCATGCATGTAACTCCCCATTAATGTTAGTAGGAATGAGATTTACGTATGTGCATTGAGAGGAGAACAGACCCCATGGTATTTTATTCGCCTATACAAGATTATAGCCTCTGAGGATAGATTTGATTTTTTTGTTGTTAGCAGAAAAGCAGGCTGACAAGTAGCCTTTTGATTGATAATACACTGGGATTCATAATTTATATAATCTTACACTTGCTACTGAACATAAAGGTCACTTTAAAAAGGTATGAATTGTGTGTGCTGGGGCAGAGCATAAGCTGTAGGGTCAGTTTTCGGCACTTATTCTAAAAAAGAGAAACAGATAAAACTCCTACCAGTGCTGATCATATCGAAAATATCATGGCAAGCATTGTAATTAACAGCAAGTTTCCAGAACTTGACATTCTGAGCAAGTGTCATTCCCTAGGTTATTACAGAGGGAATTAGAGTGGCCTTTCACTGTCAAACTGATATATACTGCTAGAGCATTGCTGAAGAAAAAGTACCATTCGTGATGTCTTTTCAGGATTTAAACATCTGCTGAATTCCATCTCTTTCTACCATCTTCCCAAAATAGATACACATCTCAAAAGGTCTCTATTCTGCCCAGTGGATGGGTTTAGTATTTCATTATTGTTCTGCTTTTAACAATTTTAGCTCTGTGCTAACTGTGTGAAATCTCGTTTGCAAAATGTTGGAAGGGTTTTCTAGGCTCAAATGTTTTCATTCATGGCTTGGTGAAATGTATCCTTGCGATAAATTTCTGTGATCATTCATTTAAAGAATCTTGATGATAAATTAATATGAACCTTTCATACTGAAAAGTAAAGATTTTCCATTCGAGTAAAAATTAATCATGTAATAAACTAGATAGTGTGTATGCAAAGCACTGCTCCCTACTGGATAGCAGCTAAATTACCTAGGTCTATGTATGTATACTCATATTGTAATTAGCTAATAAATGTAGTCTGAAAGGGGCCTACAATTTTAGCCTGCATTCAGCCCCCACCATGAATTTCAGCAACCTAAAACTGAAGTAGAACAGTTCAACCATAATGTCCTCATGGACTTATCACAAGAGCAATTATTATTAATTAGGTAAAATCAGCAAGGTAGTAGAGTTTAAATTCTTACTTAGGTCCTTATCCAAAGTCCATAAAAGTCTTTCTGTTGACCCTGGATACCTTGAATTCAGCACGGAATTGGAAAAGGATCTGGGAGTCATTATTGACTCCAAGATGAACATGAGTCGGCAATGTGGGGAGGCGGCTAGGAAGGCCAACTGCACCTTGTCGTGCATCCACAGATGCATCTCAAGCAGGTCCAAGGAGGTGATCCTCCCCCTCTATGCAGCACTGGTCAGGCCGCAGCTGGAGTACTGCGTCCAGTTCTGGGCGCCGCACTTTAAGAGGGATGTGGACAGCATCGAGAGGGTCCAGAGGAGGGCCACTCGTATGATCAAGGGACAGCAGGGTAGGTCCTATGAGGAAAGGTTGCGGGACCTGAACCTGTTCAGCCTTCAAAAGAGAAGGCTGAGGGGGGATCTTGTGGCCTGTTATAAACTGGTTAGGGGGGATCAGCAGGCGCTGGGGGAGTCCCTGTTCCCCCGAGCGCCGCAAGGAGTGACCAGGAACAATGGTCACAAGCTGGCGGAGGGAAGGTTTAAGTTGGACATCAGGAGGCGCTACTTCACGGTCAGGGCGGCTAGGGTCTGGAACCAGCTTCCAGGTGAGGTGGTGCAGGCTCCCACCCTGGGGGTTTTTAAGAGGAGGTTGGATGACCACCTTACTGGGGTCGTTTTACCCCAGTACTCTTTCCTGCCATGGCAGGGGGTTGGACTAGATGATCTGCTCAGGTCCCTTCCGACCCTAGAAACTATGAAACTATAACTATGAAACTATGAATCAAAACCCTAGAGAGGATATCACCAGCACTTTAATGTGTTTCACCCCTCTTTGAGTTCAATAATTTCCATTTACATGTTCATAATAAATCTGAGTCAATTAATGATTTCTAAGTTATGACAACTGGATTCCCCCAAGAGGCTGCAGCCTCAGTTGATTTAGCTAGGATCTTTTTTTGAGTTATAGAATTATAGGTAGGTAGGGTTTGAAAGGACCTCACAAGTCCATCCCCCTGCACAATGCAGAATCTTCCCTGACTAAACCTTCCCAGTGAACCTGCACCTAAAATCTTCCAAAGATGGAGAGTTCACAATTTCTCTAGGTAACCTGTTCCAGTGCTTGACCACCCTTATAGACAGAAAGTTCCTCCAAAGTCTCTAACCTAAGTTTCCCCAGATGAAGTTTGAGGCCATTGCTCGCTCTCTCTCTGTAATCTCCTTTCAGATATTTGAAGACTGCTATTAAATCCCCCCTCAGTTTTCTTTTCTCCCAAAAGAAAATCAAAATAATCTTCTCTCAAAATAACAGGCTCAATAATACTGAAAGTCTGAAAATACTACCTAACCCTTTAGAAAATCAGTTATAGAGCTACATGAGCCAATGCATAGCAAGAAACAGCTTGCTCCAAGGAATCCCATTGTTCAGCTTGCTTGAATTTCATTGCCTGGCCTAATATCTCTTACCTGACTGAAACAGTATAGATGTCATACAGATGCAAATACTGAAAACAAGATACCCATCTCTATAAGCAGTGAAAGCAATCAGGACCAAAAACTGTGTGTTTGGAAATTATAACCATAGAGTAGACATTTCATTCAAGGTAGGGATATGGTTGGAGGGACAACATTCACATATTAATAAAACCAGGGGAAAAGTTGTCTTAAGGTGTAGAAATTTGAATGTTCGTGACAATTCATTTTAAGCCCTGTTGAACAGCTGCTAGAAGCTTTTTTGGAACCATCCTGTCATATGCAAAATTGAGAGTCATAATACTAACCACTTTAGAAATAGCAAAGGATTTTGTAATGCTACCAGTATAGGCCCTGCTTAATGGGTTGGAAAGCATCCTTGATTATTCCTTCACTGCCCTTTGCAGAATTTCTTAGATCTTTTGAAGCAACTGGTACTAATTCAGAGGCAGAGTATTGGACAAAAGTAATAGCTGGTCCAAACCAATATGGCAGTCTGTAACAAGGGACCCCTTCCCTCTGTTACTTTGAGTAAGCATAGCTTGCAAGGAAGGAGCTGTGCTACCTGCACCTGTGGCTAAGTAAGCCTCAGGGCTCAGATTGCTGGCAGGAGAACACCTGGCTGCTAAACAGAGGATGAACAGCATCTAAGCTCTATTAACAGCAAGGCATGTCAGGTGACCAAAAGAGGGAGGAGAAAGGGCCATAATAAGCCTGAGCCTGGAGTCTAAGGCTCAGACTCTCACTATAGGAGGTCTGCAAACAGGCTGCACAGGAGGGGCTGTGTGCTGGTTTATGTTATATTGTAGGACTGGGAGTGGCTTGGAGGTTGTAAGCAGGCATTACTACCATTGCTGGAGAGCCAGGCTGTATATGGAGGATCTGAGCCCATAGCAAATAGACTGTGGGCATGGGCCCAAGCAACAAAAGGGGTGGAAGTAGAAGGAGGGCCTGAAGCCCCAAGGACTGAAGGCACAAGCCCAAAACCTGGGAGGGAGAAACTGTGCCTGTGAGGACAAGGTGGAGGATAAGGGACCCAGAGCTTATGAAGACAAGGCTGGAGCAGGGTCCCAGAAGCCTAGGGTCCTGGGACAATGGACCTCAGGTGAAAGAGCCTAGCCAGAGTAAAGTAGGACAAGGCCAGGGGGCTACAGCCCAGACAGGGGTCTAAGATATGGAGCAAAACCCCCTAACTGCTAAAGACAGCCTCCAAGTTCAAGTATAACATCAAAGTGTGGGAAGCAAGACCACAGAGTGACCCTAAGAAGCTGGTGGGGGCAAGTAAGGTGGGTCCTAGGTGGCTGCTAGGGAGTGACTGCTGGCCCAGGGCCTGACTTACTACCCAATCCCAATGTTAATACATGCATACCTAAAATTGGGGGTGGAGGTGGGATCATGAAACTTGTACAGAGGTGCATAATCTCTTCTTGCAAATTCATTGCATTAGGCTTAAATCTTCTTAGTGCCCTCTCCAAACAAAAAAATGAACAACCCCCTGGAAAAAGCATTGTGTGTATTAAGTAATATTTACCAAAACTTGTCCTTTTTTCTTTTTAACAACAGTGATGTTTGATGGTGCTCACAGGAACTGAATTTTACTAAAGTAAAATAAATAAATGAAGCAAAAATAGAGAAGGGAACCATAAACTACTACAGCTTTAAATAATCTAATTCCTTAAATGGTCTTATTTTCCAGGCAGAATATCAGAGAACATTATTTTTATCCACCTCCCTAAATATTCATTAATCATTGAATAAAGCAGCTAAATAGAGTACTATTTATAAGTATTTGTCATTTGGGATGTACATCCTCGTATAATAACATTTTTTGCCTGCCACTGCATGTTCAGGGGAGGATGCAATTGATTCAGGAAGCACCAGGGGGATTTTTCATGGAAGTGCAAATGTAACACCGTATTTTATGGTGGAGGATAGTTTATGAGAGAGAGCTTTCTATGCCTTAGTGGTGAAATGAGAGCCAGCTTTTAACACTAGAGTTGCTGATCTTCAGGGCTGTTTTGGACAGTAAATCCACAAGTACATATGTGGTTAAAATGTTAATTTTGATAGTGTAATAATGAAAGCAAATATGTACCAAGATTTTAAGAATAACTTTACCTTTTCTAGAACATAAAATTCTGCCACCATCATCCAGTGTCAAAATGGTATGGATATACCACATGACCTAAGGGGAAGGGCAGAAAATAATAACATAAATGGCATTATAAAGATCATTATATGAGGTTTATTTAATGCAAATTACTTTAAAGAATTCTAGGAATTGATTACATGTATGCTTGAATAATTTTGAAAAATGATTTAAGCTGAGGGATATGATCTTAACTATAAGATGTTCTATTTGAAAACTAATTCATACCTTTAATCTCCTTTGTAAACCTCTCTCCCAGAAATACAGGAAGGATCATGTTAATTCAGCACAACAGCTGATATTCGCCATCTGGTAAATAAGGACAAATTTTCTGCCTATGGCAGCAAAGGAAAATTGATAATACAACAAAGTTTAATGTAAAATAAAGCCCACATACTGAAAAACAATATATACTTTCAAAACACATTGTAGTTCAGCTAAGAATACTAACATTAGCATATTTTATTTGAATTCCAGATAACATATTCAAGCTGAAAAAATTCTGTATATATATGAATAAGTATAATATATATGAATAAGTAAGGTGAAAGACAGGAAATTCAAAGTTGAAGCAAATGTGGAAGATCTGATAGAAACAAAGAAAATTAGGGTTGGAAGGGACCTCAAGAGATCATCTAGTCCAATCCCCTGCTCAAAGCAGCACCAGCCCCAACTAGGTCAGGCAAGATCTCTCTTCCCTTTTCTATAACACAGTACAAACAATAGCTGTGACATTGTTGCAGGGCTCTTGTATCTTAGCATGGGGAAGCACAAACCAGGACAGAAAATAGGAACTGACCAAAACTTCCCCCCAAAATGTGAACCAAACCTCAAAACCCTCCAGTAATACAAGGCCTTTGGGGCCTCTGCTGGTCCACTGCATTATCAAAAGTATACACAGTGACAAAACAGTCAGAATGCAAAGGAATATAGAAATATGTACTCCCATTTTTTCTCTCGCGCACACACAGGCATGTGCGCACCCGCTGCTAGCTGGGTCTGTTATCTGGTCTTTTTTAGCAACGTGCTTCCAGTGTCTCATGCTCTACTGCCCTGACTTGGAGGTTTGTATCTGGACCACACACCGTCATGTAGGATTTGACATGACATCTTTCTTCTTTCTTTTTTTTTAATGAGTTTACTCTGGTTACCTAAAATACTAATAAAAGCAAGGCAGTCTATAGTTTGTGTGCAACTTAGCTGGTCAGATCAAGGACTTTTGGGAGCCTTGGCCAATGGAAATGGTCCAAAAGAGCTTTGGTAAGAGATTCACAACTTCTGTAAGATTTCCTCACTTTCCCTTTACCCCATTAATCTCCCATTACAGGTTCTTCCACCCTACACACCAATATTCCAGTAAACAACTCGTCATTCCTCTTCCAGTTATATCCTGAGTATTAGCTGAAATCATATCATTTAAATATCTCCATTTCATCACAAGCAAGCCCCAAAATTTTACACCTAAACAGAGTAATGTGCAACCTTTAGGAACCAGGCTGTTCCTTCATTATCTTGATAACTATGGTCACCAACAGATAACTTCAGAGATTTATGTTAGTAGTTGTAATTTTCTTCCATTTTCTATAAGATGTAAGTGCCTTTTCACTAAAAATAAGCACCAAGGGAATAAATAAGATCAGCAGTAGGATACTATGTTACAAACTGAGCATGCATCCCAGTGTCATTATGATACAATAAATATAATTATAACATAAAATCCAGCAGATTAATCCAGACTCCAGAAAGAGCACTCACTTGTGATGTCCATCCACAAGCACCAGATAAACTTTAAATTGTGTAAAGTATGTATTTGCCCAGACAAATGAAAATAGATGAAAAGATCAAATAAATGATAAACGGCATGTCCCATCAGAAAGCAGGCTAGTCCACAACAGTAACTGTGCAGATTAAATTGTTACTTAACAGCAATGTCATGTGGATCTTTCTTTCACTGGTCACGGTCAGAATGGGTCTCCCCAAGGAAACCAAAAGCCCTTCCTTGATTTCACTACTTATTCCAACAAGAAACTGAGTGGAAAATGCAATGACATCAATGGTCTATAAAAGTTTGACCTTCAAGTTGATGGATTTAAAGCAATAAAAGGCTTCAACAGCAGCTGATGTATAAACATAAAAGGAGTTGTAAGGACAACCCACCTGGTATACAATGAGTAAGGAATTTAATATTGTGTCTCCAAATTCTTCAGAACCTGCTGTTCCAGCAGACTGGGCACTCCTGATTACTCTTTCAGACCCTAAATAAGATGTGGATAGGGGCAGGGAATGAGAGACCTTAAACAGATATAAAATAAGGAAGAGGGTTAGCTGCTAAAAATGTGATAGAGGGTAAGCTGCACCAAACTTTTAGTTTAGTACTAAAAAAAAAAAGACAAAGGTTATTAACCATGATCAGGAATTTTTTTCAATTAAATCTGCCTTTCACTCTTACAGTTTGGATGAAACTCTGTTACTCTGAGTGAAACTGAAGCAACAAAAAAAAATTAAACTAAATTAGTACTCTGGTTAAGGCACAGTTCATCCAAATATAAACTGTCACTCTGTTCATAACACACAATGAAGAGTTGGTAAAAGGGCCCTATCATACAAAACTTACCCAAATGGGGCAGCAGGCTGTTTGCTCAGTAATATTTGGGTGGATAAAGAAACTGCTGACTTACAAAAGAAGTCCACAGAAAACAGACCCCTGTAAACTATAGATTCCATTGCAGGACTGGGGTTGATATCTGAAAAGGGATTGATTTCCATGGTATTTCATGAAGAATATTTGCCACCATGACTGCCTGAGAACTATAAGACTGATCCGACCTTCAAGAAGGTCCCTAAGGTTAGATTTAATTGAAATGTCTCATTTATAAATAATTGAAAAACACTGTAGTACTCTAACACCCCCAAAAATATTGCGCTAGATTGTACTAGTTTCACAGATTCTGTGGCGTTGTAGCATGCTATTACATCTGAAAGCATCATGGAATAAATGTTCATTGTGTAAAGTTTAATTAAAATTTATGGAGGCATTTGTTTGAAAATGCAGAAATCAGCTTTTATGAATGCATTTTGGATAACCACATACATAGAACAAGTTTAGGGTATAACTTCCTGATTTATACATGCAAAGAGAATTTTTGTCCACTATATATTTGGCTCCATCTTTGTTTGATATTGACAAATTTCAATGGCTTTTTGCATTCTGAGGAGGATAATTTCCCACTAAGATAAGAGCATGTTTTCTTGCATCTTTACTCTACCTATATTGGCACTTACATAACCTCCATCTCCACAGTATTTGAGGGCCTAATGACTCCTCATTCTGCCAGGTTTGCACTTAGAGCTTTTATTGCCACTATTCACAAAGGTGTTTGAACTGTGGCAGGTAGGACAATTTGGAGACAGATCTCATTTCAAAGAATTCATAAGGGAATAGCTAGTAAAGAAGAGCAGTGCTTGATGAAATAGGAGACACAAGAGGGTTTTTTTTCTGTTGGCTACAGAAAAGTTGAGATTTTCCACTTTACACTTGAAGTATTAAAGGAGACTCTTAGATCTGATCCAAAGTCTCTGATCTATGAAAAGTGGGTTTTGATGTAAAAAACTGTGCATATGTATACAGCTCAGAAACATACTAGGAGGACACACTGTATCTGTGGTATATGTGCTTGGAAAACATCTGCTTTTGCCTGGAAATCAGAAAGGAACTTGAGGACAGACAGATATTCATTTTATGAATGATCATATTTATTTCTAGCATGCATGTCATTGGATTCTCTTTTTTTCTTTGATATTTAAAAGATATATTCAATATGATCAGGCAAGCAGGTAAGCAGCATAGTATCTATATTACCCTGCACTATACCTTTGTTCTTCCACTACAGTTATTTTCTTTAAAAGCAATTTTAATTTTGTTAGGGACATAGTAAGGATGTTAGTTCTACTGCCTTGGCCAGCAAGACAGTGTAATAACATTTTGCTTAACATATTTTACTAAAAATTTACCTTGCATAAGATGTGCCTTATGTATCTGATTTTAAATTATTTGTGGTGGTAAAATAGGATCTTAAACTGTGTAATGGTGGATTTGACATTTTGATGTAAAGAAAAAAAAAGCATTTTAATCTTCACCTTCCGCTGCTTTAAAGCACAGGTTATTAGGAAAGTAATGTGTCACTATTCCTTCCCCTCAAGACTTGAAATTTAAGAGAATTTTCTTAGCCGGCACTTCCAAGGTACAATCTCATCACTGTGGTTTTGAACAGCTAAACATTATCATCTAGGCCCTTCCAATTGGATTGGTCAGAGAAAGGGGCCTGAAATACAGATACAGTAAGTGTGTTACACAATCACATTTACTTTCAGCCAGAGATTACAAACTGTGAAATTGAGCCCCAGTACATTATTCTTCCAGGCCAGACATCAGGACTGCCCAAAAAGATGATATATGGATTCAAAGAGATCTCTACTATAGTTATATTCATAATGATGATTGAAGTAGCACACCAAAAGTGAAACATAAGTGGAAGTAAAAAGATGTGATGTTCCATGATGATGCTCAGAAAAAATGAAATATCTGTGGTGAATGAACATATTCTTTTGCCACCACATATTTGAGAAAAATTGTACATAGTTCATTCTGGATTCGTGTGATTTGAACAAATAGGTAAATGCTAAGTAGAGAAAATTTTCCAGTCATCTTGTCTACTAAGACAACTCTGGTGCATAAACTAAGTGGTATCCTTTTGCAGCATTGTGATTTCTTTACTACCATTTTTAACCCTGTTCTACTACCCCTTAGGTTGCACTGCATTGTGGATGCATTCAGCCTGAGCCAGGAAAGTCACTTTTTTCATCATCAAATAACAATATGACACATCACCTTAAAATGTGCAAAAACTTGTTTTTTTTGTTCTAAGCCATGATCATGTAGGAAAAAGGGGATATATTTAATGCCCAAACATGATTGCCCCATTCTGTTGTTTTCTTTTTGATCATTATCATTTCTATCATTGAATACATTTAAATATATACACAGAGACAGTCGGGGCTAGAAATTAAATTATTCAAGGTCCTGCTTTATAACATGAGTCAAGGAATTTTCAAAATTAACTCCAAGAAATGGATGTTTGTTTGGTTTATATATTTTATCTATGTTTGGATTGAAAATATGTTACTTGACTCAGTGTGTCCAAGTTGGACTGACCAAAAACTATACTTCATTGGTTGATCTTTTTCTAAAGGTAAACCTTCCTTATTGGGTTCTAGCTTTCTACATGAATCTTCATTAGCTCCAGATGTTACAGCTGAACCATAGTAACATCAATCACAGGCTAAATCTGGGAGACAAACATTAATGCTTTCTCACAACTCTGCATAACAGCCTGCTTATTTCCTGTAACAACCAGTTTTTCTCTACAGGTTGCTATTACATTTAAAAACCTCAGTTAAACAGAGGTGTCTTGAGGTGGGCTTTGGATTCCTTGACAATGACCCGCACATCACAACTAGAGACATGCTCGGGTGGGGTGGGCTCCACCTTTCCCCGAACGGTAAGCATGTGTTCTCTTCTAGGTTGGTGGATCTCCTCTCATGGGCTTTAAACTAGGCTCATCGGGGGAAGGGGAGGATGAGGGAGGAGGAAGTCTTGGACCATTAAACCAAGCAGTACTCACAAGTACAGCCCAGCCTAGACTGACAAGCAGAACA
>NW_017729032.1:92759007-92759291 GCF_001723915.1 Gavialis gangeticus
TCAATGAGCTAAGGAGAATAGTCGGGGAAGTACTGAGGTCTCCAAGGGGAGGGGAGCCAGGTGTCCAAGAATAGTGTTTGCTCCTTAAGGAAATGATCCCCCAAGCCCAAAGGGTGATAATCCCAACATGGATAAAAGGGAGGGCACACAAGCCCCTATGGCTCACCAAAAGGATCCGGGAATGTCTTCTAGCTAAAAGGGAGGTGTACACCCAATGGTGTACCAGGGAGGATTATACTGCGGTTGCTCGGGGATGCAGGGGGGCAGCCGGGCAGCCCGGGAGC
>NW_017729032.1:92760147-92775470 GCF_001723915.1 Gavialis gangeticus
AGAAAAGGATCTTGGAGTCATCATTGATGCCAAGATGAACATGGGCTGGCAGTGTGGGGATGCAGTCAGGAAGGCCAACCACACCTCGCCATGCATCCAGAGATGCATCTCAGGCAGGTCCAGGGAGGTGATACTCCCCCTCTATGTGGCACTGGTCAGGCCGCAGCTGGAGTACTGCATCCAGTTCTGGGCGCCACACTTCAAGAGGAAAGTGGACAACATGGAGAGGGTCCAGAGGAGGGCCACTCACATGATCAGGGGGCAGCAGGGCAGGCCCTACGAAGAGAGGCTACGGGACGTGAACCTGTTCAGCCTCCACAAGAGAAGGCTGAGGGGGGATATAGTGGCCTGTCACAAACTGGTTAGAGGGGACCAGCAGGCATTGGGGAAGTCCCTGTTTCCCTGAGCACTACCAAGAGTGACTTGAAATAGTGGTCACAAGCTGGCAGAGGGTAAATTCAGATTAGACATCAGGAGGCACTACTTCACTGTCAGGGCAGATAGGATCTGGAACCAACTTCCAAGTGAAGTGGTGCTGGCTCCTACCCTGGGGGTCTTTAAGACAAGGCTTGACAATCACCTTGCTGGGGTCGTTTGACCCCAGTACTCATTCCTGCCATGGCAGGGGGTCGGACTTGATGATCTGCTCAGGTCTCTTCTGACCCTACTAACTATGAAACTATGAAATCAAGCATTGCTAGGGATGATCTAGGAATATTTATGTCTGTGTTCTATGACTGGTATTTCTCATGCCTCTGGGCTTTGCTAGTTTCCTCACAGGGCATGAAAGGATTTTCCCCCCACTCCTTCTGCTACGTGTCAGGGATTTTGGGGGGTTTTCATTTGTTTGTGTGTTGGTTTTTCTTTCCTTCCTCTGAAGCATTGAGTGTTGGCTGCAGCCAAGGCTGGGAATTTTGACTGGGGTGTGACAGTGCTCCTGATGAGGCTAAATACCTGGGTGTTCTCAGCTAGAGGACCTTGCTCCTCTGGCCAGGGTCACACTGATCATCACATTTGGGATAGGGACAGAATTTTACCCCATGATCAGATTGGTAAGAAATGTGTGTGGTGTGGTGGAGGGAGGGAAGTTACTGGCTATTGTTTGGACAGGACAGGCTACATCGCTCCAAGAGGAAAGAGTCTGTTCTCTTACAGGCTGGCTGTTCTCCTATGCAGGGCTTTAAACTAGGTTCATCAGGGGACGGGGATGCTGTTGACAGGGTGAGGCCAGGGATGACGAACCATGAGCCAGGCACTGGAACAGTCCAGGTAAGTACCAAGGCCCCCACTAAGCATCAGGATGGGGAAGTACTAAGGGCATTTATTGGGGGGCTTAAATGTATCTATGCTAATGCTAGGAGTATAGGGAACAAGCACGAGGAACTTGCACTCCTGCTTGCAAACAAAGAATTTGACCTGGTTGGGCTTAACAGAAACCTGGTGGGACCCTCGTGGGACTGGGCAGTGAGCACTGAGGGCTACAGGCTGTACAGACAGGATAGAGTGGGGAAAAAAGGGAGGGGGGTGTTGCTCTCTATGTTAAGGAGTAATATACATCTTCTGTAGGTAAGCTGGGCCTAGAAGAAGGGCAAATTGAGGTACTATGGGTCACACTATGGGGGGTCAGGAAGAAAAGGACTTGGTAGTGGGGGTCTATTACAGACCCCGATACCAGGGAGATGAGTTGGACCTAGAATTCTCAAGACAGCTTTCAGAGGCAGCGCGCTCAAAGGACCTGGTTATCATGGGTGACCTGAAGTCCACAGACATCTGCTGGGAGGAACAGGCAGCCAGGTCTGCCCATTCATGTAAGTTTCTGACCTGCTTGCAGACCCTCCACATAACACAGGAGGTAAATGTTCCCACTAGGGGAAATGCCTTACTAGACTTGGTGCTGGCCACAAAGAATGACTTGGTGCAGGATCTGCAGGTACTAGAGGATAGTGACCACCTATTTATAGAGTTCACTATCCAGCGAAAGGTGGGAAAGATAACTTGTACTGCTGAAGTGCTAGACTTCAGGAAGGCCAACTTCAACAAGCTCAGGAGATTAGTTAAATAGGGACTGATGGACAAAAGCATTGGAGAGATGGAGTCCAGGAAGGGTGGGTGTTTCTCAAGGGACTGCAAGCACCATCCCAGTATACAGAAAGGAGGGTAAAAGAGCAAAGAAACCCTCTTGGTTGAACAGGGAAATCCAGGAGAGCCTAGATGGGCAAAGAGAGGCCTACAGGCTGTGGAGGCAAAGGGCAGCCACCAAGGAGGAGCATACCTGCTTGGCTCAAGCTTGCAGGGAAGCAGTGAGGACAGCCAAAGCGGAAATGGAGCTTAGGCTCGCAGCAAAAGTTAAGGATAGCAGAAAGTAATTCTTTAAATACATAGGAAGCAAAAAGAAAATGCAGGGTAACTTAGGGCCCCTTCAAGATAGACTAGGGCAGCTGGTAACAGATAGGACAGCCAAAGTGGAGCTTCTAAATGATTTCTTTGCATCTGTGTTCCTGGAAACAGATGCAAGCATGCATCCCAATGGTACTTTAGTTAAGTGTGAGATAGATACCAACCCACCAACTGTTAGCACTGACCTAGTAAAGGGGCACTTGGAGGGGTTGGATGTATTTAAGTCAACAGGCCCTGACAATCTTCACCCTGGAGTACTTAGGGAATTAGCTGGAGTCATAGCAGAACCAGTGGCGCAACTGTTTTAGCACTCATGGCAGTCAGGAGAGGTCCCAGAGGACTGGAAAAGGGCCAATGTGGTTCCTATTTTCAAAAAGGGGAGGAAGGAGGAACCAGGTAACTATAGGCTGGTTAGCCTCACCTCTATCCTTGGCAAGACCTTTGAGAAAATTATTAAAGATCACATTTGCGGGGGACCAGTGGGTAAAATAATGCTAAGGGGCAACCAGCATGGGTTCATAGAGGGCAGATTATGCCTGACTAACCTAATTTGTTTTTATGACCAGGTAACAAAATGCTTGGATGAAGGAATAGAGGTAGATGTTATTTACTTAGATTTTAAAAAGCCTTTTGACACAGTGTTGCATGCAATTCTTATAAATAAACTAAACAGCCATAATGTAGATTATTATACAGTCCAGTGGGTGGAAAAATGGCTTATGGGATGCACCCAGAGAGTGGTGGTGGATGGGTCAGTTATTACCTGGACTGGAGAAATGTGGGCAGTGGAGTCCCCCAAGACTCTGTCCGGGGACCGGTACTGCTCAATATCTTCATTAGTGACTTGGAAAAGGGAGTAGAAAGCACCCTGTCCACGTTTGCAGATGACTCCAAACTATGGAGTGAGGTAAACAAACTAAACACCAGAAAGAAAATCCAGGTGGATTTGGGCAGGCTGGGGAAGTGGGCAGAACAGAATAGGATGCAGTTTAACAAAGATAAACGCCCTGTGTTGCAACTAGGGAGGAAGAATCATCAACACACCTATAGCAAGGGAGGTAACATTCTAAGTAGCACCACTGCAGAAAGGGATCTCAGAGTCATAGTCGACTCCAAAATGAACATGAGTCACCAATGTGATTGTACCTGTCTGGCCTTGAATATCTGGTCACGTGCTGCTCGGGCCCGGATGTTCAGTGGTGTTCATCCTGATGTTCCGCCGAGTGGGTGTCTCCCTCCAGTCTAGACTTTCCCCAATCTCTCCTGCCACGACTTCAGATCTTGTTCCAGTGGTGGGCGTCCGACCACCAGGGGTCTCTCAACTACGGAACGTGTGTCTGGTGATCTTCTGCGAGGCTCCACCTCCCCTCTACCTCGCCCTTACACTCTGCCTTGATGGGTTCCAGATGTCCTTCAGCCAGTTCCCTGATTGTTGAGGCCCCACGTACGTTTGCAGAGACGGTCTTATTGGCCTGCCAGGCCTAACCCCCAATCTACACTCCGCGCCTCACAGCTGCCTATCCTCCTCTGAGGCTGTAAACCCCCTTTAGGTTTAAACAACACTCGGGCTCCACACACCCTGCACCACAACCCCTCTACTAGAGGGAAACATAAAATACAAACAACAACAACAACAAAAGTTGAAACATTAAGAGAGGCCCGCTGCTCTCTTATCACCTGCTCCCTTGGCCTACCCACCAATACCGGGCCCAGGTACCCAAGGCCCCTATTTGGCCCTAAAATGGGTCAGGACTAGACTGCATGTTACTCCATCCTTCTCTTCACTCTTTGCCCAGGCTGTGGGTTCACTGGACCTGCGGTGGTCCTTCTCTGTACGCCTGCCCCACGTCCCCCCGTAGGGGCGGTTCTATGCCACTGGGGCCCGTATTCTGCAGCCCCTTATGCTGTTTTGTCTCCCACCTGGGGCACCTCCTCAAGCCCTCTGGAGCCCTCAATGGTCCCACCTGGTCTGGCATCTTGGTATATTCTGGACCCTCCGGTTCCTCAGCAGTAAACCCTGGCATCGAGCTCCTCCTGCTCCTCTCTGCCTTCCAATCTGGGTCCCCAGTCCAGACGAGATGCCTCTGGTCCCTCACTCCTTGTGCTGCTGCCGGCAGCATCTTTCCCATGGCAGGCTTTGCTGCATCCTCCTGTGCTGGGAGAGGCAACTTCCCACACTTTTTCCCCCGTAGGGGCTCAGGGAGAAACTTCCCTGCTGGCACTCCTGCGGGTCTCTCCCTTCCTTCCTTGCTGGTGGCTCCTTTTATCCCCAGCAGCTGGCTCCTGCGGCTGACATCATCAGCCAGCTGCAACTGCAGAAAGACGTGGCTAACGAGCCACGCGGGTCCCGCTTCCCACTCCGGCTTTGCTACGGATCCTGCTGCAGGTAAGAAGTTTTCATTTTCTTTTCTTTTACTTTTGTTTTCTTTGAAGGGTTCCTGACCCCAAGGCTCCCCCTTGGCTCTTTAGGGTCTTCCCCTCTGTTCCTCCCCGTGACAGTGATGAAGTAATAAGTAAAGCTAACTGCACTCTTTCTTGCGTAAGTAGGTGCATCACAAACAGGTCCAGGGAGGTGATATTTCCCCTCTATGTGGCATTGGTCAGGCCACAGCTGGAATACAACATCTAGTTTTGGACACCACACTTCAAGAAGGATATAGATAACCTGGAAAGGGTTCATAGGAGGGCAACCCATATGGGTATCTTTCCCACCTTTCGTGGAATGGTGAACTCTATCTAAAGGCCTACAGGAAAAACCCTTTGAGTACCGATTGAGGTGATCTTGTGACCGTCTACAAACTCATCGGGAGGGACAGCAGGAAATAGGGGATACAATGCTTACCATTGGGGTAACTAGAAACAATGTCAAAAAACTGAAGGAAAGCAAATTTAGAATGGACATGACGAAAAAATTCTTTACAATGAGGGTTGCCAAAATATGGAATACACTTCCAAGGGAGATGGTGCTATCCTTTTCCTTGGAGGTATTTAAGAGGATGGACAAACACCTGGCTAGGGTCATCTGACCCCAGTATTCTTTCCTGCCTGTGGTAGGGGGCCAGACTCCATGATCTAATGGGTCCCTTCTGACCCTGAAATCTATTCAATCCATGTTTCTATGATTCCATGATTTTATGATTCTGTCATATTCATGTTCCAGTTTTCATATGTACAACAGAAGAAAGAATAAGAAATATTTTTAAAAGCTCATGACCATAAAATGAATATGATGCAAATCAGCATAGCCTGATTACAGCTAATGGGACTACTCTAATTTTCACCACCTAAAAAATTGGTCATATTTTAAGTATGCGCACGCACACACGCATGCACACGCATGCATGCATTTGATTATTTACAGTGATCACTAGTCTGCAATATGGTGTTTTTTCTTTTTTAGCTATAAGGACAAATAAAACATATAAGATATTTGTATTTTCCTAAACCTAGTATCACTATATGAAATTAAAAGAAGACAATTAACTTTTTAGAAGTTTTGCTGTTTGATTGCCTATGACTAAACCTTTCTTTTCATTTAAAACCAGGCAATTTCATGTTACCCTTGTCACTTTCATTTTCAAATTCTCATGATGAAGTATTTGGGTTGCAAGCTCAAAAGAGAAAAATTATTTAAAATAAAATTATTACACTCCATTTTTAAAAGTAAAATTAATTAAAACAGTGTTCCTGGAATGACATTTAAAATTTTTAACTGAGCTAAATTTCATTTCACTTTTCTTCAAATGTTCTTTGTATCATATTACCCAGAACATATATTTTTTAATTTTGAGAGCTTTCATAATTTCATAGTTTCTAGGGTTGGAAGGGACCTAAGCAGATCTTCGAGTCTGACCCCCTGCCATGGCAGGAAAGAGTACTGGGGTCAAACGACCCCAGCAAGGTGTACATCTAACCTCCTCTTAAAGACCCCCAGGGTAGAAGACAGCATGACTTCTCTTGGAAGCTGGTTCCAGATCCTAGCCGCCCTGACAGTGAAGTAGCACCTCCTGATATCTAGCCTAAATCTACCCTCTGCCAGCTTGTGACCGTTATTTCTTGTCACTCCTGGTAGTGCTCGGGGGAACAGGGACTTCCCCAGTGCCTGCTGATCCCCCCTGACTAGTTTGTAACAGGCCACTAGATCCCCCCTCAGCCTTCTCTTGTGGAGGCTAAACAGGTTCAGGTCCCATAGCCTCTCCTCAGAGGGCCTGCCCTGCTGCCCCCTGATCATGCGAGTGGCCCTCCTCTGGACCCTCTCCATGTTGTCCACTTTCCTCTTGAAGTGCCGCGCCCAGAACTGGACACAGTACTCCAGTTGCTGCTTGACCAGTGCCGTATAGAGGGGGAATATCACCTCCTTGGACCTGCTTGAGATGCATCTGTGGATGCATGACAAGATACGGTTGGCCTTCCTGACTGCATCCCCACACTGCCGGCCCATGTTCATCTTGGAGTCAATGATGACTCCAAGATCCTTTTCCGCCTCTGTACTGACAAGAATGGAGTTCCCCAACCTGTAGTTATGGTGCTGGTTGTTCTTCCCCAAGTGCATCACTTTGCATTTGTCAGTGTTGAATCCCATCTATTCTCATCCGTCCACCCCTTTAACCTGTCTAGGTCTGATTGCAGCCTATTCCTCCCTTCTAGCATTCCCACAGCTTTGACTATATATATAGTCTACACATACACACATACATACACACATACACACACTATTTATTTCAAGTTTATCAGGGTCCAACATTTTCTTCTCTTCCTGACCTACTCTTCCCTCATAATAAAAAAAAAGGCTATTGAAATTAACAATTATATTTATTTGCAATGATACCGCTTTATCAGTAGATATCTCCATACTATTTTGAGGGTTCTTGAAACCAGGATCTCTGATTATAAAGATGTTGTATATTTCCTCATTATGATATGTATTGGTCCAGAGTTTTTGCACATATATAGAAAATATTACAGACTAGTCATTTTTTGTAATCTCAACTATCAAATTAATTTATCACTTCTCTCCCAAAAAAGGAAGGGACATTGATTTACTGCACATGCCTATAGTTTGGCACCAGTATGTTTATATTATCACTTAAACCAAGACAGAAAGCAAATATACCATTCATTCAAGTAAGTTTATTGATTGGTGATCAAAACCCTACAGTAACAAATCACACAATCCAGAGATGAAAGAACTCAAAGAAGCATTTTAACTCTGGAAAATGGCCAGAGAGTTATGGGACTGCAGCAAATGGCACAAAAAGGAAAGCAAGAAGGTCAAAATGCAAAATATGTCCAATGCATGTATGCAAATATGAGAAGTTTAGGGAATAAACAAGATGAGCTGGAAGCTGCAGCCTGTGAAAAGAACTATGATCTGATTAGCATCACAGAGACCTGGTGGGGCAGCTCTTATGACTGGAATGTCAAAATCAAAGGTTACACTCTGTTTCAGGAGGACAGAGTTAGGAGAAAAGGTGATGGTGTTGCCTTTTACATCAAACTTGCATACACTTGTTTCCTGGTTTTGGAAGAAGAAAGCAAAGCAGAATGCATTTGTGAAAATCAAAGGTGAAAAGTGCAGCATGAGCATAATGGTGGGAATTTATTATAGGCCACCAAATCAGTAAGAGGAAATAGATGAGAAACTCTTAATGTAGGTGACAAATCTATCCAAAAGCTATAGGATGATACTGATAGGAGACATCAACTTTCCAGACATCTGTTGGAAGAAGAAAGATGTTATACACCTACGGCACTAAAGGATCAACTGAGACTTAACACAGAATACACAACATAACCAGTCAACTTAACTAAAATCTAATTTGTATTAATACATTGTGTTATCTTGATAATTTCTATGAATAGAGAAAGAAAAGCATTTAGTCAGATGGTTTTACCCAATCCCAGGTGTTACTCCACCACAAGGTCTGAAGGCCAGTCAGCATTCCTGAAGTGGTTGTCTGTGTGCAGTCTTTTTGGCTGTTGTTCATTCCAGATATTATTTGATGACACACGCTTAGCTTCCTTGTTGTCCTCCCCCTTATGCTTGTTCTTTAACTTCACTTCTCTGATAACTCTTTATTTCTGAGTACCGTTGATTGATTTCCCTGTTGTCATCACACTGTTCATGTTCTTATCCTGTCAGCATATTCATTTGTTCCAACAAACCCATCCCATGCACATATCTTAATTTGTTCTTTTACCCATGTCTTAATGTGGGCAGACCCCGGACTTCTAATTTGGTCTGTCCATCAAAACCAGAAATTCCAAGGGCTCTGCAGTTGGGCACTGTTTAATTGGGCCCTCTCTTATCACCTTTCATTAACATATCCAATCATTTCATCCCTCTGATTCAATCAGTTAGGGCTAAGTTCATTTAATTTGAGCTAGTAACAAGACTCACATTCTACATGTGTAAGGTGATAAGGCTAGAATATAAGCTTCCTGTAAAAAAAAGCAAGCTTAAGGCTACAGCTGACAGTGCAGATACAGAATGCAAAAGAAAAGTTCAAATAATACTGTAATTCACTTCTTAAGCAGGTGCAACTAAAGCTAAATGTGACAAGCTATCCTAACAATGCAACCAAACATGAAATATCACATTGGTTCCTAACTTGTGTGGAGTGTAGAGGACAACTTTCTGTTCCAGGAAGTGGAGGATACATCTTGGATCAACTGTCTTGGATCTTGTCCTGACCAACAGGGAAGAACTGGTGGAGAATTTGAAGGGGCTGGGTAATTTTGGAGGAAACAATCACAATATGTTTGAACTCCAAACCATGAGATAGGGAAAGCACAAGGTCAGAAAAATTAGGATGCTAGATTTCAAAAATGCAGATTTCATTCAACTCAAGTAATTAAGAGGCATGGTGTCATGGGAGGATAGACTGAAGGATAAAGGCACTGAAGAGTGCCACTGAAGGGCACAGTATTGGAAGCTTAACAAAAACTGTTCCAACACAATGAAAGCACAAGAAGAATGGCAAGAGACCAATGTGGCTGCACAAGGGGCTTCAAGAATGCCTCAAATTCAAAAGTAAAGCATACAGACAGTGACAGAATGAGCAGGTCACCAAGGAGCTGTGCCAGCAAACAGCCAGAACCTGCAGGGATAAAATGAGGATGGTAAAGATAAAGAATGAGCTACACCTGGCAAAGGAGGTTAAAGACAACAAGAAGAGATTGTGTAAGCATGTTGGCCAGAGAAGAGATTATGTAAGCATGTTGCATTGGACTGCAAGTCACCCTACAGTTTTTCAACTGTCAAAGACCAACTGGTGAATCCAAAATTATGGGCATTGCTGTTGGATATTAGGTTATGCCCCATTGTGGCTTTACACTTGACACAGTGGGGCAAGTGGACAAGTGTCAATATATTTGACACTGTTTTTTTTAAAAAAAAATCTTAGAAATGCTGTTGAAGTTTAACCAGTCTATTGCAAACATGAAATGGAAAAGAAAAAGTGGGAAATACTAGTGTTCTAAAGATTATTTCAAAGAGTATGAAAAAGATTCTGATAAATGTTCCAAATGAACTCTGGTTGTGAACAAATTTTAATGGGACTAAATTTAGGTTTGGGACCAAAAAATCCAAGGACTCTAATCAAAAGTAGGAAGGAGATAGCTACAAAGAGGAAAGGAAGAGTGAAAAGAAAGATCAAATCCCAAGTCATAATTGCAGCCCATCTTGAAACACAGATAGACATTACAGTCTAGTACAGACTTTACACTTTCACTGTTATTAGTAATTGGAAACCGGTCTATACCCATAACAGAACAGAAGTTTGGCACACATACACTGGTTGAATCTGGTCTAAGATTTCCCCCCTGCTTCCCTCCCTTTCCCTTTCCTCCCCCCTCAAAAGGATGAATGTGTGTTCTGTTCACTACTGACCTAAACTACACCACTTACAGAAAACTGTGTAACTTAGATCTATTCCATTCCACCTCAGGCTTTTTTAATGTCTGTACCTAGCCTACATCTCCAGCATATCTCAAGACAAATACCGAGACGACACTCAGGTAAGAAAATGTAACAAAAAGAGTGACAGAAGTAGAAGTCCTAAAAAATCAAAAGGGAAAGAGAGGTCCAAATAGAGATGCTAGAGGAGAAAGAGGAAGATCAAGTGCAGTGAACTGAAACACCCTCCTTTTTCTTTAAAATAACTTAGAACAACTCTGTAGACACTGGAAAATAACTATCAGATGCTGTGCTTTATTACTTCTTTGTTTGACACTTTCAGGAGCACCAATTAACAGCTTTTTGATAGAATACTGCTTGAATTCAGATTGTTTCAGTAAAGCATTTTGTATTTTAAAAATGCTACTGAATGAATAACCCAATATGGCTGAGACACTGGTTAATGACAGGAAACGTTAAGTATAACTCAAAAAATTGAAATGTGTTTATTAATTAACACAACAAAAGCCATACGTAATCATTTGCCAGATTATAAAATGTTTCATAATTTGAAATATTATGATAAATTATTTCTTGTGAGCAGAAATCTCTTTCCACATACTGCCTAATCTTTGCATTATTAAATTAAGCAATGTTCAGCTTTCTTTTTCCACATTTTGGCTTATCTATCTAAATCAAAATATCGTGAAAGCCAAGATGTAGATAACCAGATGAAATTCAACTGAATAGATTAATAAATGTTGCCATAACTAAATTATTTGAATAACCAATATGCAACCAAGTTGAATGTGACACTCTTGAAAATCAAACTACTTGCTTAAGTGTATAAATATAAATTTAAGAGCTTAATTTTAAGGTACGTATTTTTAAAAAAATGGGCATTCTACATGAGTTTGTATATGAGAATATTTTGCTTTTAAGATCTCAAAGCAATCTCCATGATTTTGAGAAATATTAGTATACCTGTTTAATGGAGAGGTTAAGTGACTTACCCAAAATGACAGTAACAGTGAGCCAGTAGCAAACTGAAAAAGAATATAGTAGTTGTAAGTCTTGGTCTGTCACATTCATCATTGCAGCACACTGCCAAAATATTACGAAGTACAGTTCAGCTAAACGATTTCAAATCTCAAAAACCAATTGGGTTCAGGTCTGGGTGAAAGGTCAGGGTTTTTCTTTCTTCCATTTTCTTTTTGAACTGATTTACCCATGCTTAATTGAAAAGTAGGTTTATAAAACTTCTAATCCGAAATGTGCATAAAATGTAAAGGAGTAAGAATATGTGGCATATATTTTGTTGTTCTTGCCAAAAAAAATCTTTTCACATATGGCTTTGGCCAACGGACAATAAATTTATTACTATAAGGAATTACAAATGTTGCTGAACACTGTTAGCACACCAAGATGAATCAAAATATACAAGAGATGAGGATAATAGCACATTTCATTTGATATTTCACAACAGTTATCTTCCATCAGAGGAAACTGTGAAGCTTGATTGAACAAAAGATAAAGTTAATACTACCTAATAAGAACAGACCATTATAGATCAGTGAAACTGCAAAACAGAATTATATGACAAGGGGCAAGCCACATTATCTAAATTAACATTTTTCTAGCATGAACAAGAAGGGCCACTGTAGGAAAACGAGAGCTAAATAGTGTGGCCTGCATTTAGTCAACCTGAAGTAATTATTAATTTATGGTTGTCTGTGATTTTAATGAAAATGAAAGCTGAGAGGAAAGAATTGAGAGAGATAATGTGCCGTGAAATTGAGTTTCATTTATTTGGGGGCCACCTTTTTTTCTTTTCTTTCTTTTTTTTCTTCTCATTTTTGTTGTTGTTGAAGCTAATGCAAAATGGCCTTATTAAAGTTTCACCAAAGGTTATGTAACTGCATAGTTAAATACTTGCATTCTTTGGAAAGCCATTATTAAAAATACCATAGACTAAATTACCTGGTTTACCCTAGTGCCTTCTGGTATGACCATAGTTGCTTTTTTTTTTCCATCTGTAGAATTGCCACCTTTAAAGGGCAGCATTGTCTAGTAGCATTTTTATATCACCTGCTAACAACATTTACTTAATAATATTCTATTCCTTTGAGAATCAATACTGACATTTCTTTGCATTCTGTAAGTCAAGTATATGGACAAAGCCAAATTAGGAACACAGATATCTAAAATAAAATAACTACCTATTGGCTTAAATGTTTTGGAAGGGGAAAGGTTCCCCAGTAAGAATATTTCTCACTTGTAGCTGTATAACATGGGAGAAGGAGTCTGAAAAGTGTACAGGTGACCTCCATTTTTAAAAAATATGGTGTCATTGGGTGAAAGCACTGTGATATGCCAAAACCCTTCACTGACTGTGAATAGGATGCAGTACAAAAAGGACAAGTGCCGAGTGCTGCACCTAGGGTGCAAAAATATCCAGCACACCTACTGGCTGGGGGTTGACCCTCTCGGCAGGACAGAAGCAAAAAGGGATCTCTGAATCATAGTGGACTCCAAGATGAACATGAATCGTCAGTATGACGAAATCATCAGCAAAGCTAACTGCACTTTATTATACAACAGCAGATGCATGACAAAGAGATCCAAGGAGGTGATACTTCCCCTCTATGTGGCATTGGTCAGTCCACAGTTGGAGTACTGCATCCAGTTTTGGGAGCCATACTTCAAGAAGGATGTTGATAGACTTGAGAGGGTCCAAAGGAGGGCCACTTGTATGGTTAGGGGCTTACAGGACAAGCCCTGTGAGGAGAAACTGAGGGACCTGGAGCTCTTCAGCCTCCGCAACAGAAGGCTGAGAGGTGATCTTGTGGCCACGTACAAATTCATTAGCGGGACACAGCAAGGTATCGGAGATGCTCTATGCACCAAGGGGTAACAAGGAACAATGGTCACAAACTGACAAAGAGCAGATTTAGGATTGATATCAGAGAAAACTTCTTCACAATAAGGGTGGCCAAAATTTGGAATGGGATTTCAAGGGAGGTGGTTCTCCCCCCTACCTTGGGGGCCTTTAAGACAAGGCTGGATAGGCATCTGGCTGGGGTTATCTGACCCTAGCACTCTTTCCTGCCTAGGAAGGGGGTCAGATCCGATAATCTGTTGAGGTCCCTTTTGACCCTAGCATCTATGACAGAAGTAACCCTTAGCAGAGGTGACCCAAGCAGCGTGCAGGGCCCAGGGCAAATCTGCCCATGTGGGACCCCGCCGCTGCTCTGATCCTACAGGCCCCAGACCTGAAGAAGCTGCCACCACTATTGGCGATGGCAGTGTTGGCAATGGGGGGTTAGCGAGTGGTTGGATGTGGAGCCACCACACCGGCCAGTTTCATGCCCCCACTACTCTCTCCAGCTCTGCAGGGCCCTGGAAAGCATGGGGCCCATTTGACTGTGTAGTTGTCGACACCACAGTCCCCCAGTTTTTTAATAAGAATGGAGTGAGACACAATGTTGAAGGCCTTCCTAAAGTCCAGAAAGACTACATCCACTGCTATGTCCACTGCTATATATTAACTTGCTAAGAGAACTAGCTGCTGAAATCACTACTGCAATTTCTATCTTTGATAGCAGAACTTCTGGTGAGGTAAAAAAACCCCTCCTGTTGCTTTCAAACTCTTCTTCATTTTGGACTTACTCATTTTGTTGAATGAATGTAGCTACCCATCCTTCCAAATAAAAATAAAGTCAGCCTGTTTCCATTATTGTCTTTTGATTTCTCATTAGTTGCAGTGCTTCCTGACAAATACTGACTTGTATTTCCTTCCATCTGCTAGTGAATTGAATAAAACATGAACTGTACATCATACAGGCCAAATGTCCAATTCAGCAGTGCACTTAGCACCCTGATTGCAACTGACTTCAATGCATGCTAAACTTCCATTTCTTATACTGTCACATCAACTTTATTGGCTCTTGCTGCATCCCTCTTCCTGTTTACCACAAATTTATTTTTATGCTTTTATTTTTACCCTAAATACATTAACTGTAAATGTCTGTTCTATATTCTGCATTGCTAACTCACTTGCGGCCTGTTTATTGTAATCTGCTCTATAACTATTTTATTTTTAATATTTTTTCTCAAGTCTGTATTATTTCTCAATTAGCTCTAGGTTATAATCTTTTTTCAACATAAAATCTGTATTTCATTTTAATTAATAGTAGTGTAAGAATGATGTTGTAGCCATGATGGTTCAGAACTTGAGAGGCAAGGTTTTCTTAGGGTGAATGTGTAATCTGCCTCCCACATATTAATTAATATTAATTTTAATCCATTTCTAGTGATGTGGGATCAGCTCCCTTGAGTGTGGTGGACTTGCAGCAGTGTAAAAGTGTATATTAATGCATCCATTGCACTTGAAGATACCTCAAACATTTAAAACTGTACTCTGAATATATTTCATTTTCTTCCATTGCTTTTCTCTTGAGCTTTTAATCACTTGCAAATGTCCTTAATACACCTTTTACTTATTCACACCTCTTGATTCCACTAATGACTTCTCTTCATCTCTGCCCCAGCCCAACCTTAATTACCCTATCAATAATAACATTTACTTCTCTTATATTTAGTATGATTAGCAAACTGTTGTTTTTTTTAATTTCTGAACTTTGTTGTTCTGCTTGTCAGCTGTGATGTATGTAAATTTATACACTCAACTACTGTAACACTGTGTACCAAGTGAGAAGCTGTATAGACCAATAGTAATCTGATGCTATTCATTTCATTTCTATTTTAGAAAATTGAATCAAAATACTGAAAAAATGTGATTTTTACCTCTATCAAATGTGTAACAGCTATCTTATCCCAGTTCTCTACCAGCAACTAAGACCTCTCAGACGTCTCTCCACTGTGCAGTGGTCCTCTGTTTTTCAGCTCTGCAAAAGACTTCTTGCATAAATCTCCTGGAAACTTCACAGTTCTACCCACAGGTTACACTGATAAGTAGAAGAATGAAAAATTCTGCCTCCTGGATACCAAAGCCCATCACTGATGAAAT
>NW_017729032.1:92780470-92784549 GCF_001723915.1 Gavialis gangeticus
TGTGCAGTGGTCCTCTGTTTTTCAGCTCTGCAAAAGACTTCTTGCATAAATCTCCTGGAAACTTCACAGTTCTACCCACAGGTTACACTGATAAGTAGAAGAATGAAAAATTCTGCCTCCTGGATACCAAAGCCCATGTGAATACTCATGCAAATATATCAGCTCAGGAGAATTTCACCCAGGAAGGCATATAGCTTTTTCATTCTCTCAAATGGCAACTTTGTGCATTTTACATGGCAACCATATTTTGTTCTTGGGAGATGCATAGTTCTGTCTAGCAATGCCAAAACTCTTATGAGAATTCTGAGGACAATCCAACACCATGCTGGCACAGGTTGTGGGATGGATGGAAATATGTGGATCCTCTTTTGCCACAGCTTTTGAAAATGAGATCTTACAGTATGTCAGTGAAGGCGGGAAAGCAATGAGCTAACTTGCCAACACCACTAAGACTAAGGGAACTCTTTCACAAGAAGTTCATGGTTACCTTCTTAATCTACTGAAGTGCAAAGCAAGAACAAGCAAATGGATGGGATAATAGGATTGAATGCACACTTGACAAACTGTGGACAACAACAAGCTGAATTGAGTGGCAGGCACTCTGAAAGGCAGGGATAGGATCCAGAATGATCTGGATAAACTGTAAAAATTAACCAAATGAAATTTAGCAAGGACAAGTTCACAGCATCCCACTCACTTGGGATGAGATAAATGCATGCACAAATACAGACTGGGGAATGAATGAGCAGACTAGAATACTGCAGAGAAGAAACTGGAGGTCACAAGCTGAATATGGTCTAAGCATGTGCTCTTGTTGCAAAAATAATTAAATAAAAGCCAACAGCACACTGAGCTATATTACCAGGAGTATCGCCTGCCAATCAAGAAAAGTGATTCTTCTACTCCATTCAGCATTACTGATGCCTTACCTGGATACTGTGTAGTTTTGCATCTTATGGTTACAGAAAGATGTGAATATATTTGAAAAAGTCCAAAGCAGACCAACAAAAATGATTAGAGCCTGGGAAGCATGGTTTATCAGGAATGGCTTCAAGAATAAGGGTTATTTAATCTGGAAAAGAAAGGACTGAGAGGGGATTTAATAAGAGTCTTCAAATACCTGATGGGTGATTATCAGGGATCCTGGTTTTCTCTGATTAAAAAAAAAATCCCCTATTTTTAGATTTAACAAAGAAACCCAAATCCACATTTTTCTGTCATTAGAATGAAACACCACTATATATCATTCTAATCACCATAAGAGGAAGATGTCACCGTGTGCAAGCCCAGCCACTGCCACCCCCACCACCCCCACTCGGCATTCAGTCACCACCATCAGGGAAGTGAAAACCATTGTGGTTTTTTCCTCCCCACTGGTCAGCAGCAAGTGGTGGGGCCACCAGTGGCCCTCCACCAAACAGCAGCAAGGAGACAAAAACCACAGCATATTTAAAACCATGTTTTTTGCTTTCCCAGCAATCAGCAGCAAACAGCCCAGTTGGTGTGGTCCCTCGAATCAGGGTGGTGGGGCAAGCAGTGAAATGAAAAAAATTAAAGGAGCCACAGTGGGGGTATTTCTTTCATGATTTATGGAGCTTTATTATAGAATCATAAAAAACATAGACAAGTAAGGCTGGAAGTCCAACTCCCTCCCTGAGGTGGGAAAGGCCTTGTGTCCCATAAAGTATCCAAGAACAAAAATAAGAAACGACAAACCATATGCTGAAATACAGACAGATATATACAAATAACAAACAAAAGGAAATAACTGAATAAGAATCTGATTTTACCCTGCATCCTGCACCTAAAAATGCAGCTTCTACTGAACTTGAGAGGTTATAAAATGTTCCAGGCTCTGACCCTCAAGTCAGGGACACCTACAAATTCTGCTTCCAAACTACTTCACTCAACCTACTGGCTGAGGCCCATAGTCCAGGAAAACTAAAGAAAAACACTTGTTCTCAAGGCATTGCTTAAGTATGGTTTCTTGTCTGTCCACTTACATACATTATTCATTGGATTCTTGGGAAACCCATACTCTGCATAAAAATTCTTGCCCCATAAGGGTGTGTGTATTTACCTGACTAGAAGTCATTTCTGTTCCAGTTGTGACCTTGGGAATCCTTTCAGACAGATTCTAATACATGGTCTCTCCCTTAATTTCCCCCCTATGAGAAATGTCCTTCCTTGCATAGTCTATTCCCAGATAATATTCATGCTAAGGTCCCTCTTTAAAAAAAGTTGTCATTGTCTGGAAGGCTCATATGTCTTGAACTGCATCCGTAAGGGTCTATTTGCCTGGCTATTTGACACACTCATGTCAGATGATTATTTTCAGCCTTTTAGGCTTTGAGCCTTTCAAACGTGTGAAACAAACATATACTTTAAAGAATCACACTTGAAAATCATTATCATATTATGTAACCGTGGCCCTATTATAACACATAAAGAAATATATTTTATATTAAATACCATAATGCACATAGAAATAAAGATGATGTGGCTGAACACAGGTAACACCACTTACCTGTTGAGACTTCAGATGCCATGTTAGAAAGCTCAAGAAAACGTGCATGACATCTTACAAACACCTTAAAATATTATGGGGTTCATGACACTGTTATTGCTATAAATTATATATTTTAAAGGACAAAAAGTTATTTTCAGTGTATCTCAGGACCCGAAAGTACTATTTAAATGGGTCATGTCTACTCCCACCAAAGTAAAATGAGTCAGAATCAGTCCCTTACATTACATATTTAACACAATTGACAGGAATTTTTCAATAAATGATTTATGCTGCAAAAAGCTCACTTGTTAAAACAGAGACTTTTTGCAGAATCAGATTGGTTTAAAAATTATCTCTGCTCAAAATTTTGTTAAATGTCTCAAAAATTGTGAACTATTTAATTCTGACACTTAACAAGCAAAAATCTGGTTTTCTGTTCCTAAATATTTTTAGTTGAAAATTTAGGGTGTTTGTAGCAAATTAAAAAATAATGGGAAAATTCTAAATGAACATTTCAATATTATTAAAAGATGATGGATTTCCATGGACCAGTTTGGGAAGGGGAGAGCACTGCAATTTTTGCAAATTAACTTTTTGCCTTTTTTGGGCTATGAAGACATTCAGAATGGAAAAACTATTAAACTATATCCTGCTGAGTTCTATTATTTGACTACTGTACCATTATTAATCTATGCATGTTTATTATACATAACCACTATTGTAAAAATATAGGCAAGATCCTCAGCTGTTGCGCATTGGCTTTGCTACATGGACTTCAATATTTTACTTGGGCCAGGACAAGATCTAACTTCAGGTATGCTGTCTACTCATTTTCCAAAGAACCTAGAAGGAGTCAAAAGTCTGACTTGTCTGTGTGTGTTTTAATTTGTTATGCTATGTGAAAGCAAGTAATGGGCCATCAAATCAAATAAGGTTCATCTTCAATGTTCTGTATGTTACTATGATTACTATAATATGAGTTGATGGCCTATACTGTCTCCAAAATCCATACTTAGAAAAGGTGGAAATATAGGTTCTTTCTTTTAATCCATACCATCAACTTTGCAAATGGTAGCATCAATCTTTCTGTATTAAACTGTAAAAATCTTTCTTTTCTTATAGTTTAGTTGGAAGCTGATACAGACAGAAGCTGATACAGACAGTGTAGTAAATTGATTCTGTAATGTACCCTCTCTGAACCATTTATGCAATAGTAATTCACATGTCCTCCAAATAATTCTCTTTATAAAAAAAAGTTATGTGCAAGAACCAACTGAGGAAAGGATTTATGTGACTGTTGTGTTTAACCACTGCAGTTTGCATACAGAATAATCATAATATTGAATATTCACCACAAATAGATACCAAGCACAACAAACAAGAAGTTGTTCACACAAACATGTGTTTAAGTATTTCATAAAATAAATACTTGAAGGGACCTTACAGATCATCAGGTCCAGAACCCTCCCCCCCCCCGCTCTAAGCAGGAAGACAACTGGGGTCAAGTGACCCCAGCGAGGTGACTATCTAGTCTCCTCTTGAAAGCCTCCAGGGTAGGTGACTGCACCAC
>NW_017729032.1:92784560-92785871 GCF_001723915.1 Gavialis gangeticus
ACCAGTGCTGAGTACAGCAGGAGTATCACTTCCTTAGTTTTACATGCGATGCATCAGTTGATGCATGCCAGCATATTGTTTGCCCTGCTGACCACTGCCTTGCACTGACAGCTCATATTCACGTGATTGTCAATCATTACCCCTAGGCCCCTTTCATGGTGCAAGTTAAGCTGTCACCACCAAGCCTGTATGTATGGTGAGGGTTGTTTGCCCCCAGATGAAGCATCTTACACTTGGAAGTGTTAAACTTCATCCGGTCCCGGTCTGCCCAAGTCTTGAGACTGTCCAGGTCTGCCTGTATCTGCATGCTATCTTCTAGTGTGATCCCACTAACCCATAACTTGGTGTTGTCTGTGAATTTGGCCAGTGAGCTTTTCATTTACCCATCCAAATCATTGATAAAGATGTTGAAAAGCACTAGTCCAAGCATGGACCCCTGAGGGACACCATTGGCCACTTCACACCAGGATGACACAGATCTGTTCATGAGAACTCTCTGGATCCTACCCTGTAGCCAGCTTCCCACCCACTGAACCATCGAGCAGCTGAGCCCACAATCTTCCAATTTTCCCCTAAGGATATCGTGGGATACTAGATCAAAAGCCATTTGGAAGTCTAGGTATATAATGTCTACCATGTCTCCCATGTCCAGGTGGTGAGAGACTTGGTCATAGAAAGAAATGAGACTGCTGCCTGGCCTATAGTTGCCCAGGTCCTCCTGCTTCCCCTTCTTGAAGATGGGCACAATGTTGGTCCTCTTCTAGTTGGTATTGCACCCACTCAGCATCCACAATGGGGAGGCTATCAGCTCCAGCATATCCCCTATGAGCCTTATCTCACATGACTTTCCCCATGGTCTGATGAAATACCGAAGCAAAGTGGGCATTCAGGTGTTCAGTTTTTTCCTGAATGTCAGTTACCAGCTGCCCTGAGGTGTTAAGCAGGGGTCCCACATTTCCATTTATTTTCCTCCTACTGCCTACATACCTAAAGGAGGACTTATGATCCTTGACTCCCATAGCTAACCTAAACTCTGTTGCCACCTTGACTTTCCTAGTAATTTCCCTACAAGTGCTGGCCACTGTTGTATAGTCCTCCTTGAGGACCATCTCTAGCTTCCACTGTGCATACACCTATTTTTTCTTTTTTAGGAGGACTGCAATGTCCCTAGCAAGCCAGAAGGGCTTGCCAGCCCTTCTGCTGACTTTCCTCTTTGCAGGAACAGTTTTCTTTTGTGCTTTAAGGATTGTATCCTTGAACAACGACCACTCTTCATGTACCCCATGTGCCAGGACTTCAATCCTGCTCGTT
>NW_017729032.1:92790871-92808618 GCF_001723915.1 Gavialis gangeticus
TGCAGGAACAGTTTTCTTTTGTGCTTTAAGGATTGTATCCTTGAACAACGACCACTCTTCATGTACCCCATGTGCCAGGACTTCAATCCTGCTCGTTGATTTATCAACCTTTCAGCAGACAATGAACCTGATAATTTCATGGTCATTGTCACCCAGGTTACCCTCAATGTTCAAACTACACACCAGACCAAGTCTAGGAGAGCGTTACCTCTGGTTGACCCTTGCACTTCCTGGATCAGAAACAGCTCCTCAATCACAGTAAGGAAACTGCGTGAATGATCCAACCTAGCCAAGTTTTCCTCTCAATCTATGTCCAGGTAATTAAAGTCACCCATGACAACCAGATACTTTAACTAACTGTTATTGGCTGGTGGCCCTCATTATGAATATTATGAATTATAAATGCATGGATAACTAATATAGTTTTGCAATAACTGGCTGGTCCTACTAAATGCCCCATTCATCTTGGGTAGGGCACAAAGGTGGAAATGAAGGTTTGAATCCTATTTCTATGATTTTGTCTACCTTTTTTTTACTAACCATATTTCTTTCTATAGTGTGGTATGAACAGGGTTACAGATGAAATAGCTATACTTTTGAAACTGAACATTTGAATAGAATTGTTTCTCATTGGAGGGCATGGCCTTATTGCAGAAAAAATTGTTTTAATTTGACCATATTAGGATTAGCATATCCCACTGCACTTCAGAATCTGGGGTCAGTTTCTCAGGTGATGTAAATTATTACGGTTCAACTGACTATACTGGAGTTCTATATGAACATCCGCATATGAGAATCTGGACTTTTTAACTAGATCATATAAAAGTATTTAGATTCTTACACTGTGGCTATCAAAACTGTCTATGCACATGAGCATGAATGCTATACATATATATTCACTAATAAAGGGGTTGGCAACCTACAGTCTGTGGAGCCATTTGATCCGATCCATGGAAATGGGGAGTTGGTGGCATTAAGCAGCAGGGTCCTTCAGCAGAAGACACTTTTCCTTGATGCTGTGGGGAAGACTGTCACCTGCAGGTGCTTCCACCATGCTGCCATGGGGAAATAAAGCAATGCTGTCTGGGTCCTAGCACCTACCCGCCTGATCACCTCTGACCTAATTAGGTCAATACATCCTGTAACCTAACAGGTCACCCACCAATTGCTGTAATAATACATGTGCACTAAACAATGAACCCTGTTTGTTCTTCAGAACAAAACTCTCTCTGTCTTGAAAAATAGTAGGTACACTGTAAGCTGGCAAAACAGGTAATCAATTTCAGATGTTGCTCCTCTTAACTGGTGCCAGACAATTTTTTTAAACAACAATAGCTGTATATCATCATTAATAGAAAAAAGAAAGATGACCGTTATGTTAACTTAAGTTCATTTCTTTGTTGGACGTTCATGTAGTGATTACAAATACCATTTGTGTGCAATCTGTCACTAAAATATGCTATTTGAACATTTTTTCCTTGAAAAGCTTATTTAGTAACAACTTAATTTCATGTTATTACCAAACTTTACAGAGAGTGCAAAGACATCAAAGTTGTCTTGTTTCTCCCATTTATGGAAAATACCCTTCATTCCAGTAACTGTTATGCCAATAGTGTCCAAAGACCCATTTAATTATGATTTCACATAAATGTGGCAACTTACTTTCCATAAAATATTTTCTCTGACTTTTGGCACATGGTTCTGATTTAGAAATTCTGTTACTACCTAGTGCCGTATCCCTGACAAATTATTGTTGTTTGTGATACCACAAGTTCTTTCTTTTCTCTGAAATCACTAGACAAAATCCCTTACAACATTTGATAAATAACAGATCTTCCAGCTTTGGAGGATTTTCCCTTGTTTCTTCAATTCAGCTCACACATTTTTTTTCAAACTACAACAAAAAATGTCAATGCTTGTTCTGTAAAAGTACACGTTGTGAATACTTTTGCCTCTCAGAGTGACTAAAAGTCAGTTTCCAATTAGGCAGAATGAGTATTAGCCAAAAGTTAGTACTATGTAGTTTTCTCAATTTTAAATCAAACAAATGTCATAAAACTCAGGCCTCAAGAATCCTTATGTGGAATATCCATACAGTGCTTTCAAACATCAAATTCTGCTCTCATATATCTTGCAAAACCCTTCTAAATCCCATTTATTTACACAGTGGAAGAAGGTGACATGTTGGTCCAGGGCATACTGTTTATTTTTGCACCCTGCAATCATTTTAATTCTTCTCACAGAAGGCTTTAACCTACCATATCTGTTTAAACGTCAGGGTCTCTCCTTTGTCTAGTTTATCTCCAGGAAAAAAAGAAAGCATGTGAGCAAGGAAGTACATTTTCACTACACTCCTATTTATCTACCTCTGATCCAAAAAGATTACCAAGTAGCTGGATGAGTAGTACTATAATCTTTCTTGGTTCTCTTTCATTTTTCTTCAAAACACTTCTGGGATTGTCTTGTACCATTATCATTGCAAGCACAGCTTGTCTCTCAACCCCCATGAGTATCACTGGTCCTTTCAAAGTTGAAAATGACTATTCAAAGTGCAGCAATAGAAAACTAGAGTGCCTACTTCTCTCTGCAACTTTCTGACATGGTGGACCTGATTCTACATGGTGCTCCACCTTTTACTACCTGCTGAACCTGCACAAAGTGTATCATTTTGCTAATACAGTAGGTGTTTTTTACCATAGGTGTAAATCACAAAGGCTAGGTACAAACATTGCACTTTTTCCAGTTTAGGTGGTTGGAAACTGGTCTATACCCGTAACAGAACCAAAGTTTGGGGCACATAGACTGCTTAAAAATGGCAGATCCCAGTCTAAGACAGACCTGGATTGATGTAGTATCAGACTTATTTTATTTAGGTTTGACTGGTGCATCAAATGTTAGTGCCAGGTCTGCTCATAAATCAAGGTAGGTCACTGTCCCCTGGCATCCCAGGGGCCTTTTGTGGGGGGCCTCTAACCTGCCCTCACAGGGATCTTTGGCTTGGCTTCTCCAGCCAAGTGGCTAGCAAGCCCTGCCCCAGAGCTCTCTAGATGTCAGCCAGGAAGGACAGAGGTGAGGGAGGGGGAAAGCGGTGCCAGCAGTGCACCTTGCATTCCTGATGTAATTTATTGCATAAAATTATTGTAATATAAATGTGTGAAAACAGGAAGAGCCACTCTGCTAACTGACTTGAACTTTCAAAACTGCAGACTATATGAAAACTACAGCTTCTGCAGACCCTGGGAGATGACAGACAAAGGAGTAAGGAACTGGAAGTGGCAGAAAGTGCAGGAGCAGCAGCCAAATGTGGGGGAAAGCTGCAGCAGAAAACATATACAGCAGCAGAGAGTAGCACAGCTGGAGACTTCAGAGAAGTAAAGGAACCAGGATAGTTGCACTATAGAAGCAGAACGTGGATGCAGGAATGGCAGTTGAGTGCACTTAGGACTGGAGGCTGCTTTGGGGCACCTCCAGAGGTGTGGGAGGGTATCAGGTTCTTTGAGTGAAGATACCACAATGTTATTGCTTATATGTTATTTAGCCATTAAGTGTATTAACTTAAATATTAAAGTTTATCTATTTGTATTTGTTTATTATTCTCTATCCCATTGGTTTGTAACCCTGATCCCCATGTGACCCTGGCTGTGGGGGTACCTGCAAAGCCACAACCCAACTCCAGATCCCTGGAGGTGCCCACAGCCTGGAACTGCCCGCCTTCCTGGAGTGAGGGGGGTTCCCCACACAGTAAGGCATCTGGTGTCCCTGGACCTTTGGTTAGATACCACACAATTTACAACTATGTACACTTTATTTACAAAGGGTTAAAGAAAAGGAAACTTATTAATAAACAACTGTTAAACTATCAAGATCTTATTCACACCATCAGTCAATAATGTTGTACATGATGATGGCCTCAGATGATATACGTACATGGGTAGCCTGGACTGAATGCCCAGGAAGGCAGAGCTGCTTCTGTGCTCCTCCTGCGGGAAGTGTGGGTGGGTCCTTTCTGTGAAGGTTTCACAAGGCATGCCCCAGCGGTTTTCATGCTGCGGACAGGTGCTGCCTCACCAAAATTCCTGTAAAATAGCTTACCCTGCCCAGGCCCTCATCCCCTAACACACATGGAGCAGGATCTGGGCTGGGACTCTGGCAATCCCCTGCCCACACCCACATACTCCTGCTTGCCAGGCAGTCAAAGTCCACCCCCGCCCTTGGGTCTTAACTATTTCACAGGGGCCCTGCCCTGTTTGAGCAGGACTAATGTCCCCAAATTCTGCCTCCCACCAATAAGCTCTCGGGGAGCTGGATCAACCTCTCTCCAGCCCCCCTCCCCTCTAGTGAACCTTATAACACACAGGGTCTTGCAAAAGAGTCCTCCTTACTGGGGGGGGGGGGTTTCCAGAAGGGCCAGGTGGTCCTCCAAGCTGCTGGGCAGGGCTCCCAGGGGAAAAGGAGCAAGAGAGGTGCTGTGGCTAGGCTTGCTACCCTCCATCCCACAGCACAGCCCACATTTTTGCCAGGCTCTGGCAGCTCTGAGGATGGGATGCTGCACCCAAGCTCTACCTCAGCCTCTGGGCTTCTGTCACACCTCTCCCTTTCCCCCAAAATACCTGCCTCCAGAATGGGCTTCATCTGCCCTTATCACATGATCTCTGGGGAGCTATTTTCCTGTTTCCAAAATGGCTGCCTCCAGAGAGGGGTTCATTTGCCTGTTCACATGGTCTCCTAGGAGCCTTGCTGTCCCATGCTGCTGCCTGGCTCAGTTCACCATGGCACCTTGTTTCATAGTTTCATAGTAGCTAGGGTCAGGAGAGACCTGAGCAGATCATCTAGCCTGCCCCCCTGCCACAGGCAGGAATGAATGCTGGGTTCACAAGACCCCAAACAGGTAATCACCCAACCTCCTCTTGAATTTGCCCAAGGTAGAGGCAAGGACCACTGTCCTGGGAAGTTGGTTCCAGATTCTGGCCGCCCTAACTGTAAAATATTGCCTTCTGATCTCTAACCTAAACCTCTTCTCCATCAACTTATTACCATTGTTCCTCATCACCCCAAGTGGTGCTGGGGAGAAAAGGGCTCTACCTATTTGCTGTTGATCTCCCCTGATGAATTTGTAGGTAACCACCAGGTCCCCCCTCAGCCTTCTCTTGCCTCCTCTCAGATAAGGTGATTTCATTGTTCGTTACACCCATTTTCTGCATAAAATTGGCAATTCTTCTTTTGGCTTCCTGTGCCAGTTTCCAGGGTTGCATGATTCAGTGTACTGGCTTGGGCTGAGGGAGTACAGTGTGTCCCTTCCCTGTCCTGGCCTGTCCAAGACCCTGAACCATGCACTGGAATGGCTCTGGGAAGGGCCTGGGAAGGGCCCCCAAGCCAGTGCCAAATTTGGGACTGAAGCCACTTCCCTTGCAGCTGTGAGCTCTAAGTCCTTGGGGTGGGGGTGGAAATAGCCATGTCTTTGTGGCTTCACAGGCTTCAGCCCTGAACTTACTGGGGGGGGGGGCGGGGGAACCTCCAAGCCCTGCTCCAGTGCACAGTCCCAGGGCTTGGACAAAACCAAGACAGAGGTGGGATACTCTGTGCTCCCCTGACCTGGACCAGGTATGTGGGTTATGCCACTGGCACTTCCTCCCCCAGTAGCTCATGAGGCCCACTCTCCCTACCTCTGTCTGTCCTAAAGTGGAGCCCTGTACCGCTACCCTGGACAAAACCCAAAGTTTCTCATACTGCCATGGCCCGGGGGGGCGGGGTAGGGATGCCGGAGAGGGAGAGGGCATGTGCCCAGAAGTCAATCAGGGATAGCTTGGCCATTTGATTGTGCTCGGCTGCTCTCAGGAATCTCCAGCATGCTAGGAGACATGCAACAGCATCCCTGCCTTCTGGCCTTAGCTATTTCAGGCATCTGCCTGCCTCCCCACACTGAAGGATGAATTTGAGTTCTATTTCCTCTCATAGAATCATAGAAAGTTAGGATTGGAGGTGGCCTCAGGATGTCATCTAATCCAACCCCCTGCTTAAATTAGGACTATCCCCAACTAGATCATTTCAGCCAAACTATGCAGATTAGAGAAACCTGCATAGATTGGATTAATTCCGCCTTGAATTTTTTGCATGCTTTTTGAAAACTGCACTGAATAAAGACAATTATGATCTCATTTAAATCAGGTTTGGACTGTTATAATATTTTATTGCCTTAGTATGAGTGGTTCCTTGTCTATTCCAGAATTAAATCAGAATCCCCCCACTTCAGCCACATAGACCCTCAGCAATATCAGAGAACAACTTTCTGGCAGTCCTTTCTTAGAATCAATGATTTCTCTTTGACAGTAAATGAGTTGTCAGATTTCAATAAGATTTCAAATAGAATCTAAACTTTCTAGAAAGTCAAATCTCAAATCCAAGGTCGATGCAGATAAATTATAGGAGATATTTTCGCTTGTCAATATTTCAGAATGCATTGACAGTGTTCACCCAGGCTAGGGACAGACATTCAAAAATCCTGAGCTTGAATTGATCCAATCTTTGCAGGTTAATCTAACCTGGCTAGGCTAATCAGTTTTGTAACCAGACAGATATCCCAGAAATGCAGGCACATGCCGCAGTGACTCAGGCCAGAAGCCGGGGGGCTCTAGAGCAGCCCTCCCTTTCTACCACAGCATGGAGGTGAGGGAGGTGTGGCCAGGCTCTGGCAGGATGCTGTGATTAGCCTAGCAGGGAATTGATGACAATGTTTATCCCCCAATTAAGAAAACAACAGAGGGACATTACCAGCTACTTGTTGATTCTGCCTGTTGTTTCAGCATGGATCGTAGCCAGTATGTGGTCTGCTAGCTAATACGTAGACACCTCCTCAGCAAGGCAGAGGGAGGGGGCAATTCCTACTTAGCAGGAAGTGGTGAGGGGAGGGGGGAAGCAGCCTGCAGTCTCTGGAGCTTCGGCCAGGGAGCAGAGGGGAAGGGCCAGCTGTGCTATGGAGCAGAGAGCCCCGCCCAGCCCAGAGAGCATGCCGGGATGCTGGGGGAGTCTGGTTTATCTTAAACCAACAAGGAATCTGGGACAGCCATTGCATAAACTAGTTTGAGCCAAATCAGTTAAGTCTGATACTACATTCAACCAAGTTTATCTCAAACCAGTTTCAGCCATTCTCAAACTGGTTAATGTGCACTGAACATCTGTTCTGTTACAGGTTTAAACCAGTTTCTCATCACTTAAACCAGTGTATGTGTAATGTCTGTCCCTAGCCCCCAGAACTAAATACACTTTGCTATTATGTGATGTCTCATACTGCATTTATATCACACAGGATCTGTGTAACACACACACACACACACACACACACTCAAACACAAAATTGGTATTGAACATATACTGCACTGTCTTGCTTATAGTGAATATCATCATCTGATACATACTTACATGTGTGCTAAATGACTGAAATCCCAAAGGAATCCAAATGGATAATCTAAAAGATGTTTCTTGATGGATTATTTCTGATAGTGTTTAGAAAAAATGCCACAAATCACATTTGTAATGAGAACGTACTGTGCAATGAGAAGGTTACCTATGGCAGTACCATATTAAGCATCAAAATGTGGTAGGAGGCTTGAGCAGACTTTGCCATAATATCAGGTTAGTGCCTCACTGATAGGGCCCTATCAAATTCATGGAAGAAGTGGTATGTGCTGCCATTCCTTTAATCTTGCAGGTTGCCCTGTGTGCCTCCCCAACACTGATTGATGGAGGGACCCCACTTGCAGCTCACTCCTAATCAGTAAGGAACTGAAAACTGTGGTTTTAAACATGGTGCTGTGTTTGCCTCCCCGCCAGTCACAGCAAGCAGCAGGCCTGCCAGGGCCTCTTAGCCAATAAGCAGCAGGGTCCCAAATCTAGAGAAGCTGACTTTTATGTTTTACTGGATTACACAAGTGAAATAGTAGCACTTCTACAGCACCTGTTATATGTCACTGAAGTGAAAGCTATGCCACACATTTTGGTTTTGGCTACTATAGGCCAGCCTGACTGTGGAAGATAAGGCATTTTTTTCAGTGACACACATTTTGACCCACTTTTAACCTCATCTCTCACTTTAAATTAGCAATGTCCAGACTTGTGCCCTCACCCCTTAACTGTGATTCCACAACAGTTGCTGTTGAGATACAGGAGTCCCTAGCCTATTAGCTCCATGCCAGGTGCTTGTGAATTAAATAAATGTTTATGTTAAATACTAGTTGTCAATTGATGTAAAATTGCAGAGATCCACTGAATTCAATGAACGTATGCTGATTTATGCTCGCTAAGGATCTGGCCCCTTTCCTAGCTATCCTGATTTGGTGGAGAGTCAGAAATTTAAGTAACTGAAAATGCAGATCGTTGCTGAGCTTGTGCATGGGAAGGAAAGTGAGGTTTCCGTTTTGCTTTGCTGTGTTCTGTTTTGATGGCTCAGAGAAACATAATCTTATCTATGTAACGCAGGGAGGTACTATTAGACAAGAAGCTATGAGAAGGCATAGTGTTTCATCTCTTAGAGGCAGTATAAAATGAAAACTCTCTGGAGGCCTAGATATGCTCCATTTACCTAGTTTTACTCTAGGAGAGGGAGCATTCTTAATGTTTGGAAAGCCACCAACATCTAGCAGTTACCAATGTAAATAAATAATAAAATAAAATGGCAAAATATTAAGGGGGGAAAGGAGACTTTTAAAGGCTAGGTACCTCTAGGGAACTTTCTGAGTTTGACTTGCTTTGCTTTCTCTGGTCAAAAGAAAGAAATTAACTGTTTAAATATTTAATTAATGTTCCAATCAATAGTAAGAACACTTCACATTCCCTTCCAGTTCAGAAGGGATTTGTGCTTTAACGTGATTATAAAAGCTGTCTTTGTTTATACCAGTGGGGACTGTGCCACAAATAGTGCCCATACTCTCCCCAAGTACCACCCCAATTTCCTTTCACTGGCTGATCTGCTGCTCTGCTTTCTGCTCCCTTCTCTATCTGCTGCTGTGCTACCTATCTTCTCCCAGAGCAGAGGTTGCCCATTCCACTTGTAGTGTCCATGCCCCTGATTTATACAACCAGTGCTAACATTTATATCTTGGGTATCCATCTCTGAATTACCTGTGGTAGAGAAGAAGGAGCTGTATTTTTCTCTACTAAGACAAGTTAAATTTGAACATAAAGTCAGATTTGGAAAGGTACTTTGGTATCACATACAGATAGGAAGCTAGTGGGATTTTGTAGCTCCCATTGATTTTTTTCTGTAGGTACCAATTTGCATCTTTCTGCACCTAAAGTTTTTGGAAGATGTGACTCATTGTCCATTAAGGCCTACATTGAAGAGGAGAAGGGGGATATGTCAGGTAATGTACTGGATGAACTATATATTTAGCAGGAAAAGATTTTAGACAAGCTTATAGGCACAACTGGTCTACAGAAAATATGATTTCTGTGTTTCCTTTTAATTTTTCCCGGAGTGGAAAGGAAGATTGTAGACCTTTGAGTTATGGTAGCATACAAAATTACCCCTTAAAGATCTGACTGAGCAAGGAACAAAAAAAGTTATTTTAATGATTTCTCATGTTGTAAATTATCGGGTCACTCCTGCAAGTTGTTGATAATTGTTTTCCTTGTACACCAGCCATTAAGTTCTTTTAAAGTGTTTAAAATGAGAAATAATATATACCTGTATATGTATACACATATGTGTGTGTATATATATGTGTGTGTGTGAATATGTGTATATGTGTGTTTGTATGTATATGTGTGTGTGTATGTATATGTACACACACTCTTCCCTCATTCTTCAGTAACATCCTAACCTCTCAGTGTGATAAACATTACTCAGTGTATTTAGTCTTAAATTTGTCCTTTCTTGAAATTTTGAAGTACTGGTCTGAAGCAAATGGGTATAGCTTCCTTTATACCAATTAATAATAGTGAAGCTACATATGATCTGCTACAGATATAAAATATTCTTTAAAAAATAAAAATAAAAAAATTACATGAAACTATGAGCAAGACAATTTAAAAACACTAACCAATTAATTTCCCCAGTTGTTCTCATGTAATACATTAATTCCTTAATTGATCCAAAGTCCTTAACACTACAATAACTAAGATGCACATAATATACCTGAGGCTACTGTTTGCATTTGGAGCTCTGATTTTGCTGACAGTTATAGTGGGTGGATGGAACTGCATCAGGACAACTGCTTAGGTCTAGATTGTGCAAACATTACTCACAGTGATTTCAAATGCCTAGAGCAAGAGGGCTTTGATCCTCACTGGGCTCATGTTGTTAATACTATAATGAATAAGAATACAATGAAAATATTTTCACTCAAAGTGAAACACACAATATTTGGCTAATGTTTTTAAAAGCAGATTTGCAGGTAAAAATTATTTAGGGTAAGTACTGAAGTTATATTTAGATGGATCTAACTACGGTTAGGTCAGTCTAAAAGCCTAATCATACAGGTGTCCAGGGTGGATAAACTGAGCAAAAAATGATGTTCCTGATCTAAGGGTTTGTTACACATTATACTTTAAGCTTCTCGTATTTTGATTAGTGTTAGTATTAGCTCAGTTTTGGAGCAGTCAACACATTAGGGCAAGCAGAGTCCTTGAGGACTGAAAGGTAAGAATCTCACCTCGCTTCTCTCCCATTTTGGGCTCCCCACTGCCCTCTGCCCCTCAGGTCTCCTTCTGCCCTCCCCACCCCCTGAGGCTCCCTTTAACTCCTCCCCTAGCTCTCTCAGCTCACCACAACCCCTGTGTCCCTTGATTTACTTGTGGATTTATAGCCCAGAGAGTAGCAGCAGCAGTAGCAGCAGCCAGACAAGCAGGTTCCCCTTCTCTGTCTGCTCCCCCAGGACAGTGCTAGCATCCACAAGTAATCTGGGTGCTGCAGCATGGGATGAGCAGGGAACTGGGGTGTTGGGGGAGGGCCAAGGGACAGTGGGCCCAATCTGGGGGGGAGGCAGGGAGGACAACAGGTCAACCAAAACTGGTAACTCCTTCCTGCCCCTTGGGTTTCCCCTCAAACTCCTCGCCACCCCAGGGGCATGCCTGATGTCCCTCAACCCTTGTGGATCACCTGCACTCCCCATTTTCCTGGCTTATTTGTGGCTGCCAATGCTGTCCTAGGGGAGCAGGCAGGGAAGGTGAACACGAATGGAGACTGGATGCAGTGAACAAGTATACACACCCTAGTAACAAATATACACACACACACACATATACATACATACATACATATATATGTGTATATATATACACATATACATATATTATATATATTAATATTTTTAAATCACTTTAAAATGAATTAATGTCACTCTTCATCCAACCTGGGAATCTGCAAAAAGGGAGAAAACTGAGGTGAAGTCTAGGCCTTATGGACTCCACATCCTGGTAGCCAGGGAGAATGTACTTGCTAGATCATGATCCTTGAGACCTTGATGGAAGTTCTTATCTTCCTGGGTGGGTGGCTAATGCTGTGATCCTCAAGCATCTTCTCTAATAGATGCCTGAGCAGAATTAAACAGTCTAAACTAAGGAAGATAGCACTTACCAAAAAATAAAATCCCTGGTAACCAGTTGTAGGATATTTCTGATGGACATATAAATTGGCCCATCAGTGCTCCTAAGAGGAGAAAAAGAATGTGAAACCATGTTGTCATTTTCCCTCATCTGTATTGTCAATCATTACTAAAGAATGAAATTGTTAGTGGGATATCTACAATCTGCTTATTCACACCTCAGAACAATGTAATCTGAGTATGTGAGGCTCCTCTATTTCTCCTTCTTTTCTCCATAAATCCTTAAAAATAAGTGATTTTCTCTTTGCTACTTTACTGAAAATAAAACCAGCCTTAACTGGCAAATAAATACTTCCATGATGCTTCAAGGGCTTCTGATAGCATAAGTGACCCCTGAATTTATCTTAATATCAACTGGTATGCCATCATCTTCTCCTATGGCCTTAAACATCTTGACTTATATTTACAATATTTTTTTCTCATATGATCATTTTACCTTTCCTAATAATCTTTTCTGATTTATGTGACCAAATATAACTCCATCTACTTCCAAAGTTGTGGGAATGTGTGTGTATACAATGTCCCCAGTGCACAGAGCTCATCTGTCATTTTCATTTCAATCCAGTGTCTGCAGCAAGCATACCTTCCTGTAAATGAATTCAGTCAGCACTTCAAGAAAGGCATCCTAGTCAAAGGCTTCCACACTGTATTTTAAAGTCATTGCTTTACTTACAGCATCATGTAAGAAGAAGGCTCTATATTCCTCAACTCCATTCTTTATTTTCTACCTAGTATCAGTTGAAGATTACCTCAGTACCTCAATATAGTCAGCATTCTTTCAAGAAGCCATTTAAAAGAACACCTAAAGATTGAATGACCACATTTCATTGCATATGGGTAATTCATGCTTAAAAGGATAAATTATGTTTAGTGTTTGTGATCCATAATTTTATTCTGCCCTATCAAAACATTTGCAACTTATCACCACATCCTTTTCTGTACAAGAAATAAATTCTTTGACTTCTAAAGACTTGATGTAAACTACAAATAAGCTTCACCTTAGGACCTAGGGTTACAATTATTGCATCTAATTATTATTAGTATTATTGTTATGGTTGTGATTATTATGAATATTATTATAGCTGAGTGATACTTCTCCAGGAGAATAGAAGAAATGTTATGTCCAATAGCAATTTTTGTAATCTTTAAATTAAATAAATTATTTGAATAAAAAGTACTATATTATATCAGACATTCCCACTTGACCTCAGACCTATTTTATTTGCAGATTGTTTCAAGAGTGTCAACTAGAATTATATTAACTCATACCAATGTAATCATTACTCATATCATTTTAATCAATTCAGTTTGATGAAAAAGTTTTTATCAACTTTAAAAATCAGCAAAGTGTCCTATTTCTATTATTTCAAGTTTGATAATTAAGGTGCACACAGCAAGGTTGGCATGTTTATGCACATCACTGGCTTGAATCATGTAGGTATATCCTTAGTCTCCTCTTGTTAAATGGATCTTTGTAAGTTGCCCTTCTCCACACCTGTTCCCATCTGAATTCATCTTTCTTCAACATGGATGACCAGAAGCATGCAAAATACACCAAATAACCCACTAATGCCTCATAAAATGGGAGTAGCAGTTCTCTACTGGAAATATCTTGCTTTAAACAGCATAGGGTTGCATTTGCTTTCTTCAAAACCACATCACAGTCTCATAATCAATGTATTATTGATGAATAAACTCAGATCTTTCTCTTGCTCTGTAGTTTCAACCTGAAATTTTTCTTATGAGTTTCTAAATACATGACCTTTATCTTTGCACTATTAAATTTCATCCCATTTCCATTGTTTCAGACCTCAGTATCATCCAGTTCTTCCTGAATAATATCCCATTCTGGATTGATCATGCCTCCCAACTTTCACCTGTATATTTCATTGGCACGCTGCTTCTTTTTGTGCCATGTTCATCAATGAAAATATTACTTAAGATTGATCTCAACACTGATTTTTGCAGAATTCCACAATAAGCTCCCTCCAGCCTAATTGTTCCTCTTTCAACACAAGAGACAGCACCAAATGAGAGCGTTGACTTGTCAACAGTGATTCAGAGAGAATCGTCAGTGTCACTTCACTTCCTACAGTGCACTGGTGTCCTTAAAGAATTCTAACACTCCCATAACACGTGGTAATATGTTACAATGAACATACTGTTTGGTATGACTGACAGCAGAGGCAAATCTTGTCTAAATCCCATAGCTGATCCGAAGTACATTCAATCTGATCTATAATCTTCTGCTATTATACTCTTGGGGCTTTTTTGACCAGCTGTAATTCTGAATTTTATCCATCCAGGCAATAAAAATGAGGTTGTCATTCTAGTGCACTTGTATTGCAAATCCTACAAGACTCTACACACTTACATTTAGAATTCACACAAAACCAATAAATAAAATGGCCAATTATATTTTCTCACAGATATAATTAATTGACATATAACATAGTGAAGATTAAAAAAAAAAAAATATCAAACTGCTCCTTTAAACTGTAGGTCTGGAAACACCAGTAGTAACAATGGGTGGGTGAGCGGGGGACAAGCATTGGGTGCTGCCTAAGAGGGAAGCATCAAAATGAAGCTAGGGGGCACCTCACCCTCTTGTCCCCTCCCAATTAACCCTGCCTCTTCCCTGCAGTGGCTCTGGCAGTAAGGAAAGCAGAGAAGCAGCCATAGCATGCAGCATACAAGGCTCTCAGGCTTTGCTGCTAGGGAGATGTCACCTCCTTTTTTGCTACTGAAAACCAGTGCATTTGGGCCACTTGACATGTACGTGGGTGGCAAAAAAAGGAAGTGACATCTCCCCTCCAGGTCTTTTCTGTCAGACTTAAGTAGCTATTAATAGTAGTAGTAAGTGAACTCCATTTCTGTGCATGCCAGATAAAAACATAATTCAGTTGACAATGCTGGTCCCACTTGTTTTGCCTGTAGTTTACATTATAACAGCCATGGGCTATCTGCATATATGGTAAACCGCTTCAGGGTACAGGAACTGTTCATCCCCACTGTTTGCTTTGCAGTGTAATTGTACTTTCTTTAACTGCATACTTGGTGAAACTAATTAGAAGACATTAATTTAGAAGTTTCTAAAGAAGCCTTGAACTGACTAGGTCCTCTTCATTTCAAAGCTACTGTTAGGGTGCAAAAAGACATCACCCTTGTGCCACCCTAAAAGTTCTTATGGCAGCACCAGTTGCAAGCAAACAGATATTCTTGCCCCTTGTTGTGCACCAATTTTTCCAAAAGATTTGTGTGAGCAAACCTAATCACAGCTTGTGACACCTTAAAAGGGAGGACGTCTGTTTACTTATTGAACCCATGTAAATTCCCCTGTGAAGGGATTACCTGGGCATACATCTGCAAGTGAGGGAACCCATGGAGTTCCCCCCTTACACACATATGACTCACAACAGGGCACAGCCCCTGGAGACATTATCCCACAGGATCAGGCACCTGATGCTCCATGCACATTTTATGCTGCCATGCCCTGACCAAGGTCAAGTGTCTGCAAACAGAGGAATCCCTGGGTGAGTACATAGCCTTTTCTTCATCATAGATTTAGAAGAGACCTCAGGAGGTCATCTAGCCCAAACCCCTACTCAAAGCAGGACTATCCTCAACTAGATCATTCCAGCCAGGGCTTTGTTGAGCCAGGTCTTAAAAACCTCCAAGGATGGAGATTTCACCACCTCTCTAGGTAACTCCTTCCAATGCTTCACCACCTTCCTAGTGAGAGAGTTCTTCATAATATCCAACCTAAATGTCCCTTGTTGCAACTTGAAACCATTGCAATGGTCCCAGTCCCAATGTTTTGCATTAATGGAGTACCCTGTATTGTTATTGTAGTCAGAAATTTCTGACCTCTGTGTGGCAGTGGTGGCCTGGACAGTGGCAGCAGCTGGAGTGGTGACAACTGGGCCTAAATTGGTACTTGGGACTGGTGCCCACTCAGTCTTAGCTTGTTCATTGCAGTACCCTGAGGTAGCATATAGGTCCCCAATAGACAGGTCCCTACTGTCCTTTTTTATGTCTAAAGGAATAAAACTGTCAGTCAGCTTTAGGAAAAAAGGGGGAACAAAGTCCTTTCTACCACTGAATAGATGAAAAACTTCATCTGTCTGTTTCTTCTTAACCATTGGACTGATATTGTGGTACCCCAGAGAAAATGTGAGCCATGATTTGTAAGACCTACATATTATGAAGGACAGATGTATTTGGATGTGTCTAAGCCTACATACATTTTTACACATACAAAACCTTCTGCTTTGGGCAACATAACATGACCTTTAAAAAGAGACTTTATCATGCCAATTTATTTCTTACATCATTCATTTTATTATATTACCAGGCCTTTTAATCATTATGTTGTATTTGGCTTTTGCTTTGTTATCTGTTGCATTCCTCCACCCTTGTTTACATCTTCTAAGGTCTTATTAATTAATGTGCTTTATATACATCTATATAGCTGTGATATAGTTGACATTCCACATGTTAATCTTTTTTCCTTACATAGGTATTGCAGATTTAAAAACTGAGGTCATTGTCTGTGATTCCTTTGATTATTTAACCTTATGGCATTTTCAATAAAGGTGCGCTATACAAATTTCTTCAACTCTTGATGCGCCATGTAATTCCCCTAACATCATACTTCATATGGAAACTGGATGCCTTTCTATGTCAAAAGTTTTTTTGCTGGATAATCATAAATCAAACACATTCTTCCTTACACAAATGTCAAACCAGATTATCTCCATTTGCATTAACTGGCCTCTCATCACTAAAGGAAATACACCATCACATATTACATCTGGGGTTTCCAAAGAGCATTTTGTTTTTTCAACAATCAGGCCTTGTATGTTAAGATTGTTTCTGGCTAAGGAAATATGCTTAGTAATTCCTTAACAACAAACTCTTTCCCACCTGCTCCACTATATGTGTGTACATCCTACTAGAGGAAAAATTAATACCATGTCTGGGAGGCTCATTACCACTTTCTGTACTATCACTCTTGCTCTGTGTCCTGGGTTCTTCTCTTTCTACCTTAAATATTGTTGCACTGATGGGGCGCGTCCACACATGCAAGTACGTGCGCTTGCAGCAATTCAAATAGAAGCAGTGCAAATTTGAGCCGTGGCTTTTTGCCTCAGCTCACATGCCCAGGCATGCACTTTGTTATGGAGCAAATTGTGCCACTTGGGGCAAAATAACCCGGCCTGGCTCCTCCTGGATCTGCGGCCAGAGGGAGCTAGCGCCCAGGGCCAGCACCTGTGCTGTCTCCAGCAGCATAAAAAGCTACCCTGTCCTAGCCTCATCAGTACAAAAAGCTGCCCTGGCAAGTAGCTCAGGGCTACTCACTCTCAGGAGTTTCTGGGTCCCAGCCAATTGGTACCTGTGGACACTACCCCTTGTGCCAGCTGGACTGCTAAAGCATCCCTGAGAGTTCCCTGCACCCTTTACCCACTGCAGCAGTCTGGCAGTGGGGGCTGCTTCCTGGTTGTTGTGACCCGCTGCACACCTGCCAGACCCAGATGAGGCATCCGCGCCCCTGGGCCAGCTGCCAGTGAACTGTGGCTGCAGACTTGGCCTTTGTGCGGCACTACTGCCATGTGTGCCTCCTGCCCAGCTAACTGGGCAGCTATCACCCAGATGTTTCAGGTGTGGTGGCCTGCTTTGAATTGTCAAAGCAGTTGGTCAGGAGGTCAGCCATAGCCAGGTGGGTCTGAGGTGCCAGCTCTGAGCAGGCAGGCTCCAGCCACTGGCCTCCCTAGCAGGAATTCTGGTGTTCCCTATTGAAAAACTGAAAAATCCCTGAAAAAAGAATCCCAAAGCCGAGAGCACGCAGTTCCGGGCTAGCCGGAACGCATGATTGGCTAAGGGATAATTGCGGGAATTTCAAACCGCGTGCTTTAAAAAGCCGCGGTTTGAAATCCCACCGGCAGTTGGGGAGCAGGAGCGAAGGGAGCAGGGTGCACGTGTGCCACCCACACGTGTCCCTGCTTACCTCAGCGGAGGCAGCAGCAGCAGCAGCAGCAGCAGCAGCGGAGGAGACCAGCGGCGGGGGCAGCAACAGCTGATTCCCCCCCAAGGTAAGTGGGGTAGAGAGCACAGCACAGCTGAGGCGGATCCGGAGGGGAAGCCCTTCGG
>NW_017729032.1:92808629-92808850 GCF_001723915.1 Gavialis gangeticus
GGAAGCCTACCAGTATCTCTATCATAATAATAAAGTGAATTCTAAATAGATGTTTAATGAATACATGAATATATGCTTTGCTGCCCATACAGGGACTACAGCCTCCAACAGGGGCTACCTCCGCCCCCGCAGGGCTCACATGCCCTGTCCCACCCCTGCTTGCTCTCCCAGCTCCCTGGATTGCTGCCCCACCTGGCCCCATCCCCTGCTGGCTCCTGCAG
>NW_017729032.1:92809036-92834036 GCF_001723915.1 Gavialis gangeticus
ATTGCTGCCCCACCTGGCCCCATCCCCTGCTGGCTCCTGCAGCCCCCACCATGGTTGCCCCACCCAGCCCCATCTCCCACTTGGACCTACAGCCCTCCATAGCTACCTCCCCCCACCCCAGCCTCCAGCACTTAAAAAAAAAAGGATATACTCACTGAGCAGGGACTGTGGGGGCTCCGGGGCCTCCTGTACAGATGGGGCCCCAGTGACCCAGATGGGCAGCTAGAACTGCTGGTAAGTGCCGGGGGTGGGGGTTGTTTCCTCACCCGGGATGCTGTGTTGGGTAGGAAGGGCTCAGGGGGCTCAGGAGGGATGTAGGGGCTGGGGCTGCATAGGGAAGGGACAAGAGGGGCTTGGGGGGCAGAGATCAGGGAGCTGGTGGAGTGGGCAGCGCCAGAAGGGGTCTTTCCCATGGTCCCCTCCCCCCTCCTCCAGGCCTCTGACCCCTTAGTTACCAGTAGGGGAGCCTGGGTCCAGCTCCTTGCACAGGCAACCAGTGTGCTTCAGCACCAGGGTGAGGGCTCTGGCAGCTAGAGCATTTCTATGGAGGACTCAGCCTCTGGTTGCCTCAGGTCTGGAACCATGACCTGCACCGCTTTTTTTCTCTGCAAGGTTTTTTGACTCCTAGATATCTAGGGGTCTAATTTTGCCCCCGCGTTGCAAATTTGCAGCACAGGGAACATTTTCTCATTCCTGCATGTCTCTCTTGCAGTGTCTCAAAGGGGTTTGAGACACTGCAAGAGGCACGTGCGGGCTCATCTAGACGTGCCCATGAAGGGTTACCCTGCTGTTTTCAACCTGTTTATCTTAACTCTAGTCATCAGTCTAAAAGTAACAATGCATTTGAGTACTTCTCACATGTAACAATACCTTCAATACTACCTACAAACTCAATACACATTGTTTAAGCTATTCAAAGTATAATATTCTATAAAAATGTAAACAAATGTATATTAAATATGGTGGAAGTCTCAGTTAATTGCTATTAAAATCCAATTCATAAGAGATTATTTGACAACTTCTATTAGAAAAAGTGACATGAGTAGACCCAGGAATAGATGATCATGGGTATTCAACAGAGGCATGGATTAGGGCCTATTAGGAGAAAACTCATCCTGCTACTGTCAGTACCTTGCCTTCACTGCAGCTAAAGGCAGATCCTTAGTTTCCAATGCTGAGACTATGCAACACCAATCCAGCCCTATTAACACTGATTTTTAAAAGACTGAAATGAGTATGTACGTCTCCTCCTGTACTACATCTGCCCCACATGTAAGGCTAGAGCTTTCCAAGGTCCCAACAAATTTGTATAATTAGACTGAAAGATTTATGACTCCTTCTCCTATTCAGTGGAGTGCTGTCATCTGTATATTATTTTTCCTAGTCTAGTTTTAAAATCATATGTGACAAGGACTTTCATCATTCTCTTGGGTGGTCTACTCAGCATCTTTCAAAATCTCAAAATGATTTTTTTCCCCTGACATCCTGCTTGTGTTTTAATCTCCATTTCTAATCTGCAACATGTAGATTTAAAAAAAAAAAAAAACCTTTTTAAAAAATGAAAGAACTTTTACAAGAAAATTACTGGTCACTTACCCAACTTTTATCATCCTAAAGTTCTCCTATGCAACTCAGTTCTGGACAGGCAAGCAGCTGGAAAGATGACACCAGCCACAGCAAGTCTGCTGAAGCCAGGGACCTAAAATAGGAAAGGTAGGACCTGAAATTAGGGAGTACTTTCCCATAATCACAAAGCACCTACACATTTTCTGTATGCTATACAATCATATTTTGTGTAGTCTTCTGTAAGACAAAGGTTAGGAGTTTGTCTGAATTTTCTGGAACAAAATGTAGTTAAGCAGCATTCATAAAAAAATTACAATCATTTTAGTGAACTGAATTTTGCAAAACTGAGCTCATGCATTTTGACCAGCTCTAACTCAAACTTAAGTTCAAGTCCATGGGGCATTTTAAAATTATTCTTATTTCAAGTTCCCATCAAGTGTGGCTCCGTTTACGGCCTCAGATATAAAAGTGTTAAGTTCTTTATGGTTGCCAGGAGTTTGACTAGCAGCTTAAGATACATTCTCAGCTGGAAGTTTAATAGATTTTGAAGTCTCTAAAAGTATTGTTGATACTTACACACAATGGTTAAGAATGGCTTTAACAACACTTGTAGGAATTTGTAACTCACAATTCAAAAGAGCTCAGTCACTGAAGCAACAGTGTTTTCAAAAGTTTTTTTTTTTCTGCAACAGTTTCAATCACTACAATAGCCTTCCCAAAATAATTATGAGGCAAAGCTCTTTCTCCCAGTCCAGAAGGTTCATTAAAGCCAGAGCAAGGCTGTTGTATACTCGCAACAAGACAAAATTTAAAGGATAAAAGACACACCTAACCATTTGAATGCCTTTTTAAATAGGCCTACAGCTACATAGAAGAGGTAAATTTTAATGTCAACAAAGGAGCATTTTTTCCTTTTGTTGAAAGTGATTTTAAAAAATGTTTTGAAATGAAAAAGTAATCTTCAGTCATCAGTAAAAAAATCATCAGTATCATGGAGTTATGAGATTTAAAAGCCATATTACACCTATTTCAGGGGTGTCTCTCTCATCCATTGACTACAGCTACATTCATTACCCCCTCCCCACCCCATCCCCAAATGTCTTTCACCTACTGACCACCTCACTTTACATTTTAACTGACTGGCTTTCTTTCATACTACTGGCCTCTGGCTGCTTTATTACTCCATCCAAGAAAAGCACAGACCATCTGCAGATGCTTCTTCTGAGGGGTAATTGGACCCAAAAGCTTTCAAAGAAGATTTGTTTCCAACTATTTGAGTTGGTCTAATGCAAGATACTGGATTTACCCAAAGAACCTTGTGTGCCCATACTATACCTATTACATTCTAATATATTAATGGTGCATGAACTATAAAGAAAACTTCACCTACCAATAGCTATGAAATCACAAATCTAGCATTGTGGGAAGTTCCTGGTGCAAGTTCTGGTCTTAGTGTTACATTATGTTAATACCTGACAAAATTCATTAATTGCTGACATCATCCCCAATTTACACTAATGTAAAAGTAGAACATCATTCTAACAGACTAAGAATAATGGGAATTACTTGAAGCAATTCCAGTAATTCAAAATACACTGTAAATACACTTACTGTTTAGCAATATGCTCCTTTCTAGTCCTCCCAATCCTTTTAGTTGCTTTTAACTATGTATCTTAATTTCATATGAACTCTTCTTGTTACCTCCTAAAAGGAAAAAGGAATTTAAAAATTGTCATCTAAAGCTCCTTATTTCAGGGACCAAAGTTGTGAAAATATTGATGTGAGTCCAGCCCTTAAAAGTAGCCTCCTTTTTAATTTTTTTTCCTCTCATAAGCCTATGTTGTTCAATATTAGTCTGACACAGACTTCTGCAGCTATGCTATAATCAGTCAAACTGCTTGGGTCAAAACCTACCTTCAGGTCTAGGTTTACCACTCCCATTCATATTGAGGCATATTATAATTTACTAATTTTTAAATAAGATGTGTGAAAACCTATCCACATTGAAGTTAATGAGAGTTTTGCCACATAATATTTATTTCAAATTGCAGTAGAAAAAGTATTTATATTCTCCTATGAGTTCAAAAAGAAAATCATAAAGGATATTAAACAATATACCTCTAAAAATACTATAAAATGGCAATAGCACTTTGCTGCATAAGCCTTAAAATCAATCAAATGCATGGAGTGTCTAAGTTAATGCTGCCACAGTGCTTATAACTTGTGCTTCTACTATTCAGCAAATATTGTCCTCTAAGAATGGATCTCACAATGCTGGGAGATGTTACATGGAAAAAAATAATTCAGTGATGTGAGCTAAAGATATAGCATGATAAGATTAGTGGAAGTTCACCAATATGACAACCTATTTTTAATGGAACACCTAGAAATTTGCTCGGTTCTACATACATCTTGGTAGAATATGGCCATCTTACTGGAAAATATTTTGTTTCTGTTTGTCTCCATTTCATACTTAATACAATTTTAACAAGAAGAAAGGAGGCATCTAAAATGCTAACATATTATGATTTTATATTAAAAGTGCATACTTACATGAATGTGTTGTGCAGTTCCTAATGATGCATATTAAAATATGTGATGGAAAAAAGAATATTATATGTGTGTATAGATGCATATGTATAATTGTACATAGCTGAATCTTTTCTATATGTGTGCATATATACACATACATGAAACATCTGTTTGCGCTTCTTCACAGACAGAGCCATAGGAGATAAATTCTACAATTGAAAATAACATTCTTATAATAGATTTTTTATGTAGAATACCTTGTATCAATAGTACCTCAATGATAAAACACAAATTAGCAAGCAGAATAATAGAAATAATAATGTATTATTTTGAGAAGGTGCTGCTTTAGACAATTAAAACCCAGAATACTGTCACTGTATTCTAGGTAGTGTGTGTGTGTTTATCATAACCCTTTTAATGAATGTGCTTGTATGTTGTATTCAGAAATTATTTATTTGTAGTTTATATAATATACATTATATGAACTGTGAAAGATAATTTATTAATTCTCATCTGTCTTGCAGTGGAAGCAGTCCCTTATGCTTATTTGAATGTTGAAGCACGCAATTATTAAAAAAATAGCATGCACTCAAAATGTAGGACAAAACTCATTTGTGTGAAGAGGACTGTTTTTCCTCAAAAGTACATTCTTAAATAAGAGAGATTGGAAATAAAAGGCAAACTGCACATTGAAGTAAAAGAACAGGAGCAGATGTCCTTTAGCAGTGTGTTTTATTGATTTATAAACACTCAGTCAGGCTACCTCATCTCTGCAGAGTAATTTAGATATGGGAAAATATCTGTGAAATATATTGATTGCATTATTGATTGAAAAGCCAATTGCTGTTGCACTCCTGTTTTACCATTTAAGTCCTGACACATTTTGACATATGAGCCAGCTGCGACTACTGCCTCGATTCTGCAATGAGATAATGTGAAAGCTGTCATAACCACTTCTATGTCAGCCTCGAGAATTTACAGTGTAGTAGTGCTGCTATTTAGCTTGTTCCTTAACCACCTGAATAATTAGGGTTTGTTAAAGCTTTTGCTCTTGCACATTTGGTTTATATATGTGCTGTTTTTATGTTTCCTCTCACACTGGATTGATATGTCACAAACAAAAGAAATGTAGAAACCAAGCTGTTATTATTCAAAGCTTATACATATGGGGATGATTGTTTCTGCTCAAATATTTTTCTCTTTCTCCATGAGGAATTTGGATTTTAGAACATTTCGCTGGGGAATTCTCACTTGTTACCAGATCAGTTTACTCTCAGCAGCAATAAATCAAGAAAGGACAGGAAAAAATCCACTACCTCCTATTTACAGCTCTGTTATTTATTTTGAAAAATTAACCTGTGGAAAATTTATTGTAAAGGATACTCACACACTCTCACACACACACTCACACTCACTCACACACACATACACACACACACTTACTTATAAATAATTTACAAATGTAATTACATGATATCCTTGATTTGAGACTAAAACAAATTAACATAATAAAAGGCTTTTCTGAACCCTTGTAAATACTAATAAATAAAAGGTTCCCATGAAATGCATCTCTAAAGAGACAAAAATAAACTTGCTTTACCATTTGCACAACTGAATTGACCCTGCTCTTATTTATGCAATCATAATGTATCTTAAAAGTCACTTCTTTGATGTGGATATTTTTCCAAATTATCTTGATTAATTTAATTTTATGAGATGCAGCACTCATCTTTTGCTGTCTAATTTTGTGACCCTTCAGCTAGGTCCAGATCCTGCTGTTTTAATCATATAAAACCATACAGTCACATTGATTTTAATAAGTCATGGATGGACACTAAGATCTGCAAGACTGGGTCCTAGTTTGACTATGGCTGGTCACCGTAGTTGACCAGTTGAATCATCCCTAGGTAAAGGGCCAAATGAGAAATAAGGCCCTTGGCTTCCGCACAGCAGTTATTTTCAGTCATCCTTTCTGATACAATTATTGTCTTGTCTATCTGAGAAGCGCTTGTTGGTTAAGAATGGAGGGGTCCAGTAAATTCTCTTGCATGAATGTGAAGTCCAACACTTGCCTACTTTACTTAACAATCAAATGAAAATGCTCCATAGTACCATTTAGCTAGACTGCTAGATATGGCCCATAACAAGAGCATGTAAAAGGCGTCTGTGAAACATGCCACAGCTTCACATTTTTGGTGGAATATGGTGTGAATCACAAGCTACTGTAGTGAGTGAGCAATATGGTACAATCTGATGCTTGATCTGACAACTGCTCTCCCTGTCACGCATGTGTGGCATGGAAAGAGGCATTTGTTGGGATTCCTTCACACCTTTAACTGAATGTCTGTCAGCTGCTTAATAGTCATTCTCCCTGACTTCCTGGATCCTTCCTCTCTCTGTTTCAACTTCACAGTTGGAACCTGTTGAAGAAATATTTGGGCAGAGAAGACAAGTCATTGTCTGTACCTCCTAAGGAGGCTATAAACCATAAGCCAGTTCAAATGGGTCAGGTAACCAGACTGGTCAGTACAGCTGTGTGTTTTAAAAGCCCCTCCTAAGCGGGGGGGTTGTACACTGATGCCTTTAACAGTCCTTGTCTCTTCACTGGCCACAGATATTGAGTCTGCAGGTCTTCTGTGGTCCTTTTCAGATCACTTTTTGAGATTGGGAAGAAATAATTCCACAGTGAAAAACTATCCACTGCCCAAAGATATAATTTTGCTTTCTTTTAGGACCCAGGCTGTTCATCTCAGCCAGCAGAAGTGCTAGTAATTTGCAACAGCATATCTAGCATGGGTACTGATAGACCGTGTCAAGCAGTAGATCCAAGAAGCTGTTAGTTAGCCTCTGGACTGCTCTCAAGATATGACAATTTGGGATTATTTGGGTACTGAGCTAATGAAGGTAGCCTTCATCTGGCATCTCATTCACTCATAAAAGAAGGGAGTTCAGCTGTGGGCCTGTATATTAGAAGACATTGGATCCAAATTGTAGGATATTTAAACAAAATGTTAAAAGGTCTGAAATAAACTTGAATCCAGTATGTTCCTTTTATTAAAATCCTCACTTTTCTTTGTTTGGTTTTGATACATAAACCCTTGGCAATAGAGTAAGACATGTTGCTCTTGCCAGTGAGTTAGAAAATATTTACTTTGGAATAAAGGTCTGCTACTTGCAAATGCCTTGACATTTACAGAGTATTTTTAGGGCATCTATTTTGTATGCAAACTTTAGATTACATTTAACAAAATTTAGCTTGTCAAGAAATGCAGGCATGAGATTACCATTTTCCATTGGTTATGAGAGAACTTTATGTAAAACCATGTTTTATAAGATTTCCATGTTGTTTGATTATTGCCTTCTATTTCGGTATTTCTATATACAAGTTAACTTATTTTGTTCTGATTACTTTTAGTCCTCTCAATACTAGATTCATTACAGCCACACTATATTGAATCATGATGAAGGGATAGATTAGTTTCTGGGGTGCACACCCAGACAGATGAATAAGAAGAACCTATCTTTAACCTTAGTAAGGACTAATCTAGAATCTGGGCCCCAGTGCACTGAGGTCACTACTTACATTTGGATGTAAGAATTGATGGATCGGAAATGGGTTTGGAAGGCTGGGAATAAGAGGAGCCTTGGCACTGGCTTTCTAATATGATGACTAGCTGAGTTGGAGGTTGTTGTAATTTACTACCACTGTAGGCCCAAAACAAAGTACCACATAGCTCTCCCACCTCCCCTGATGTAAAAACCTGGGGGAAACAAGGACTAGGGTATTTCTGAGGTATTACACCTCTTGGGATGGCACAACTTACACACTGCTTCTTGCCCAGAGCTATGCCTAAGGCACACTCTACCCCTAAAGGACTAGAGTGGAATCAAAATTACAATCGCATACTGTGGTCAGATTCTCAAGTCCATTACACCAGGTTTGATGCTATACTGGGATAATATAAATGTAAAGGAACTGAGAATTGGACCCTGGTTACTGAGGTAGTAAGTGAGATATGGCAGCTGCTGCCACTACAGAAGTATTTGGCATGTTGCAGAGGATCTATGATATTTCTATGAAAAGTGAACCACCTGAAAAATCAGGTTCTTTTAAAAAATGTTTATAGTGCTTAATATTTTGAATAAGATTGACTACAATAATGGCACTGAACTATGTCATGAGATGCTTTCTTTGAAGTCATCACTGACTTCATTCTCAGAAATTCAAGTCTTGGGAAAGGGTATTAAAATAACATCCCAAGATTTTGGCCTGAGATAGTATTAGGTTATCCAGAAGTAACAGAAGCTCTTAGGGCTTTTAAAATCAGACCTGTCAAAACAAATCTATCCCAACCATGCAGTTAGTCCAATGAAAGGTATTGCCCACAAAAATCCTTGTCTCTCACAAAACCTTAAAAATGTTTGAATATATGTCACAACTGTATTGGCAGGAAGATGGATTAGATAATCCCTAACTTTTTAATTCTAGAAACCCTCTGTCTCCTCCGCTGTGTACAATCACAGAGTCTAAAAGCTAAAGGAACATCAAGCTCCTCCATGTCCCTGGTAGATGATGAAGGAATATACAAGATGAAAGAAGAAAAACTTTCAGGGGAAAAAAGAGGACTTTTGCCTTTGATTTGGTTTTTTGCCTTTTGAACCAGAATATTTCTGAAAAGGGTTTGCCTTTTCCCAGCCCAGAGGTACAGCCCTCTATGAGGATGGTCCTGTTTTAGTTTCCAAAAGACCCATACTGGAAACCCTGGGTACATACTAAATTCATAAAGGATTCTGAAGAACTCAGACTTCCATAAAAAGCCTTCACTTTAACTTGGAAATGTGGCTTTGCTAATTATCTAACTCTTCCACCAACTGTCTGCAGTCATTGTAATCCCTTATTAGGGCTGGTTCAGGAAAACTCAGTGAAATCCAGATAAACCAGGAAGTGATGTTGAAAGTTCAGTAAGATCACTTCTCATCAATAAATGCTGGGTAGAATGAAGTTAATATTGCTGGACATTTTCTATGAATGTTTTCTTAATGTTAAAAGCAAACTCATTTTGGCTGTACTAGTCTCCTTTGTATTCTTTTTCCACAAACATTCCAGTGATTGCCTTCTGCTTTCATGAATGCCCATGGACACTGAATTTTACATTTGTACATAAATATTTTTACTGGAAGTGGTATATTTTCCAAGAGAAAGCTGAGGAATGGCTTAACAAGGTCTTCAAATACCATCCCAGGGGAAAAAAAATAGCTTCAAATAATGGAGGGCTCTCTAATCAAGCAGACAAAGGAAAGCCATCATTCAATGGCTAGAACCTGGTGCTGTTCAGAATAGGAATAACACATGGATTTTTAACAGGGAAAATAATAAACCACTGGAATAGTTTGCTAAGGAAAGTGGTAGAAGTTTCAGAACTTAACACTGTAAAATAACTGCATGTCTTTCTGAAAAATTAGATCTAACTTGTGGCCAAAAGTTATATCATGACGCAAAAAATACTTGTTTAAATTCTGTGGCCTGAGTGCTACAGAAGGTCAAGTTGGACTAAACTATCTGGCTTTATGTGCTTCAAACCCGTGAATACTTTATAGTGGGACACTGCTTGACAATGGGGGACAGAGGTGTCCACAGTCTGTTACCAGAGTCCTGACACAAGGCAATTAAATTAATCCAACCATACCCCTCAGAGCTAGAAGAGAGAATACACACTTAATACAATCTTGGCTTTCTAAATAGTCCAAACAAAAAATATTTAACCCACAAAGAAGTATTATTTTTTTCAAAAATAAAAAAAATACCTTGATAAAGTTTATATGATGCAGTAATGTATATCTAGATCACAAAATTGCTCTCCCTGGGAGCAGCACCTTATGTTGCTCTCTGTGGGCCACCTACTGGACTGAAAACCCTGTAGTCATGTCCACGTAGCAGTTCAGGTGGACTAATTAACAAGTGGGTATGCCAACTGGAAAGCACATTTAGCAGAGCTAATTATTTCACCACCATTTAGAGGAGGCTATACTGTGGGTAAGGCAGCTTGTGCAGGGTTAGGCAATATGTTTGAGGGCTGTGCTCCCAGGCACAGTACTTTTGCAGTCTAGACATAACCCAACTTTTACCAGTACATTAAGGTTTCAGGATCTTTGCAGCTTCTCCTCTTGAAGGTTAGATTCATTATGCTTGTCCAGTCAGAAAACAGAAAAAAACTAATTTTGTAGCATTTGCGAGATTCACTGATGAACCAACAGAGCACAGATTTTGAAATTCTTAGATAACTTTTCAGGAACTGATGGGTTGTCAGCAAGAAAGATACAGAGGCTAAATATTTTTAAGTGTCTTATTTAGTTATCCGTGGAACTGATCCAGCACCCAAGCACAGTATTAGAGGGCATGGAGCTTAAACTGACAAGCTCCACTGCAAAACATGGGTTGAAAAGTCGTAGAGATTTTGGATGACCCAAAGCACCAAGTCCCCTGTTACACATTAGCATGGGGCCACACAGCCCCATCAGCACCTGATAACCCCTCCACTCTCACCCCAAGCCAAAATGAGCCTCGGATTCTCCCAAGTGGGGTCCACTTTCCTTCATCTGGTGCAGATGATGGGAAGTGGACCTCCCCCCCCGCCTACCAATACACATGAACATCCCCAACAGCCAATCCTTTTTATTGATTTTGTTTGATTCAACCGTATCTATAAAAAAGAACAAGCCTCCATCTCCACTCTATGCTCAGCTGAATGCACTTGAGGTTTCTGGGCATTTTTACACATGCATGCATCGCAGCACTGGGCACTTTGAAAAGTGCCTGGTGCTGCAGTGCATATAATTCCATAAGCAGCAAAATGCATGTCAGTGCTGAGAAAATGGTGGCGGTGTGGTTTTGAACTAAAACAACTCAAAGGTGTTTTAGTTCAAAAGTGCACCACTGCCATTTTTTGTGTGTTAACTTACATTTTGCCACTTATACAACCGCACACGGTGCAGTTCAGTTCGCCTCAGCTCACATGCAGGCCAGACTTGGTTAAACAAGTCTGCTCTGAAGCAGCAGATCTCTAGTGCGTCACTAGAAAAAAAGTATGTGTATAAATGGCCTTTTTGTTTGGGCTCTGCAGTACGATGCAAAATGGTTCCTCTTGTTACTGTTAAGCAGGTCTTTCCAAATGAAGCAAAAAATTTGGGGGCCATGTTGCCTTCCACACTTAGTACATCTCATTGTTTCCTTTCCCCCCTCCCCCTCCCCCCTTAGCATTTTCCTTGATAATAAAAAATTTCATGCGGTGAGATGACTTTTTACCAGCAAAACATTCCAACCTGTGTGGTGTTGGGGGTTTTTTTGCTCACCTACTTTGATGCCTGCTGTGTAGATGACCCTTTTTTATGTATTTAACTCTGCAGCCTGAGCCTTCATGATTTCTGTCCCCTATACATTTGAACAGTCTTTTCTAGGGACATGTCTCCTTCACACAATAATATTTTTGGTAATTCAGTGCCTTCAATGCTACACATAATCCTATCTTTAATCAGAGAGTCTAGCAAGTTCCCACAAGCAGAGTTCTTACTCAGTCTCTTTGGTTCAGGCACATACTGATATATACTGTCTCTTGTTTGTTTGCATATAAAAACTTCTGTGTCTTTCAAGGGTCTCATTGTTTTTACCTCTCAAATTTGGACAGTATTATACTTAGTGGCATAGTTTGGCCTTCTTCACAAGTAAAGGTATTACAAACAGCCAAGGCTTCCTCCTGTATAACATGGAAGAAGGTCATAGGATCATAGGAAAGTAGGGCAGGAAGGGACCTGAAAGGTCATCTAATCCAGCCCCTAACTCAAAGCAGGATTATCTTTAACTGAACCATCCAAACTAAGCGTCTGTCCAATCTGCTCTTGAAAGCTTTCAAAGATGTAAATTCATAATTTCTCAAGATAGCCTGTTCCAATGCTTGACCACACTCAAAGTCAGAAAATTCCTCCTAACCTCCAGCCTATTATTTTCTGCTGCAGTGTGAGGCCGTTGCTCCTATTCCTGTCCGCTACGGCGACAGAGAAAAGCCCATCTCTATTCTTTGACAACTGCTATCAAATTCCCCCTCAGTCTTGTCTTCTCCAAAATAAATAAACCTAGTTCTTATAGCCTTTCTTCATAAGGCTGGCTTCCCAAGCTCCTAATAATTTTTGTTGCTCTGCACAGAAGTCTTTCTAAACTGTTCACATCCTTCTTGGAGTATGGGGCCCAAAACTGGACACAGGACTACAGTATTCCGGATGAGACCTCACCTGTGCTTAATAAGATGGAAGAATCATGTTCCCTGATTTGTAAATGACACTCCTGTTAATACAACCTAGTATTCTGTGGCTTTTATTTGCACACTGTTGGCTCTTATTTAGCTTATGATTCATTACAACCCCCAGGTCCTTGTCTGCAGTACTGCATCCTAGCCAGTCATTTTTTACGTCTGCCCCTTGTGGCTATTAAGTACCACTCAAACTTTTGTCTGAATGCACTCCAGTTCTCTGCTAATTTGCCCAACAACAGAAGGGCAGGTGAAGGTTACAAAACTTTCACTGCCAACTTTCTGTTTATTTAGATTATAACTATGCAGGAAGACCATCCACAGTGGTCCCTGCCCATGTATCTGTGCTGCATCACTTCTTCTCAGTATCAAACTACTTTTTCATCTTGGAACTAAAATTCTTTCAAGTTCTTTCTTGTTCACCACTTCTGACACTATGTGGCAACCCCTGTGTTCAATCAGCACAAGCATACATGAATGAGAACTAAACAACAAACTTGAATTGTGGAGCAGTAAGTAACCTCTGTGGGCCCTTTGTCTAGTTCCAAGAGAGGATCCAGGGTCAGGGGCAGAGAGTGGAACAGTGTGTTTGCATCCCTTTGGCCATTCACATTGGCATCCCCAACTGATCTGAGCACAGGGGGAGCCAGAAAGCTGCACCTACCTGAACCATGAACTGCAACTATGTTGGGTGCCAGACTTGGCCATGGACAACAGTGACAGGCAGGCTTCTCCTTTCAGTGCCTGCTCTCTGCCTATCCTTCCCCCCTCAGGTGTTCCCCACTGGCTGGGAGCAGGTGCTAGAAGTAGGAACATTCACCATCCCTGGCTGACATAGCTATTGAGGAAGACCAGAGCTGCTCCTGCCCCACTCCTGCCCTGCAATGCAAGTGCCTCTCTGCATAGATGCTTCCTGCATCAGCTAAGGAGTGGCCATGGCATGCAGATTCCTCCTTTCAGCCCATGCTCCCAGCCAGTGGGAGACAGTAGGGAACATGGGGTGAGTTGGGAGTCAGGGCTGGAAAAAAGAAATGGCATGGTGCTGCTGCTGCCCTTGGCTGAGACCTGCTCCCCACACAGCCACTTCCTCAGCTGGAACAGGGCAAGAGCAGCTCTGGGACCCTTCCCTGAGGTTAGATGAGAACAGCCTCAGCAATACTGGTGAAGGTCAGGTTCCCCCTCCACCCCTTGATATGTCCACTCCCTGTCCTGCTTCTCAATGGGTGCATCTACACATGCCCTTGACTGCATAGTTGGTGCTGCACAGTCATTTAGTACTAAAGCAAGTACTAAATGCCTGTACAGTAACCCCCAGAACTGCACAGTTCCAATGGCACACAGCTTGTTTTCAACCATACTGTGCAGTAGCAATGAACTACTGTCCAGTACCTTATTGCTACTGTGCAGTAGTGGTGGCATCACAGTTAGTGCCCACCAATGTTACATCACCGTAGTGACAAGCTATATCACCATAGCTCATCGCTACAGCATTGTAGCACCTTGTGTAGATGCACCCAGTGTTTGTCACTGATCCAGGGACTCCAGCCACTCCACACAGCCATCCCCCCATGGTCTAAAGGGTAGTATGCCGCACCCCCTTTTAGTAAATGCTGAATCCACCCATGCCTGGCTCTAAATAGCCACTTAAATGAGGAACCGTCTCCCTATTACCAACTTCCTCAGTCTCCTTCATTAGGGATCATGCCTAAATTATAACTTCTAGCACTACAGCCTGGTTTAAGTGACACCTTCTTTTATATACCAATGAAAGCAACTTCATGTTTACAGAACACATATCCTAGTTCTCTCCGAATACTAAAACATCTTGTGGTGACACAATACATATCCTAGTTCTCACTTGATACTACACGCTGGGCACATCTACACATTCATTAATTCACTTTGGCTAATGTGCATTAAATTTAGTACCTCAATTGTGAGGTACTAGAAAAAGACGCATTAACTTATTTTAATAGACATTAGTGAAAGCACACTTTTTTTTGACACTTTAATATGCATTAAAATAAGCTACTGTACATTAAAGCTCATGTGTAGACATGCCCACTAAGTGGAAAAACATATTTACCAGGTTATCCTGATCTCATCAGTCACTCATCTGTTGGCCTTCTAAGGAGTCTGCATAGCCTAACATTGTTAGGCTAACAGCATAACTTTCCGAACACCTTCTAAGTAGGCCTGTACGAAATGGCTAGTATTCTCTTCGGATTTGGATTCAGCTGATTTGGGAGACAGTGAATCAGTTTGGTGATTTGAATCACTGTCCCAAATAGGCTGCTGATGAATTTCTGAATCACACAGACTGCCCCCCCAGCTCCCTCTCCCAGCCCCAGCAATCTCCCAGACCGCCCCACTCAGCCCAGCTCCTGGCACTTTGAAGAACAAAAAGCCCCAACTCACCAGATGCTGCCAGGCTGGGGGGTGATGCCCACTGCCCTCCACTGCCCTATGCTGTGTGAAGGATTCTGCATGAGCCCCCTGACTCCCCCTGCTGCTCTCCCAGCCCCCACATGGCTACTTTGCCCACCCCAGCTCCAGCCCTTTAAGGAACCTCCCCCGCAAACCCTGGACTCACTGTTTCCTGCCCGGCAGGGGGTCATGGTTGACCACAAGATGAACATGAGCCTTCACTGTGATGCTGCAGCTAGTAAAGTGAGCAAAACACTGGCTTGCTTCCATAGATGCTTCTCAAGCAGATCCTGGGACGTCATTCTCCCATTGTATTCAGCCTTGGTGAGGCCGCAGCTGGAGTACTGCCTCCAGTTTTGGGCTCCACAATTCAAAAAGGATGTGAAGAAGCTTGAGAGGGTGCAGAGGAGAGCCACACGCATGATCAGAGGGCAGGAAAACAGACCTTATGATGAGAGGCTGAGAGCAATGGGCTATTCAGCCTGGAAAAGCGCAGGCTCAGGGGTGATCTGGTGGCCACCTTTAAGCTTATCGGGGTGCTCATCAGGATCTGGGGGAATGACTGCTCACCAGAGCTCCCCAAGAGATGACAAGATTGAACAGTCACAAACTCCACTGTGACCAGTTCAGGCTGATCGTAAGAAAGAACTTCTTCACTGTCTGAGCCCCGAAGGTTTGGAACAGACTGCCACCTGAGGCGGTTCAAGGACCCACTTTGAACTCCTTCAAAATGCATTTAGATGCTTATCTTGCTGGGATCCTATGATCCCTGATGAATTCCTGCCCCTGGGGTGGGGGGCTGGACTCCATGATCCTCCGGGGTCCCTTCCAACCCAAATGTCTATGAAATCTATGAAATCCCTGCTGCCCCCCACTGCCCCACGCTGCATGGGGAGCTCTTTCATGAGCCCTCCAAAGCCCCAAGGCTGATGCAGGGGCTGGTGAGTCCCGTAGTTTTTTGTTTTTTTTTTCCTAAAGGGTCAGAGCTGGGGTGTGCAGAGATCCCCATGCAGTGTGGGGTGCAGCAGGAATTGCCCCCCTGCCCAGCAGCACCCGGTCAGTAGGGACTTTTTTTTTAAAGCACCGGGAGCTGGGGTGGGCAGGGCAGCCATGGGGGTGGGGCTAGGACAGCAGGTGGGGATTGGAGGGGCTGGGGGAGCAGGCAGGGGATGGGGCCAGGCAGGGGTCCCCCCATGGTCCCCTACCCCCTCCTATAGCCCCCCTTCCCCACCCGCTACTTGCCAGCTCCAAGTCCGGCTCCAGCTCCCTTCTGCAGTGGGCAGGGACTGCCCAAATCATTGAATTTTTTCCAAAGATTCACAGAGCTTCAAATACTTTCAGACCTTTTTATTGGTCCCCTGATTCAATTTGGATTTGGAGATTCGGCCACCAAATTGGGCCAAATCTCCTCTGAATCGAATCAGCACCTGAAGCTTCACACAACCCTACTTCTAACGTATGCCAACATAAATGATATATTATGATGCCTACTTCTAGTGAGGCCTGCTTTGGTCAGCACTTCCAGCAGTGTTTTTGAGTGATCTGTATACATACTGAGCAGCAGGGATCCTGATTTTCTCTGGATTATTCAGTTAAAAAAGTAACTTTAAATCCAGATTTTCCTATGATTTAAATGAAGGACCACACACACACACACACACACACACACACACACACAATATAAAAGTGATGTTTTATTTTAATCATGGAAAAATGTGGATGTGAGGTTACATTTTTTAACCAAAAATTGGGGATTTTTTTTTTTAAATCAGAGAAAATTAGGATCCCTGATGATCAATGATTGTATTAATCCATAATCCAGCAAGGCCCACAGAGGCGGCATTTTTCTCAGAGGGAAAACAATGAAACCCTATCCAGCTGCAAAATTCCCCTGGCATTTTTCTGCAAGATCTGAGGTGTTAATCCTGTTGTCTGACCAAATTACCAACTCAGATCATTGCATTCTGACCAACTTAATATCTCTTTCAATTTAAAATGAATGCAGCACTAATCATTTCCTCCTTTAAATGCTGTGTAACTCCTGCTGTGTGCTCCTAAACATTTAACATGTTTCATTCCCAGAGATAATTTAGTATTGAATGAAATGATATCTGAGTAAAGTATATCAATTAGTAGGGCAATATGTGATGTTTTAAAATAAAATGACAAGAATTTCTTTTGCACTTGTTCATTTTGATTATAATATCCTTTTTTTTTCAATTACATATTATGTTGGTCCATATATTTAATGCTACACAATAACAATGGGATAATGGAATATAGCTTATCTTCAACATAAACAAATATTTTCTATAGGCCACATTGCTTTTAACAAACTTTTTTTCTACAATGTTCTGGGAACAGTCAGATCCTTTCTATGATACCTCCAAAGATGTTTACAAATGGTGAGATAAATAATGAGTTAATGATGTGCTGTAGACAAGTAGACAAGTCTAACGGAAGGGGGAATTTGAACAATGCAGGCCATCAATGCTTATGAAAACTTAAGCACAAATGTTAAGGCACAGTTTTGACAGGAAGTACATGTTTTTACCCTGCACTTGTTTTTTCATAAACAATGAAGTCAAATTACGCTGTTAGTTATACTCATACTCCTCTAATAATAATGGAGTAAAATGTCCAATTGATGGAAATATTAGTCTTAATTTTTTTAATGACCAAACATGTACATGAGAAATTATCTTTCATACCAACATGAATTGGGTATATATGGACCAAAAATCTATGGCCCTGTGTTTTTACTTAGAAAGGGATTCATCTTTCTTAGGGAAGCCTATGTCAGAAACCAATTGAAGCAACCAATGCAACATCAAGTTTTAATTTATACATCATGTAATGGACTCCTAATTATAGATATACTTCATGCGTTTCTTTGTTATGAAAATGAAATACTTATGAATTCATTAGATGTATTCACATGGATGTGTGTCAATTTATTGTCATTTGTAATCCAATCTTCCAAAGAAAATTCTATCAAATGCTTTCTGTTACGTTAGGAGGTTTACATTGTTGTGCTCAGCAATTGGTAAGTCATGAAAGACTTGTTTTCTTCTAATTTACTGAAATGACATTCAAGAAATTGACTTACTAGGGTTCATAGTTATTCTGAACAGAACCCCCCCCCCCACCTGATCTGGTGAATTTTTAAGCAAAAAAAAATAAATTCTACAGAGTAGGTATACATATGTATCATGAAAATACATTTGCAGCTCACTTAGACCTCTATTTACAGATTTATATGGTTGTAGGTGTAAATCTATATATATTTTTACTTACAGTATCTGTGTTATACAATATCATTTCCTATATATTTAAACCTCAGAAACTAGTTGCTATGTTATAAAGAAAATATTAAGAAAAATATTTTAAAAATTATAATAATTTACTCCAGAAAATTTTCCAGCTAGGTTTGATTTTCCTGAGATGCCTAGCATCAGAATATGGCACGTCACAGGTTACGTAACTTGCATTTTACTTTAAAAGCACCTAGCCTTTTGTAGCTGATGAAAACTTTATGTTTATCAATTTTTAAGTAAATATAACACACAAAACATAACCAAAATTCATTAAAACCTGAGCTATTTATACAATAGATTTCATTCTACCACAAAGTTAAAATGTCCTTTATAAATGACAGCTTTAACCTGAAAAATAAATCGACATTGCACAACTTATTTTGCTAATCTCTGGAAAAAACTGCTTGCTATTAAGAAATAAAGGATGACTAAGATATTGTCTATGTTTTTGCCTGAATGTTTCTCTCTTCCACCTAATATTTTATTATTAAAATCATCTTCCTTTATCACCATTTTTACCAGGAGTCTTTTCAATTTTCTGAAATCTCTTTCCATAAAAGGTTTGGATTGCTCATGATCACTTTCAAGTCATCAACTTCAGTTCAGCATGTTTCTGCCTACTGGCTCATAGGTTCATAGATTCATAGATGCTAGGGTCAGAAGGGACCTCAACAGATCATTGGGTCCAACCCCCTGCCTAGGCAGGAAAGAGTGCTGGGGTCAGATGGCCCCAGCAAGATGCCTATCCAGCCTTCTCTTAACAACCTCCAAGGTAAAGGAAAGCACCACCTCCCTTGGGACCCCATTCCAAATTTTGGCCACCCTTATGAAGAAGTTTTTCCTGATAGCTATACTAAATCTGTTCTCTGTCCATTTGTGACCATTGTACCTTGTCACCCCAAGAGGCCCCCTGGTAAACAGAGCATCTCTGATCCCTTGCTGCATCCCCCTAATGAATTTGTAGGCAGCCACAACATCACCTCTCAGCCTTCCCTTGCGGAGGCTGAAGAGGTCCAGGTCCCTCAGTCGCTCCTCATACGGCTTGTCCTGTAAGCCCCTAACTATACAAGTGGCTCTCCTCTGGACCCTCTCAAGTCTATCAATATCCTTCTTGAAGTACGGCACCTAAAACTGGATGCAGTACTCCAACTGCAGTCTGACCAATTCTGCATAGAGGGGAAGTATCACCTCCTTGGATCTATTTGTCACGCATCTGCTGATGCATGATAAAGTGTGGTTAGCTTTGCGGATGATTTGGTCACACTGATGAATCATGTTCACCTTGGAGTCCACTATGACTCTGAGATCCCTTTCTGCTTCTGTGCTGCTTAGAGGGTCACTTCCTAGCCAGTAGGTGTGCTGGATACTTTTGTGCCCTAGGAGCAGCACTCTGCACCTGTTCTTGTTGCTCTGCAACCTGTTGTGTACTGCCCACTTTTCTAACCTGTCCAGGTCTTCCTGCAATTGTTCCCTACCCTCCAGGAATTGTTCCACAATTTAATATTGTCTGCAAACTTGGACAGAGTACACTTCACACTCACATCCAAGTCACTGATGAAGATATTGAGGAATACGTGTTCAAGGACCGAACCCTGTGGGATCCGACTACTCATATCCTTCCAGGTCAATACCGACCCATCTACTACCACTCTCTGGGTCCAACCGCTAAGCCAATTTACCACCCAGCAGACCATGTAAACATCTATGTCAGAGCCTCTTAATTTATTTATGAGAATGGGATGAGATACCATATTGAAGGCCTTGCTAAAATCCAAGTAAATGACATCCACCTTTACTCCTGCATCTAAGCGACTTATGACCCTGTCATAAAATGAAACCAGATTGGTCTGTCATGATCTACCTGCTATGAATTCATGCTGGTTGCCCTGCTGCATTATTTTTTCCACTGGATTCCCACAAATATGATCCTTCATAATCTTTTCAAAGACCTTTCCAAGGATGGAGGTGAGACTGACTGGCCTATAATTACTCAGAACCTCCTTCCTCCCTTTCTTGAAAATAGGGACCATATTGGCCCTTTTTCAGTCTTCCAGGATGTGACCCGAGCACCGCAAGTGCTCAAACATCCATGCCAGTGGTTCTGCTATGACACCGGCCAATTCCTTCAGTACTCTTGGGTGCAGGTCATCCAGGTCTGCTCACTTGAGCACATCCAGTCCATCGAAGTGACTCTGCACCAAGTCAGCGCCAACAGGTAGTGGGCTGGTGTCCCTGTGATGCCCAACTAAGAACCCATTAGGAGACTTATCTTAACCCCTGTTCAAGAACACTGAGGCAAAAAACTCATTGAATATCTCAGCCTTGTCCCCCCACTAGTTGCTCCTTCTTGTTCAGTAGGGCTCCTATGCAGCTCTGCACCCTCCTTTTACTCTCTACCTACCTAAAAAAAGACTTTTGTTGTCTTTAATTTGTGTTGCCAACCTCAGCTCTGTAGTTCCTTTGGTCTTTCTGCCTCCCTGCAAGTGCAGGTCAAGTAGGTATTCTTCTCCTTCATAGCTTTCCCCTACTTCCACTACCTATATGCCTTCTTTTTTGCCCTTAGGCTCCCCTGGATTTCCCTGCTTAGCCAAGGAAGTTTTTTGGCTCCTTTCCCCCTTTCCCTTCATACTGGGCTCATCTCCCTCTGCTCCAGAAGAAACACTTTCTTTAAGAACAACCACCCTTCCTGGACTCCTATCTCACCAATACTCCTATCCTGCAGTGCATTGTTGACTAGACTCCTGGGGACACTGAAGTTAGCCTTCCTAAAGTCAAGTACTTCCACCCTATGCCATATGCTGAATTTGATTGATTGGTGGTCACTATCCCCAAGGAATCTGTAGCTCCCCTACCAGGTCATCTTCCATAGCCAACACCAAGTCCAGTAAGGCATTCCCCCTAGTGGAAACATATACCTCCTAGACTGTATGGCATCTGAGAGCTGCCCCAAGAATTCCAAGTCTAGCTTTCCCTCGTGGTGTGGTGGTCTGTAGTAGACCCCCACTACCAAGTCCCTTTCCTCATGACCTCCATGTGTCCTAACCCACAATGCCTCAACTCTCCTACTCTGATTCCATTTTGATTAGGGAAGATGTATTATACTCCTTGACATAGAGAGTCACTCCACCACCTTTCCTTCTTACTCTTTCCCTTCTGTAGAACCTGTAGCCCTCAATATGGAACACCCAGTCAAGGGTAGGGTACCACCAGGTTTCTGTTAGCCCCACTAAATCAAAGTTATTATCTGCAAACAGGAGTGTGAGTTCTTCCTGCTTGGTATAGAGGCACTTGAGCCCTCCAAATGGTGCTTTGGTGCCCCACCCCCACCCTGTTCTGATGCCCAACGGGCCCCTTAGTACTTACCTGGGATGTACTATTGTGCGTCTCACAGTTTGCAAGTTCTAGACTCTCTCCATCTCCATCTCCTGTTCCTTCTCTAGCATCCGGTTCTCTTGCCTACAGTTCTTGCTTGGTTGTTCTCACTTGGCTTAAAATGTATCAGGTGCAAAATACTTTCATTGCCACTAAATGCAATGAGAATAGAAACTGCCTGCCAAATTGAGCACAATGGGCATAACAAATCTTCATTGTTTTTCATGTTGTTCCATGCTTCCTGGCATGAGCTCCCTGGTTCAGGCTTTCTTCCATTGCACTCCCTATCTCCAAAGCTGTCTTTCAGTTCCCTCTGCCATAGACATTCAATGAAGTGTTACTAAGTATTCCTATCTTGTTTATCTTATGAGCAATTCTATAATCAAGCTAAACCCCACTAAATAATTTATATTCAATTTATATAGCATATAAATAATTATATAGCATATTGTCTTTATTTATTCTGCCCCTTAGCTGGTATCTAACTTGCTATCATCATCTATTACATTTGTCTAATATAGGGCCCAAGTCCTATATTCCATGCACAAAATAACTTTAGGGTTGTTTGTTGTAGCCGTGTTGGTCTAAAGATATAAGCAGACAAGGTTCTTTAGATACCAACTAAGTAATTCAAAAATTATTCTTTGCAAGTTCTCAGGTACAAACACCTTTCTTCAGGCACAGGGAGAGTATGTTGTTTCTTTGTGTTCTCTCCTGGGTAGAATGAAAGCCAGTATGCAAAATTCAGATCTGTGAAAATGCAAATGCATGGCAGGGAGGATCAGAGGCCCTGTGAGACAATAGGTGAGAGAAAGGTAGTGGGGTAGGGAAAGGGGGAAGAATGTAGCTGGTAAAATGCAGGCAGGTTACCTGAGGTTATCAGATGGCAAGCAGGTTACAATATGCCAAAAGCCAATGCCTATATTTAGTCCATGATTTTTTGTATCCAGGAGATTTATGAAGTGACGTTAGTAGGCTCTATGAATAGGGGTGTAGGTTGTAGCCGTGTTGGTCTAAGGGCATAGGCAGACAAGGTTCTTTGGATAAATCTGATATCTTTTATTATACCTAAGATATATTGATGACATCATCATTTGGATGGAAAACCTGCAATCTCTGATTGAGTTCCATCAGAAATTCAACAATCATCACGCCTCTGTCCAACTATCTCTTGAGTACTCCAGCACCAACATCTCCTTTTTAGACACAATGATCAGTATCCAGAATGGTAAAATACAGACCACATTATACAAGAAACCCACAGACCAACATACATATCTGCACAGAACCAGCGATCATCCTAAACACACCAAGAAAGCTGTGGTTTACAGCTAAGCCCACAGATACCACTGAATTTGCACTGAGTAGAACACCTGGAATTGCCACCTCACAAATCTTTCAAAGGCTTTCATGCAACAAAGGTATTCCTCCAAAGAGATAGATCACACATTTGAAAGAGCCACCCGAATACAATGTGAAGAATTGCTGCAGTACAGAAAGAAAACTCCCACAAATTGCAAACCACTCATTATGACATATCACCCCCCTCCCAAACCTGTATGGAAAATCCTCAAACAATTGCAACCCATACTCGAAAGAGACCCAATTCTTAAAGAGATCTTCCCAGAACCACCCATCCTAACCTTCAAATAAGCACTGAACCTCACTAACCTCATCACCAGAAGCAAACTTCCTATGGCCCAAAATGCACTGAATGGATCCAGATCATGTCATAACAAGACATGCAAAACCTGCCAACATATGTCCACCACCCCCACACTTACTACTCCAGAACCATCTTACTACAACAGAACCATCAACATTTCTGGACCTTACAGACACACCTCCAGAAATGTAATATATCTCATCCAAATCACCAAATGCCCTAATGGAAAATATGTAAGAGACACCAAACAACAACTGTGCACCAGAATGAAAATGCACCAGAAATCTATTAAAGACAAGAATACACTATTACCAGTGGGTGCACATTTCTCACAAGAAAACCGCTCTCTCTCCAATCTCTCAGTTCTGATCCTCAAAGGGAATTTACAAAACACTTTTCCCAGATGAGCCTATGAACTTCACTTCATCAAGCTCCTGAATACTAAAAATCATGGACTAAATATAGGCATTGTATTTATGACACACTATAACCTGCCTGACATCTGACTTCCTAGGTACCTCTCCCCTATTTACGTGCTACATTCATCCCCTTCTCCTCTCTTCTCCGCCATCCCCTCACTCCCCAGCCTGTCTCTCACCCACTGACTGCTCAATTTACATTTTCACTGACTGGCTTTCTTGCCATGCATACCAGCCTTTGGCCTCTTTACATGCAGGAAGAGCACACAGAGTTTTTAAACCCGAAGGCTTGCTAAGAACATTTTTTCCAACTATTTAGTTGGTCTAATAAAAGATATCAGATTTACCCAGAGAACCTTGTCTGCCAAGGCTCTATGCACGTGTTTTGTAAATTCCCCTTGAGGATTAAAACTGATAGATTGGAGAGAGAGTGGTTATCTTGTGAGAGGTGTGCACCCACAGGTAGTTTATTTATTTTTTTTTTACTTTGGTAGATTTTCTTTGTGCGTTCATTCTGTTCCACAGTTGTTGTTTGGTTTTTCCTACATATTTTCCATCTGGGCATTTAGTGCTCTGTATTAAATGTATTAAATTTCTGGAGGTGCAGGTGTAATATCCAGGACTGGTGATGGTTCTGTTGTGGGGTGTAGTTATTGTGGGAGTAATGGAGATGTATTGGCAGGTTTTACACATTTTGTCCCAGCATGGCCTGGATCCATTCAGTATGCTTTGAGCCATTGGAAGTTTGCTTCTGGTGACATGGCTGGCAAGGTCCGATGCTGTTTAGAGGTTGGGATGGATGGTTCTGGAAAGATCTCTTTAAGAATTGGGTCTTCTTCTAGTAGGGGTTGCAACAGTTTGAGGATTTTATATGTGAGGTCTGTCATAACTAATGGTGTGCCATTTGTGGGGATTTTCTTTATGTATTACATCAATTATTCATGTGGTATCTGGGTGGCTCTTTCAAAAGTATAATCTATCTCTCTGGAGGATTGTCCTTGTCCCAGCTAATAAGTTCTTTGGGACTTTGTATAGCACTATGCAAATCTATAATTACATAAATATTAAATAACAAATAATAATAATATCTCTTAATAAAGCCATCCAAACTAGTCCCATCTCCAACAGCGATCAGTAAAATACAGAAAATTAGTAAAGGAAACTGGACTTGACTCAGTCTTTGTGACAGTATTATGAAGAAGCAACTCTAATAGCATTCGACAATGAGAATGTAAATGTTTGAACCTAATTTTTTCATTAAAAAACTTTTTTTTGAACAGTAATGTGTTTTCAAAGAGAAGCAGACTTGACCAAATTCCACAAAAGATCGTTTTTAAGTGACAATGACAGGTACCTTAACTGGGAATTCAATATATTCTACAGGACATTAATTGTCGAACA
>NW_017729032.1:92836536-92840368 GCF_001723915.1 Gavialis gangeticus
GGGCCTCAACAACGAGCCTCCTTAGCTTGTCAAAATCAGCTTTCCTGAAGTTAAGGACTTCTGTATTGCTGACTGACTTTCCAGCTTTGTGATACATGGTAAAGGTAACCAGCTCATGGTCACTATCACCCAGCTTCCCATTGATTCTTAGGTCACTGACTAGGTCATCCCCTTTGACCAGTACCATGTCCAGCAATGCTTTTCCAGTAGATGCACATGGTTACTACATTGCTATAGTATCATGTGTAGAAATTCCCTATGTTTAATTTATTGGCATAACAATAGTAATAATAGGAATACCTCAGTATGTATGGACCCATAATGCCACAATATAAGTTTAAGATAAGAGACAATAGAAGAATAAAGACTGATGGGGAAGTTCCTGGAAAGAATGAAATAATGGTGCTTAACATGGCAAGCAGGGGTATCACCAGACCCCCTAATTGTTGTTAAGTATTTTGTAGGATATTCTTAAGAGGAGAAAAAGAAGATGAAGAAGCTTTAAGTATGTTTACAGAAGTCCCCTCTCAAGTGTGAGGAATAGAATTGGAGAAAGCATGAACATGCTTATTTGAAAATTCAAAAAGTGGGTGACAAACCCTGATGTCATGGGCTGATTTGGAAACACTTAATATTGAAACAGAGAAGATAGTTAATTTGGGTGATGCATCATGAAGCAGTAGTATTAATAATAGGAATGAGTAGGGCATATCCAGATTTCGTTTATCAAGGCCAGAGAAAAGGCTGTTGCAGTAATCAAGACAAGATGAGGATACCACTGACAAGAAATTTAGCTACAATATAACAAGAAAGACTATATTTTACATGCATTATGCAGAAAGACTTTGAATGTCTTAGACATAACCAGGTTGTGAGGTCCTAGAGAGAGATCCATGTGAAAAATGATGTCCAAGTTATATGAGAAGCAAGATGATTACAACATAAGGTTTTGGAAAGTTTGCAGGGCTGGAAATTTACAGCAGTATTCTACTTCACCTTGTGGATGACCAAAGAGCAGCTTACAATCAACTCTGAGTTACGTAACTAAAGTATAGAATAAGGATCAAGAATAAGAGTTTTATTTTATTGTCCACTGCTTCATGTTGTAAACATAAAGTATAGTTGTTATTTTTATTATCTACTCTCGGTGTGGAAGTACCCTTGTTGTTGGAATTAATGGGCAGATGTATCCTTATTTTTACAATGGGGCATGTATGCACTCCAAGGATGTATCAGAAATACTCCTACACTTTAATTGGGTAACTCAGACTTGGCTGAAAAGCTGCATTTTGCATGCCCACTTGATGAAAATGAATACGGAAAGAATTAGCAATGTTGATCTTGAGTTTATGCTCTTGACCTATTAAAGAGACAGACAGAAATATTATTTTGGACAGAATGTAAGTCTGCAACAGAGAGGCAAAGTTGTCTGTCTCACCACAGAGATTGTAGTTGAATTAGTATTTGAAGGTGTGGTTATGTAAAGGGATGTAGGAAAAGAAAGAGAAGGAGATCAAGGATATAGCCTGTGTAACGGTGTAGAATGTAGGAGAGGGAATCAGGAATGTCCACTGAAGAATACGTTTAAAAAGCAGTAAAAAAAAAAAAAAAACAAAACAAAAATCAGGACAGATTTAAGCCTTGGTTCTATAAATGAGAAGAGAGTTAAAAACATAATTAATTCTTCTGAACTCAGTGGGATTTTTTATACATACAAAGTTAAGGGAGAGCATGAAAAGATGATCCTCAGGTAATGTAAACTATCACCAATACACTGAAGGCTATTTTCATTACCTGAGTTTCTGCCCTTGAGTGTTCAAGGACTGAGGCGTCAAGTTGTAAACTATCTGTAGCAATTCATGGGCCATGTCTTTTTAATCACTTTTAACATGCTGACACCATGTTTGACAACAAAAATATCTTAATAAATCCATAGCATGCAAGTACTTATTGTTTGTCCTAGGTTGTTTTTATCAAAGCATAATTTTTTCCACAAGAGATTGTGGAAAAAAATCTCTAATTATTCTTCACTATAGAGACATGACAAAAGAATTACCTAAGCTAAGCTGTTTCCAAAACATTTCTATGTACTTTGAATAGGAGCTCCAGTTTTAAAAATCTTTTCTGTATGTCAAAGTCCTATTAAGATATGAAGCAGTAGACTTGTTGCTCTGTGACCCACTGTTTCAATTTCTGTCACCACTTAGCTCATCTAGCAGGATTTGCTTTCCTTTTTGGGTCGCATAAACTGTATCACTCCAGTACTTTGTTTAACAGGTCCTTGTGCTGTCTAATGGACTAAGAGAATTATCATTATTGTTAGGTGCACAGGAGAGTAAGCTGCATGATACACACTGTTAGTTTGATACCCTCTCTGATGACAGTTTATGGTTCACCAACTTGGTTAAACAGCACATCAGCAGCAGTGATGGGTGATCAATCTCATTCCCTATAGAATTGCTCCCAAAAGTGTCATTACTGAGAAATAAATCCAGAAGAGGCCATCAGATGGAATTACTAGGCCTTTTGTTTAAGTCCAGAGCTGGGAAGAGAGAAATACTTTGACTTTTTAAGACTTTATGATACAAATATTAAAAATAACTGGTGAAAGTGCAAAGGTATGTGGTTCTCCCAGGAGCTGAGTATGAAATACTTGTTAGCAACAAAAAAACACCATGTCACTGGAGATTGAATCCTTAGCCCCACATGGAATTACACATGTAGGACCAGCTGTCTTCCACCTTGCAGAGAGCTCCCTCAATGGCTCAGCATAACACAAACGTCCATATTTCGTTGCAAGGTGAAACGTTTAAATTCAAAAGTGACATGCAGAAGAAGCAGAAAAGTTGAAGGGTGCCATTGGAGTCAACTCCTTCAAGCTGTTTTTTGTGGCTTTTCAGAGTCATCCTCTTGGCCTGGCTCAGCAGGAAATTGACAGGTGGATCACTCTCTCCTTGACCATTAAGTATGGAATACAGAAGATGTGCACAGTCTTAGAGAAGTCCAAGTCCAGTGTGCCAAAGAGGGCCCCATGCAGAAGCCTACTGTGGAAGTTGTCATTTCTCTTGGCAAGAGTAGCTTGTACAGGATTTACCATGCTGGACAGACTTGCTCTGGTGTTGCTGCCAACTGGTGCTGCTTCCAAGTCATGGCAGGGCAAGCAGTGAGGACACAAGCATGATGTACTTTGACTAGCCACATATATGGTGACTTTTCAGATGGAATCTTAATGCATATCCCATCACTGTTCATGTTAGGCACAGGGAAGGAAAACAGAGTGCCTGACCCACCAATTTCATTGCTGTTGATAGTCAGAGAAACAGGAAGCAATAGAGGGGGTCAGTCTAGCGAGATACGATTGGGGAGGGTTATCATGTGGAGAACTGGTCTTCTAGTGTGGCAAATGCATTGGCAAGAAAGGCAGCTTTCACTTCAGTCAAGAGGTGTGAAGCAAACCAGACAGAGCACAGGCCCAGATAGTCAGCCAGGACTTCGGCCAAGAGCTAGGTGGACCAAGCTAAGTTAAAGAGGCTGGTCAGCTTGATGGCACAAGGAAGCAATAAGGCCTGAAGGAGGTGAGTCTCAGTGCCCCTGCTGCAAAGCCAATTATGGACCAGGGGTTTTGAAGCCATTATGGCACAAGGACAGGCTTCCAGGCAGGTCTGGGGGCTGAGTGTTTGTCCATGTACTCAACAGGAATATGCCATTTTGGCCCAATTTATATATGCTGAAAAGGCACAATTATAGGCCTGCTGACACTTGATCAGGAAGGAAGGGAGGAAGGAAGGACTTTTAACTTTTAAGTACTTTATTCAGGGGTTCAGGGATACAA
>NW_017729032.1:92840379-92846713 GCF_001723915.1 Gavialis gangeticus
TGGTCCGGTGCGTCCAAAGCGGAAGGAAGGAAGGAAGGAAGGGTAAGATTGTGGAAAAGAGGTTTTTATTAATGTTATAAAGGAATGTTAATCATGGAAAATATTTTTATGTTACTTGATAATGTAGGTATTTTACACTATAGGCACATGTTATTAATTCTACATAACTTTAAGCACATTTCCTACAAAACATAATGCACAATCTTTGATCCTTTTAAGCTGTAACTGGAGATTGTGAAAAACCTTCAGAAATAACTTTATTTCCTTCCCCCATAGATTGTCCCAATACAAAATTACCCTTTTTGTTTTTCACTTGTCAGTTCAAGACCAGATTCTGCTATACTTAGGCTGTATCTACATGAGACACGCACTGTACAGTAGCTCTCTACTATTGTGCAGTAGAGTCACATGGCACAAAGCATGACTTGATGCTACTGAGGCAGTAATGAGCTACTGTGCAGTCAGCATCACCTAAAAGCTGTTCGGCAATGCTACTGTTCAATAACTCTGATTACTGCACAGCCATTTAGTAACAACTGCGCAGTCCATGTCTCATGTAGGCGTGGCCTTACTCATGTGAAATAGGACATTTCTCCACTAGTTGCCCTTTTGAAATCAGTAGAAATAGCTAAAAAATAAGGAATCATTCAAATGAGTTTGGGTAAGAGAAATCAAACCTTAAGTTCAGAACACTCATGGGCAAGGGTTGGCTATCAACAATGGTGCCCTAAATTACATCTTCTAGTAATAATTTCAGGAGGTGCTTATTGATCTGAATACCATTAGACTAATAATAAAGCTAGATAAAAAACATTTCTTCCTACTCAGCTGAAAATACATATGACTTTGGATAGATAACACATGAGGAATTTCATTTAAGCAATCCACCTTAGCCAATGCACCCTCTCTTAGCAATGTCAGGGATTTTTAGCAGTAATTTGAAGAACAGCATCTATTGATGTTTAAATCAAAGTCTGTATGAAACCCTGCTTCCTTTGACTGAACATATTAGGAAATATGTTCAGCCAGCTCTTTGAAAAATAAAAGACAATATGCTATGAAGTAAGTAATTTATCCAATCACAGGTACACCTTAAATATCTAGGCATACCTGAAAACTCATTAGATTCCACCATAAATTCATGGAAGACTATTTTGAAGCTCAGTGAATAGTTACACAGTATTGCAAGTAAACATGTCCTTTTTGAAGAGACTACTTTGATTAGAAGATCTTACAATATTTCTAGCAAGCACTAGCCATCAACCCCTTTTAAGCATTCTAAGACTTTAAGAGTGTGTTTATAGTTCACATAGAAGCATGTCATGTGGGCCTTGGTAGAGCATTCATGCAGAAAGAAGCTCAGAGAAATGACAGGATATTAGCATATGGCAACAGAATACTGCACATGCCAGATAGGAACTTTCTGGCTTTAAAAAAGAACTGTCTTATGGTGTTTTGTGCTCTGTACACTTTTCTGGATGAAATGTGTTTTCAAACTCTCACTTGCTATCATGCATTCAAATGACAGAAAAAACTGAGATTTTACAAAATAATGTCTGGTTACACAGAAATGCATTTCCAGAGAAATAAAAAACAGATTTTTAGAGTCTCTCTCTCTCTCTCTCTCACACACACACACACACACACTTACATGATATATATAAACACACACATATATATATTTACACACACACACACACGTGTGTGTGTGTGTGTGTGTGTGTATAACATGTAAATTGTCAACTTTGAAATCTATTGTTTACCACAACAATTCAGATTTAATTATTTGAAAGGATAACAAGCAATGGATGGAGTTTTGAAGATCACCTTACTTTCTACTTATGATAAAATTTTTATTTTGACCAGAATTAGAAAAATATTATGTTTAAATTGCTCAGTTTTGAGTACCTTATAACCAAGGATCCTGGTTTTCTCTGATAAAAAAGTTCCCCAATTTTCAGATTAAGAAAGTAACTCAAAATCCACATTTTTCCATGATTAAAATAAAACACTAATATAATATATAGATTTATAGTTATATATAGTTCTATACACATACACATATAGATATAGTAGTGTTTCACTTTAATCATGAAAAAATGTAGATTTTGGGTAACTTTTTTAAATCTGAAAATTGGGATTTTTTTTAATCGGAGAAAACCAGGATCCCTGCTTATAACACATTAGGATATAAAAATACAAAATATCTATAGGAAGGAGTGTAAAATATTTTGAACTTGAATAACTGAATAATTATATATTTCCTTGAACATCTGAACATTTAGGCTGCCTACACATGTGCTCAGAGGAGGACAGGACATTTTAATTACAGTGATTCTCAGAAAATTGCTCTAATTAAAATGCTACAGCATTACATGTATTAAATCCCAGCTCCCTTAAAAATGGCTGCAGGACACTTTAGCTAAAGTGCCCCAGCAGCTGTTTTTAAACATGCAGGGACTTATACATGTGATGCTGCGGTGATGCTAGAATATTCTTATTAGAATGAGGTGCAGACACAATTAATTGGGTCTGTTCCAATGTGTTCCAATTAGAATGTGTTGAAGCATGTGTATAGTCACCCTTAAAAAATATTTTGGCATACCTAGGACTTCTGTGACACCATATCAAACAGCTGGTTGATTTGGCATTCATAAGAATGACGTGTGTCATATAACAACCTAGGCCACTCAGATATAAAGTGTAGACAGGCAATTACTGTTAGTGAAATAAATCCTTTCTGACAATGAATATCAAGAAGATAAAATATTTTATAATAGCTTCAGATTACTGGTCACTTAAAGAATTAACTACAGTGACAGGGCAGATCAGCAGCAGAGCCATATTCACCATATTTTTAGACCCATACCCTAGTCAGGGGATTACACAACCTCTGAAAAAAGGGTTCACCTCAAAACCAGTAATTAATGCCATAACTTGCCAAGAAAAGTCCCATTTTTATAGGGTTGGGGATATTTCTTCAAATTAAATGATGTCCAGATGATGTGGTTGTGGGAGAGTTAGGGCTGTCCCTCCCTTCTTTTTGGGGTCATAGAGAAATGTACATCTAGGCTAGGGACAGAAGTTACACATAAACTGGTTTAAGTGATCAAAAACTGGATTAAACCTGTAACAGAACAAAAGCTCAGTACACAGTGCACATAAACCAGTTTCAAAATGGCTAAAACTAGTTTAACCCTCATCTGTTCTCATGAAATTGTAACCATTGTTGTTCTCATGGGGTAATTTGTTACTTCACAATTTGACATTGTTGGTCTCATGCGATAACTTGTTACCCCACCCGCATGAACAAAAAGGAACAAGTGATAACAGTATAAATGTAGCAAAAACTATTTATTAAACATACAGATTGTTCAAAAGAGTATTTAAAATTATTTGAACCCAAAATATTATTTAACTAGAACTATGAACAAAATTTAAATTTTTTTTAGAGTTTCAAAATGTGAATGAACAATTTGCTAAGTCTGCAGTTCACACTGTTTTCAAACTAACAATTACTTCCAAAAACATTTCCTGTTTTAACTAAATATTGGATTCCTCACAAAGCAGCAGTGATGTACTGTGGTACACATAACCAAATTGCCTACAGTCTTCTCATTGTTTCCGGGTTTTACAGTCATTCATCCTTGGACAAAAAGCACAACTTCCACTCATGCTTGCAGAAGGTTCTACTGGGGTGCATTGTGGCAATTTGTAATTTAGGGCAGTCATACCAGACTTGATGGACTTAGATTATGTGTATCTGTCATTCTTCATTTTATTTGCCCGTAGTTCAACTGTTCTCCAAACTCCTGCAAAAAATAGTGCTGTCTTCTTAAAATGTGATCTTTGCTTGAAGTTTCCATTGTGGCCTAGCCAAATGATGAGGCTGGCAATGGCAGCCACATTCAGCAGATTGAAAAATAGTGTCATTGGCTACTTGTCTGCAGGTGGTCATATGTCAGAAGTGAGCAAAATGTGGCCCGCCAGGCCATTCTATCTGACCTGCGGGCCCCTAAAAAAATTAGAAAATTAATATTTATCTGCCCCTGGCTGCCTGTCATATGGCCCTCATTGGCTTGCCAAAACTCGGTAAGGGGTCCTCCGCCCAAAATAATTGCCCGCCCCGTCATACATTAAGTAGGTGGTCAAGGTTATCCACCTCACCCTTGTTTTTATTGTAGTCATGGATGATGTCTGTCTTTCTTTGCTCTCCACCCACTGACAGGTCATGGCGCATGCTTGACAGCAACAGCACAACTTTGGACTTCTTTGGAACATAGGAAACTAGGACGAGTTCCCCATCAAAAGCAAAAATAGATGAAGAAGTTTCCCTTCTTCAATTTGCTTGCATTTTGTTTGGGATATCGACCTTTCTTTTCTGAATTGTACCCACATAGGTCAAGTCCTGCTGTAGCAGTCTTTCTGCCAGGTCAGTACTGGTGAAGAAATTGTCACCCACAATATTCCTTCCTGTTTTGTACCAGGGATGAACCAGTTTTTCAGTGACATGGGTACCAAAATTACCTTGGCGTGGAGCTTCTGGTTTCTTGCCTAGGTAGATGTCTCCAGACAGGAGGAATGATCTTGCTGCACCACAGCACCACCAAATTTTCAAGCCATATTTTGCAGGCTTTCTGGGAATATACTGTCCGAAGGGACAGTGACCCCTGAACACAATGAACTACTCATCAACCATCAGGTGTATTCCTGGAATATACCATTTCCTGAATGGCTCCATAAATTGCATCCAAATCGCTTTCAAGACAGCAAGCTTGTCCACAGCTCTCCTTTCCTCATGTGTCAGTTTATTGTCAAGTCTCAGGTAGTTGGTGATTTAACAGAATTATTTTAAGCTCATGCTGGCATGGAAACAAGGACACCCAGTGCATTTGTCCGACAGCTCCTCCAGTGCCTTGTGACCACCATGGTATAGACCACTTAGCAGTAGGAGTCCAATGTAAGCTTTCAGCTCTGTTTCATCCAGCTTTTTCCACTCCTTTCTATTTTCAGGATGGCTATCTTCCATTCTCTGAACCTTCTTTCTGACTCTCTGTTTGTTTCTTTTATGCTAACAGTCAGGATATCTTCTGAGAGAAACAATTAGAATGTTTCCACCACTGTGTTTTTATTACTTTCTCTTGTTGACCCAACACTTTCATGGACTATGTCCTTGGCTGTTCTCCAATGATGTATTAGCTGTGGCCTGCCCACCCTCTGCCATTCCTTCCTATAAAGGTATAATCATCTGCAATGTTTTCTGGGGGTGGTAGCAGTGGTTCTGCTCCACATCTTGCTGTAGCTCTCCTTGGTCTTCCACAGAAGCCCTGGGCTGGTACTCTTCCTTTTCCCACTGGAAGTGTTGTCATCACTTCTGCTTCTGGCACCAACTCCTCCTCATCTGAGCTGGATGAAACTTCCATAGGGACATGGTCTTCTTGCTCTAAACAATCTCCCAAGCCTGAAACAAAGTCAGCATCCTCACTGCCTTAGGATAAGATTTCATCAGGAGATGTGTCACTGTCATCCCCAGTTACCTGTGCAAGACAGGCTTCAGCATTAAGCATGTGCTGCCTTCTCATCCCAGACTGCAGAAAAAAAAGAAAAAATTGATTACTGCTGATTGCATATAAATAACAATCAAAGACAAGCCTGTTCACCTATGCTGTCACAGGAGCCATTCCGCTCTGCCCTATGGCAGTGCAAGTAGCACCCTCTTCTCCTGGGCATAGAAGCTAGAGACCAGCATCCACCCTTTGCAGGCAAGTCAAATGTTGGTGGATGCTGTTCGAAAATGACACATGCAGGGGCTTACTGAGAGCAGGTAAAAGGGGTGTCAAGCCCTTACCATTGAAGGGAACTCCATAGTATGCACTGTATTGCAGTATGATGTTATTTTATTTCTTTTACAAGGAGAGCCCAGGGCTCCCACAGGGGGATTAAGGTGTCTCTTCACTAATGCAAAAAGCCTGGGAAACAAGCAGGAGGAGCTTGCTCTCCTGCTTGCAAGTAGTAAAATTGACCTGGTTGGCCTAGTGGAGACATGGTGGGATGAAACTTTTGACTGGGCAGTAGACATAGAGGGCTATAGGTTGTTTAGAAGAGATAGGAAGGGAGAAAAACGTGGGGGGGTTGCGCCCTATGTTAGGGAACAGTATACCAGTTCTAACTTCCAAGTGGGACCGGAGGAAGGCTTAACTGAGACCCCGTGGGTCAAACTTCAAGGAGGGCGGGGGGAGAAGGATCTGGTGGTAGAGGTTTACTACAGGCCACCACATCAGGAGGAAGAGCTGGATCTGGAATTCTCCAGGCAGCTGGGGGAGGCCGTGCATGC
>NW_017729032.1:92847733-92848742 GCF_001723915.1 Gavialis gangeticus
TGGCCTGAGGGCAAAGAAAAAAGCATACTGGTGGTGGAAGCAGGGGGCAGGGACAAAAGAGGAGTACACCTTCCTGACCCGAGCTTGTAGGGATTTGGTGAGGAAGGTGAAAGCTGCACTAGAGCTTAGATTAGCTTCTGGGATTAAGGATAACAAAAAGTTCTTCTTCAAGTATATAGGTAGCAAGAAGAAGTCTCAGGGTAACATTGGACCCTTACAAGGCAGGGCAGTTGGTGATGGACGTGCAAGAGAAGGCAGAACTCTTCAACAAATTCTTTGCCTCTGTGTTTCTGTCTGCTGACAATGGGGTGCTCTTGGGTGATAGTGCAGATAGGCCTGGGAAGGATGTGAGTCCCCCGACTGTTAGTTCAGACCTAGTTAAGGACTAACTGGAGGGCTTAGATGTGTCCAAGTCAGCGGGCCCGGATGACCTTCATCCGCGGGTGCTGAGGGAATTGGCTGGTGTCATTGCAGAGCCATTGGCATGGCTATTCGAGGACTCCTGGTGCTCGGGCCAAGTCCCTGAGGACTGGAAAAGGGTCAATGCAGTCCCTATTTTTAAGAAGGGGAGGAAGGAAGAGCCTGGCAACTACAGGCCAGTCAGCCTCACTTCTATCCTGGGGAAGGTCTTTGAAAAAATTATCAAGGGCCACATTTGTGAGAGCCCTGCAGGGGAAGTGATGTTGAGGGGTAACCAGCATGGGTTCGTGCAAGGCCGATCCTGCCTGACTAACCTGGTCTCTTTCTATGACCAGGTAACAAAGAGCTTAGATGGGAAGGAGGAAGTCGATGTCATCTTCTTGGACTTCCAGAAGGCCTTCGACACAGTGTCCCACCCAATTCTGGTGGGCAAGCTGAGGGACTGTGGCATTGACAAATACATGGTTACATGGGTGGCAAACTGGCTCCAGGGGCAAACCCAAACTGGTGGTGGGGGGGTCGATGTTGACCTGGGAGGGTGTGGGTAGCGGAGTCCCCCAGGGCTCGGTCCTTGGGCCGGTGCTGTTCA
>NW_017729032.1:92849091-92849350 GCF_001723915.1 Gavialis gangeticus
GCATCACTAACAGGTCCAGAGAGGTATTGCTCCCCCTCTATGCGGTGCTGGTCAGGCCGCAGCTGGAGTACTGTGTCCAGTTCTGGGCACCGCACTTCAAGAAGGATGTGGAGAACCTGGAGAGGGTCCAGAGGAGGGCCACTCGTACAGTTGAGGGCCTCCATGGCCAGCCCCAGGAAGAGAGGCTGAGGGACCTGAATCTTTTCATTCTCCGCAAGAGGAGACTGAGGGGGGATCTTGTGGCTGCCTACAACCTTAT
>NW_017729032.1:92849493-92850805 GCF_001723915.1 Gavialis gangeticus
AGGCTTCCCAGAGAGGTGGTGCTCTCACCTTCCCTGGAGATCTTCAAGAGGCGACTAGATAGGCACCTGGCAGGGGTCTTATGACCCCTGCCACCCCCAGTGCTCCTTCCTGCCCATGGCAGAGGGTCGGACTAGATGATCTGTCTAGGTCCCTTCTGACTCATTTATTTTATGATTTCCTGCTATCCCTTTGCTCCTGGTCCTCACTTCCAACAAAGGCAGGGCAAACTAGCTTGCATGTTATGAAAGGGCCAGGTGAGGCATAGTTTTGCCATGAGAAAAGAGAGCAGAGGTAGATTTGGATGTGACAAAAGGGTTTTTTTGGCAAAGGCCAGGGTGTTTTGATGACCTTGGAGCCTGTAAACAAAGTGGTTAGCAAAAGGGATTAACATATCTTCTGCAAAAGCAGAGTGGATGATAGCCATCCATTAGTTACAATGGGTACCTGAAGTGAATATGAATGAGATGTGAATGAAAGAATGTTTACCTTTCAGATGCATCCACCCAACATGGCCAAACAGATCTAGGTCTGTGATTTATACAGAAATTGCATTCGGGTAACAAGTTACCCCCATGAATTAACATGGGCTTGGGGTAAGTTGTTACCCCATATGGAAAAACGCATTCATACCTGGGGTAACATGTTACCCTGGACAGTTTTTTCATCCACAGAGAGCAAATCTTTCATGTAAACTGGCTGTTCATTAGGGATATAGTGCACTGCGGTACCAGTGACAATATCCTAAAAATATATATTTTTTAGAATTAATTAAGTTTAAGATACTGCACAAAATATGCATCTGGGGTAGCAAATTACCCCATGGGAATGTATGAAGGGTAAGATAAGCCTAGCTGAATGTCATATCAGACTTAACTGATTTGGGTCAAACCAATAAAACTTCTGTCCCACAACCTTTCCTGGTTCAAGGTAAATCACAGTCTCCCACCATTCCAGCATGCCTTGTAGCCCTGAGCTGTGCTGTGCTGTCTGCTCCAAAGAGCAGGGCTTTCCCCACCCCTTTGCTCCCTAGCTAAAGCAGTGAGGGCTGACTAACAAGGGGGTGAAGGAGAACAAGCCCAGCTGGGGATACAGTCCCGTTGGGGGGGGACTCCCCCCACCAGACAAACCCCAGCTGGGGCCTGGGGCCAAAGAGGGGGGTTAAACACCCCTTCCCCTGCTCAAGCTGCAACTGTTGACTACAAATCCCAAAGACACCTGGAAGTATGATGATTCAGACAGCCCCTGCCTGCTGCAGCAGGAAGCTAGAGCTAGACCCAGAGCTGGTATTTAGGGGTGGGGGGGCTGGAAGAG
>NW_017729032.1:92850816-92858154 GCF_001723915.1 Gavialis gangeticus
CTCCAGCCCTTTAAGAAACCCCCCTCCCAAACCCAGACTCACAGTTCCTGCCCAGTGGGGGTGATCCTTCTGCCCAGCAGCAGCCAAATCTCTGAATCAGATTCTTCTGAATTGATCTGGGACAGCGATTCAAATCACCTAATCAAATCACTGTCCTTCAAATCAGCCGAATCCAAATCCCAAGCGAATACTAGCTGCTTTGCACAGGCCTAAAAAGTATAATATTAAAATCACTATATTTAGGGGGAAATCATGTAAAATAGCATTTTAATACCCATCTTAAACAGATGAGACTTTTTTTAATGAGGCTTTTCTATGAACAGTTTAATCAAAATAGTATCTTGGCAACATTGTTGAGAAAGAAAGGAAAAGAGAACATTTGAAAGTGTATTTTTTTAAGACAAGTTTTGTTTTCCCTGAAGACTGCACCTTATGATATATGTGAGATACTGCATTGCTCACAGAGTTGACCCTCTTCTGACAAGGTAGCAGATTATAAAGAAGAACACAGCTCAGAGTCACAAGAATAAATACAACAACTATAGGGCAACTTCAGTAAGAAATTACAGGATGGCAAGCAATACTATGATCATGAACAGATACAAGTGATTTTTAAATGTTCATGACCTGGTGAAAAATACCTTCTCACTCTGGCACAGATGCAGCAAAGAGCATTACTTCAAAATTAGCACCAATCTTCAATGGACCATTCAGTGTCACCAAGTATTCATCAGATGTGAATTACACTCTGTACAAATTGCCTGAAGGAACAGATACAGGGTTTTTCATGTTCTAACCGTGCATTCCTATTAGTATCAAAACAGTCCGTTGGAGGATATCTTAACCCCTGAAGACATGCAGTGAACAAAAATGCTACAGTACTCAACCATTATTCCAAAGCACAGTCTTTAAGAAAGAAAGATAATATACTGTAGGCTTGACTACCTATTCCCTTAGACTCCATTATAATCACCCTTATGATGAGCCACACCTCATTATAATAACAGCCAAATTGCTTGACTCCCAAGGGTAGACTTACAGTCAGGGTGGATTGTAGTTATACTCAAAATAACCAAGAATAATCAAGATGAGTCTCTCAGTTTGATAATGTCTGACGATTTTTGCATAACTAATGCTCTTCTGACAGGAAAAAATGATTCAGATTGAGCAACAAGAATTAGTCTGGCTAATATTGATTAGTTGAAGAAAAGCAAATGATGTGCTAGAATTTCGATGAACTTGGAATATAATTATGAAAATACACATTTTCTAAACAAAGTTTCTTTTTCTTTTCTTGAGTATCCCCAAAGGATTTTAAAATATTGCATATATAATGCATTTAGTACCCCATGGAAAAATGATGCAAGAATCATTCTGCCTACAATGTCCTTTTATTTTTTCTCAATTGCATCTACTACTTGCCACATTTAGGGCCATATCAGCAGGGATCCTGGTTTTCTCTGACAAAAAAATCCCCAATTTTCAGTTTAAAAAATCCACATTTTCCATGATTCAGATGAAATACTACTATATATCTATATATACCACTATGTATCTACACTATACAAATACCACTATATAGCTATATATTAGTGGTGTTTCACTTTAATCACAGAAAAATGTGGATTTCAGGTTACTTTTTTAAATCCAAACATTGGGGATTTTTTACGTCAGAGAAAACCAGGATCCCTGACCATCAGGAAAGTATCAGTATGTTGAACTAAGTGGAGCTTCGCCAACTGGCACCAGCTGAGGATCTGGTCACTGTCTTCAGAATGCTCATAACAATAGGAATGATGATTCAAGATGATTACAGTGAAAATCACAATCATTTAACAATATAACAGTATTTACTGGGTTTCATTATAAGCTCAAATCTTAGACCATGTTCATCAAAAGGTATACTATGGTTCATGAACCAAAAAAGCACATTCTGGATTGCTGTTGGGGCTACTGTGTAGTTTTTCTTTGATAATATACTGAATCTATGCAGTTTCACTTGATTCAAAAAGGAAATCAATAGAAACACTTCACTTTCATCTCATTTTACCTTTATACCTTGAGTGTTGTTGGTTCTCAAGATACAGGGTGAAATCCAGACACATTTTAATGTAAAAGGTGACCATAGATTTTACCCTAAATATTTCTGTAGGGTATGGGAGATTGTGAATTTCATGTATATCAAAATGGGGAGAAATGTTAATATAAACTACTTTAAAAAGGGTACCTCAAAATTTCACATTACTTCATTATTTGCTTAGGCACAATTGCAAGAAATGTTCAATGAACTATAGTTTTTTTTAAATTAATTTTACAGGGGGGTTAGGAAATCTATGATGAGGTCAGATGCGTTGAACTAGACAATGATTTCCTATCCTTTTTTCTTACTACTTTATTCTTTCTGTAAAGCACGTATGTAAATATAAATAGGGACACAGGATATAGAGGAGATATAAGACCATATAAGGAGACAGATATAGATATAGTTTATATTCTCATTCAACCACCTTTTATGGCTGGGATTTTCAAAGTGGTTCTGTATGCCTTCATATCAAACTGAGTTCTAATGGAAGTTGGACAGTTTGTTCCCATTTGCAGTTTTGAGCATCTTCTCTGTATATATCTCCAACTAAAAAGTAAGCATAAACTCTTTTTCTCACTCGACTGCACAATTATTTATTGAGATGATAGCACTTGAGAGAGACTGAAAACAGGTGAGACTACTGAAACTCAATTGCCATGAAAATGTTAAATGCAAGCTTGAATTTAAAGACATGTATATGGCAAAATTGTATAGCATGACAAGCAGCGAAATCAATACAAGAACAAATTTGTTCTTTATTCTAACTAATTGTACTTTTATAAGATATTTGGCATATGTGACTATGTTTATTTATAAATAGCTGGAAAAACCTACTGTATTGATTCACAGCAGTGATTGATTGACATGGTTTGTGTGTAATGTAATTACTGTATCCATGAAATGATTTAAAATGTACTGGAAGAAAATTAAACTAGTATGAGGGATATATGAGTCAAGTAAGTAGCCAGTTTAATGACAAAATATGCTAGTGCTTTCTGTCTTAGATGGTTTACTTGTTAGAAGATAAGTGTGTGGAACATCATCATTGTGTGTTCTCTGGCAAATTTGTTCTGCCCAATAGACAGATGTAATTTGGAGTACTGGTTGGAAGAACTCCACAATAGAGAAAGAAAGCATTTATCTGGAAGGCTCTTTTCATTTTTTAAATGGTAGTCCTCAGTGATTTGAAATGTTCTGTATTGATTGGAGTGTAGGTGAAAGGACATTTATTGCATGGATATAAGAAGTGATAGTACAGGCAAAATAAAATTGGTTTGGGGTAAAATGACTTTGAGGAAGGACGGTAATGAGTGTCAAGAACCATCAAGTCTCTATGGTAGACCATAGGGACATATTCACGAGACAAAGGAAATAGAAGAGTATGAGTCCATAGGCTGGTAGGCTGAGAATTCATATGAGAGAATGCAACCTGGGCTCTAGTCTTTACTCCAGTGCATGCTTAAGTATTTTTTATTAAATATTCATTGGAGCAGGAACTGGAATCCAGGTCTCCTTCCTCCACCCCTCTCCCAATTCCCCACCCCTCCACCCCACACTAAAACGAATGTCTTTATCACTACTTATAGACTCATGCAGTTATTGAAAGACCCAGACTTAGGGCCAGCCTCAGCAATTTCACTCTTACTTCACGATATACTTCACTTTTGAAACCGCTTTCTGTCCCTGCACATCCCCAGGCCTAGTTCCCAGATCTTCTCTCATCCTTGTTCCCCATCTCTACATTAAGCTTGTCTCTGTTCTTTCCTGGTTGCCTCTAGTATCTTAGATTCCCTAGCTCCTGGTCTCTGGCAAGATCTTGACCAAGACAGCAGCCTCCAGCTTGATTCCTGGCTAGTATCTATTAGCCTTACACCAGCTCCGCAACTTGCTTTGGTCTTCATGTCCTTCACTGACATGGACTCTGGCTCTACCCACTCTAACAGGGCACTTACACCTTGGTCCTAAAAGAGATTGAACTAGATGTGCAAGGAGGTTCCTTCCCATGCATATAAGAGCAGATATAGCTTCACTAATTTAACTAGGATCTATCCAAGCGACACACGCTTATTGTAAATATGCAAAGCCTGTTGTAAAAATGCTGTTTTCTCTTTTTAGGGGTTAGGTAAAGAAACCCCAAACTTCTCAAGATAACCTTCAGATGGATACTTTAGGCACATCCCCATGAGTGAAAATGTGCGACCGCATATTTGTGCCACTACTAGTTGTCCTTGGGGAATGCTCCTGCATGTGCACTCTGGTTCATGGCAAGTTGCCCTGCATGGGGCAGAGGAGGCTGGAGCCAGCACCTGAGCTGGCCCCAGCAGCCTTACCTGGGATCCTGGCTGGCCTCTTGGGGCTGCAGCAGTGGTAATCCAGGCATGTGGAGCCTGGCTGGCCAGGTTCTGGTTTTGGGTGGCATGCATTGCTGTTACATGTGCTGTCCTGCTTTTTCTGGTATTGGTTTTTTTGATGCTGGGAACTCCCGGTGTCAAAAAACCCCACCATAGTTCAAATCAACAGCTCAGTAAATGCGTGCATGTGTAATGCAGTTTGTGGTGCTGCACATGGGTTTCGGGTACTGCAAACTGCAGGTGCACACTCATAGGAACACACCCGGTATATGTAAAAGTAAATTGGGCTAGACACAATATACCTAAAGGTGCTGAGGGAGTTGGTTAATGTCATTGTAGAGCTGCTGACCATCATCTTTGAAAACTAATGATTAGGAAGGTCTCAAACAATTGGAAAAGGGCAAGTATAGTGCCCATCTTTAAGAAAGGGAAGAAAAAGGAATCGCGGAACTACAGACTGGTCAGCCTTACCTCAGCCCCTGGAAAAATCATAAAGCAGGTCCTCAAGCAATCCATTTCTAAGCACTTGTAGAAGAAAGTGATTAGGAAAAGTCAGCATGGATTCATCAAGGGCAAGTGTTGCCTGATCAACATTTTTGCTTTCTGTGAGGAGATGACTGGCTCTGTGCATGTGGTGAGTGTGATGCCATTGCAAGGGATTCAGTTTCTTCAACCACAGTCTGCACTTCAGGAAGAGAGGCAGTGGCTTGTTGGGAAGGGATGGCCTTCACCTCACCCTGAAAGGGAAGAAGCTCTTCTCAGCCGGAATGGCTGACCTACTTGACAGGGCTTTTAACTAGGATCACTGGGGGGGATGGGCAGTCAACTAACAGTTCAAGCCCAAATCACATCAACCATAGTATTAACAGCTTAGACAGCCCAAGGGAACCTACTCCAACAACAGTCCAAGGAAAGGTCACATCCCAGTGCTCAGAGAAGCCCAGGGCTTCCCATGGCAAGGTCAACTGCCTGTACAAATATGCCAGGAGTTTGGGAAACAAGCAAGAGAACCTGGCTCTTCTCCTGAGTGACAAAGATTATAATTGCATAGGAATAATGACTGATCCATAGGTATAGGCAGCTATATCTTGTACAGGAGAGACTGTGCTGGGAAGAGGGGTGGAGGTGTAGCTCTGTACATGAAGAAGCAGTACACTTCCCTTCAAACCAAATTTAGCAACCAAGGAGGGCATCTTGAGACCCCCTGGGTTAAAATATGAGGAGAGAATGGGGAAGGGGATATAATTGTAGGATTCTACTACAGACCTCCCAACCAAGAGGAAGAGCTCTATCTTGAATTCAGTAGGGAACTGGATGAGGCTGCATGCTCCTGATGCATGGTCATCATATGTGACTTCAACCTCTCTGACATCTTGTGGGAAGACCATGCAGCCAAATCTGACCGGTTGCATAGATTCCTCACTTGTGTTGATGGACTGTACCGAATGCAAGAGGTCTAAGGGCTGACTAGGGAGGAGGCACTGCTGGATCCAGTTCTGGCAAAGGGGATGATCTGGTGAGTAATCTGAGGATCGAGGGGAAGCTTGGTGACAGGGACCACAAACTGATCACTTTCTCTGTCCAATGCAGGGTGGGAAAATCTCTCTGTAAAACAGAAATCCTCAACTTTGGGAAGCCTGACTTTCACAAACTCAGGAGACTGGTCAGTCAGGCACTGTGGCCCCTCAGAAAGGGGAGTCCACAAGGAATGGTTATTTTTTAAGGATGCAATCCTCAAAGCACAAGGAAAGTCCATTCCGTCCCTCAGGAAAGGCAGTCAGCAGGCTAGGAAAACCCCTTGGCTCAATAGGGAACTGACTTAAAAAAAAATCCAATTTTCATTTGTAACCCGGGCGGTACTCCAAGAGGTACCCCCTCTCCAATTGAAGGGATCAGAGCAGGTGCACAAGCACTGTGGGATGTGTAGAAACCCTCCGCCCCCTACAGAGCAGAGCCAGATGACTAATGAGGACTTAACTATTTTAAGGAAAGAACAGTAGTGGGAACATAACAGGTATAAACCAGGGGGTATAGGGGACACTCCAATGCCCTGAGGGGGCAGGATTCAATAAAAGTTAGACACTTACAATCATAGACATATTCATCCAGTTGACAAAAGACAGGGTTAACAAACAGCAGAACAAACAATGCTGGTTGGTGAAATATATAAGACAAAAAATACAAAATGTCAAATAACAAGAAATATAGGGCCTAGGTACCTGGAGCAGGGGAGGGGGGAAAACACAATGACCCCTTTCCACTGCAACAAGAATTTCTCCTTATCACTTCACTCACCCAAAGTCATCCTACATGGGACTTAAACTCAGATTTCCTATGTGGTAGGCAGAAACTACCACACATCCACCAGTGCTGGTACTGCTCCAAGCTGCTAGGGATCTTGAGCTTCCAGGAGCCCCTGCCTAACATCGAACTTCCTGGCCTCTTATTGGAGGAGCTGGAAACAGAGCTGGGAACCTCTCAGGTCACTGCTCAGATCCTTGCTGGAGCTAGGGAACCTCTCCTGCTGGCCACAGCCTCTCATAGGGAATTCTGGAGACCAGTGGGGAGCCTCTCCTGCTGGCCACACACCGTGCTGCTGAGGGTCCAACTGCTGCCTGCAGGTCCCACTCCTTCAGGTTCTTCTCCGTCCCCACCCCCCCATCATATATATATTATTATATATATTACCTATATATATATATAGGTAATATATATATATATGATGGGGGGGTGGGGACGGAGCCCAGTGTCCGACCCTGTCTTCACCTCCCCCTGGTTTGGGCCTGACCCCACCCCATCCCAACCCCCTCCCTCCGGTTTGGGTCTGACCCAACTCCAACCTCTCTCCCTGAATTTGGGTTCAACCCCACTCCCCTCTCCAGTTTGGGTCCAACCCTGCCCCAC
>NW_017729032.1:92858502-92859689 GCF_001723915.1 Gavialis gangeticus
TTGGTCCAGGTCCAACTGCACTTCCCCCCCCCACTTCAGGTCTGACCCTGCCCCACCCATCTGCCCCCAGTTCAGGTTCGACCCCACCCCCATCTCCCAGTTCATGTCTGACCCCATCCCCCCTTTGGGTCTGACCCATACCCATTCAGGTCCAAACCCTGCCCCCCCTTGTCCACCTCCCTTTGGGTCCAACCCTACTACGACAGAGGAGCTCCCTCTTTTCCTCAGCTGGCCCTGACACTTTTAAAGAGCTCTACCCACTTTTTTTTTCTTTTTGCCTCTGTGGACGTGGGGCAAAGGAAGTCATTGCACCAGAGGTTTGAAGAGGAGGAGAGGCCCAATAGGGGGGGTCCCATTTTAACACAGCTGGTCCCACCTCTTGTAAGGTGCTCTTCCCATTTTTTTTAAGTGCAGGACCCAGGGTGGTTGCCCTGATTTGCACCCCCCTCAGGGATAGCCCTACCAATTATATTCCTACTTCCTTAGGGCCTCATCTAAAATTTCTGATGTCAATGGCAACCTCCCCAATGACTTCACTGCATATTGGATTAGGTCTTTGTAAAGCAGGAGACTTCTGTGTTCAGTTCTAGCTTTGACATTTTTTCCTTCACTACATTTTTTCCATAGGACTTTCTTTATGAAAGTGAAACCTGGAGTCAAGGAATGGTGATAGGAGAACTGCCTGATCTAAAATTAAATTAGTTAGAACTCTGTCCTTTGAACTCAGTGGTTTTGGATGAGAGTGTTCACCAGTTAAAAGGTAGCTCCATAATTCAAGTTGCATTTTTATATGATTAAAGGGAAGACTGCGGATGAAAAGCTGTTGTGTTTGTATTCTAGGAGTCACTTCTTCACTAATTCTGCTCTAATATTATCTTAATGTTTAACATTCCAGTTCTTAGGTCCTGACCGTGCATACTTGCTTCTAAATCATAGGCTTCTAACTTTTCTATGTGCCCTGAAAGTGGGAAACAGTCACTGAGTAGACTTGTTTACAGCAGCAGTAAGAAGTCCTCTACTTTCTTGCTCTGACTAGACACAGTTACTCATTAAGCCTATTGATGGCTATTACAGATCTGTTTTCCATGTACATGCCTATAATGTGTCCCTGATGCCCTGGGGAAGGGCCATTCTCAAGCATTCCATGCTCCTTGACTATCACTCACATGTCACACCTGGCAACATAG
>NW_017729032.1:92864689-92866275 GCF_001723915.1 Gavialis gangeticus
TAGACACAGTTACTCATTAAGCCTATTGATGGCTATTACAGATCTGTTTTCCATGTACATGCCTATAATGTGTCCCTGATGCCCTGGGGAAGGGCCATTCTCAAGCATTCCATGCTCCTTGACTATCACTCACATGTCACCCCTGGCAACATAGTGATGAAACTATTCCAGTAGTGACCCACCAAGCCACTCTCAAGCCAAACACAGATATTTTGGGTATGTCCTGAGAAGCGCACATGTTAAATGGAACTGTGCGCCACACCGCAAATTTGCAGTGCAGTGCCAAAATGTTATCGGGATGTCCCAATATTAAAATAAAGACCACTGTAAAAAGCATCACAGCACACATGCAGTAGCATGCACCTTCAGAAACAAAGCCTGACTGTCTAAAGCCATGCTCTGGCTGCTGACCAAGCTCTGTGCAGCCAGATAAGTGTCGCTGCTGCCCCAGAAGGCTCCCAGGACTCCAGGTAAGGCTGCAGGGGCCAGCATATGTGCTAGCTCCAACCTCCCCTACTCCATCCAGGACAATTTAGCATGCACCGGTGACTGCATGCAGGGGCATGCCCTGGAGCACAAAGCAGAAACACAAATATGTGCCTCTGCTATTTGTGTCATGGAAAATGCATGCCCTTGCATGTGGGGACATGCTTTTTGAAAGCAACTGTGGGGGGCACCTTCAAAATATCTTTTCTGCTGCACTTCTAGGTTTGGTTATGCAAGTGGCAGCAGGTGACTGGGCCTGCCCAAGAGCACTCCCTTCTTGGGACCATGATGTAGAAATGCTCCAGGACCCTAAAAAATTAGCCTAACATTTGTTTGGACTGGAATTTGAAATGAAAGTTCTAGACATCATCTTCAAAACTAGTTCAATTTTTGCTTTCAGAAGTCCTGGGGGATAGAGTAGAATTCCTTTTTGTTAGTTCAGGTTGTGCTTAGCTATAATGAAATGTGTATATATTACAGATGGAAAAGATAAAAGTCAAAAGGTATATCTCACTTCTTACTGCACTCCATTTTATCCACTCTGCAGTTTTATGGTGTAATCAACAGTATTCACACTGAGCAATGTGAACATTCAGAAGACAGAAGGCCAGGGTTATGGAAGAAAAGCTAAAAAGAAATAGACTAATAAAATGGAACAAAGTGGAATGTGTTATCCAAGTCGCTTCTCTCGTTCTCTCTCTCTCTCTCTCTCTCTCGCTCTCATTTTATTGTTTTGGTTTTTGCCATTTTCCTTGTTTTGCATGCAAGTTTCAGATGAAACTGACTGAGTTTCTAGAATACATTTTTACATTTTGGAAAGTTCAACTCAAATGTTATAGAGCCACCTGAAGTCAAAATTCATAGTTTCATAGTTTCATAGTTTCTAGGGTCGGAAGGGACCTGAGCAGATCATCTAGTCTGACCCCCTGCCATGGCAGGAAGAGCACTGGGATCAAATGACCCCAGTAAGGTGATCATCCAACCTCCTCTTAAAAACCCCCAGGGTGGGAGCCTGCACCACCTCACTTGGAAGCTGGTTCCAGACTCTGGCCGCCCTGACCGTGAAGTAGCGCCTCCTGATGTCCAACTTAAACCTTCCC
>NW_017729032.1:92871275-92890733 GCF_001723915.1 Gavialis gangeticus
AAGGCTGAACAGGTTCAGTCCCACAACCTTTCCTCATAGGACCTACCCTGCTGTCCCTTGATCATACGAGTGGCCCTCCTCTGGACCCTCTCGATGCTGTCCACATCCTTCTTAAAGTGCGGTGCCCAGAACTGGGCGCAGTACTCCAGCTAATTTCCCAATTATCTGTCCCTGATAGAACCATCTGAATTTTTATTGTAGAATCTGTGTGCCAGTCTTATCCAACTGAGCTCCAATGTTAAAAAAATCTTACTTCTGATTGGTGGAGCACCACCCCTTTCCTGAAGGGAGGGGGAGAGGAGCTCCCTGACCTAATTGCAGCCTGCAGCATGGCAGGTCCACTGGACTTCAGGAGAAGAGCCCCTGAAGCGTATAAAAGGAGAGTGTGCTCAGCATGCAGGGCAGACGTAGCAAGGGACTCAAGTAGAGTGGAGCCAAGAAAAGCTGGGGAGAGCTGCCCCAGCAGGCAATAGCCCTAGACTCCTGAAGACACTGCTGGTGGAGCCACCACTGGATCCCAGCCCTTTGATCAGGGAGAGCCTTCTGGGGCCTCCACACGGTGCACAGCCCAGTGCACAGGGCCAACCCTGGGTGCTGCAAGAGGCAGCTCAGGTCCAATGATACTTGGTGCACATAGTGGTGCACAGGGCCACCAGACCCTGGGAGCCACACGTGGTGGCTCGGGCCTGTTACCCTCAGTGTGCAGCCAAGAACCTTGGTGCACGCAGCAGTGCACCCCCCTCCCTGGCATGAGGCCAGACACCCAGAAGGCATCAGTGAGGTGTGATGGAGGACCAGTGGTCTGGGTTTTGGGATCTGCATGAGGTGGCCCAAGCCCTAACAGAAGGCAGAAAGCAAGGCCTGGGTGTTGGGACCCACACAAGGCAGCCCAAGCACCAATGGAGGACGGATGGCAGGGCCCTGGGTGGCCCTGACAAGGCACCTGTGGCTCCGGAAACCCCTCCCAGCCTGCTCCCTGGGATCCATGAGTATCCATGGAATGGGTCCCCCTCCCTGGGGGGGGGGGCTGAAAGGGGAATCTGGCAGGATCAGGGACCAGGTGGACCCATCTAGGGTTGAGGAGGTACTGGGAACCTCCTTCCCTTGGGAGGATACCAGGGTTGCCACCCTAGGGGAAAAGTAAATAGTCTCTGCTATGAAGATGCCTGAAAGGGAGGAAAAGACTTGCGCCTCCCATGTTGTAAATAGTTGCATTTATAGATAGATAGATAGATAGATAGATAGATAGATAGATAGATAGATAGATAGATATGTTCTCATTATTTTTGTAGGTTATGTCAACAATTTGAGGTTTGATTGTGTTATTGTTCTTGTTTGAACATATCTGTGGATACCTGTGTATATTTGCTTAGCTATATTTACCTGTGGTTATTGTATATATTTATCTATGTTTTTATAACTCTGTAAATATTTATATTAGTTGTATACCAATAGATAGTTCTTTTTTAAGGATTTTGGTAAACAGTGATAAATTTGTATATAGTGAAGTGGTTTGTCCCAGCTTAGCTCTGTAAATATGTATGTAATTAACCTGATTTTCCAAAATGACAGAACTAAGGGGTAGTTGCAAGTGATTTAAAAATCAGAAAACATATAATTTCTTAAACACAGTTTGAAGTGGCCAATTTTGTGCCAAACTTCAGGATCTAGGACTTTAAACCAAGACAGTGACTGAATAAAGAACTATGACAAAGTTGTGGTGATACTGTAATGCACACAAGTATAATAAAAACTTTATAGAACACAGGACAAAAAAATTCCTATCTCAATAGATACACAACCTTCCAGAGCCTGAGCCTGATGAAGTCATCATGCTCAGCATGCATGCCAGGAATTAGCAGATGTCACTTAATGAAGATGCAGCCATCCCACAATTTCTCTAGAATTTTCTCCTCATTTTTCTTACTATCTTGACATCATATATAATTAGGGTTGGAAGGGACCTCAGGAGGTCATCTAGTCAAAACCTCTATTCAAGGCAGGACCATCCCTAACTAGGTCATCCCAGCTAACGCTTTGCCTAGCTGGGTCTTAAAAACCTCCAAGAATCAAAAATCCACCACCTCTCTGGATAACCTGTTCCAGTGTTACTACCCTCCTAGTAAGAAAATTCTTCCTAATATCTAACCTAAAGTTCCCTTTTTGGAACTTGAGGCCATTTCTCTGTCATCTGCCACTACTGAGAACAGTCTAGTTCCATCCTCTTTTGAACCTTGCTTCAGGTAGTTGAAGGCTGCTATTAAAGCCCCTCTCAGTCTCCTCTTCTCTAGACTAAACAAGCCTTCAGTCTTTCCTCGTAAGTCATGTCTTCCAGACCTCTCACTACTTTCATTGCCCTCCACTAGACTATCTCCAGTTTGTCCATATCCTTTCTGTAGTGGGGGGCCCAAAACTGAATATAGTATTCCAGATGTGGCTTCACCAGTGCTGAATAGAGGGGACTATTGACTTTAGTTACTCTAGTGACCACTAGCTAAACAAATTAGTCCCATGATAGTGGACATCTCTTACTAAAGTTGTTAAAAGTTGTAGTGAAGCTCCAAGACAGCAACGGTCAGCTCAAAAGGCAGAGTGAGCACAACATATTGACGGTGACTTTTTAAAAGGTCTTGTGGTATGAACAAACATCATACACTCTCAGTTATATAACCCCTTCCCTTGACCTGCTGGCAACACTCCTACCAATGCAGCCCAGTATACTATTAGCCTTCTTTGCAACAAGGCCATACTGTTGGATCATATTCAGCTTATTGCCTACTGTAACCCCCAGATCCTTTTCTGCAGAGCTGCTGCTCTGCCAGTCAGCCCCCAACCTGTACTGATGTGTGGGATTGTTCCCTTATAAGTGCAAGACTTCGTGTTTATCCTTGTTGAACATCAGAAGATTTCTTTTGGCCCAATCTTCCAATTTGTCTAGGTCTCTCTGAATCCTAGCCCTACCCTCCAGCATATCTACTACTCCCTCCCTCCCCCCATCTTGGTGTCATCTGTAAACTTTCTGAGGGTGTACTCTATGCCATCTTCCAGGTCATTGATGATGACATTGAACAAAATGAGTCCCAGGACCAACCCCTGGGGCACTTCACTTGATACCAGCTGCCAACTAGACATAGAACTATTCATTATTACCCTCTGAGCCCAAAGCTCCAGCCTGTTTTCTATCCAGCTTACCGTCCAATCATCCAGCCTGTACTTCCTTAGCTTGCCTGTGAGAATGTTATGGGAGACCATATCAAAAGTCTTGCTAAAATCAAGGTATATCACATCCACTGGTCTCCTTGCATTCACAGAGCCAGTCACTTCATCATAGAAGGCAATCAGGTTGGTCAGGCATGACTTGCCCTTGGTGAATCCATGCTAGCTATTCCTAATCACCTTCTTCTTCTCCAAGAAAGAGAAAAAAATAGATGCCTTGAGGATCTGCTTCGTGATATTTCCAGGGACTGAGGTGAGGCTGAATTGTCTATAGTTCCCTGGATCCTCCTTTTTCCATTTCTTAAATACAGGCATTATGTTTGCCCTTTTCCAATCATCCAGAACCTCTCTTGATCACCATGAGTTTTCAAAGATAATGGCTAATGGCTCTGCAATCTCATCAGCCAACTCTGTCAGCACCCTCGAGTGCATCCTGTTCAGCCCCATGGACTTGTATATGTTCATCTTTTCTAAATAGTCCATAACCTTCACCACTGTTGGCTGCTCACCTCCTCCCCAAACTGTGTTGTCTGGTGCAGTAATCTGGGAGCTGACCTTACCTGTGATGACTGAGATGAAGAAGGCATTGAGTACTTTGGCCTTTTCTGCATCCTTCGTCACAAAGTTGCCTCCCCCGTTTAGTAAGGCACCCACACTTTCCCTGATCCTCCTCATGCTACCAACATACTTCTAGAAACTCTTGTTGTTACCCTTCACATCCCTTGCTAACTGCAACTCCAATTGTACTTTGGCCTTCCTGGTTTCATTCCTGCATGCCCAAGCAATATTCTTTTACTCCTCCCTATTTATTTGTCCAAGTTTCCACTTATTATAAGCTTCCTTTTTATGACTTAGTTTACTGAAGAGTTTCCTGCTGAGCCAACTATCTTCTGCCATACTTGTTAGTTTTCCTATGCATTGGGATGGTTTATTCCTGTACTCTCAGTAAGGCTTCTTTAAAGTATAGCCAGCTCTCCAGGACTCTTCTCTCCCTCAGCCTGTTTTCCAGGGGATCCTGCTGGTGAGTTCCCTGAGCCAGTCGAAGTCTGGTTTTCTGAAGTCCAGGGTCCTTACTCTGCTGCTGTCCTTCATTGCTTTCCTCAGGATCCTGAACTCAATCATCTCATGTTTGCTGCTGTCCAAGTTGTCATCTGTTAGTGTATTCATCACCAATTCTTCCCTGTTTGTGAGCAGCAGGTCAAGATGAACATGGCCCCTAATTGGCCACTCCAGCACTTGCACCAAGAAGTTATCCCCAACATGCTCCAAAAACTCTCTACCACCCTGAGTTATTTTAATGATTGCCTGAAGTGTTCATTCATGTCAGGCCTTGTTATTTACTTGTCAATATGGACATGACATTACATGACTGCATTACAAATAGAGAAAAACACATTCCCTTCCAAAGTTTAAGTATTACCCTATTATCTGTGAATAGAAATGAGCACTGGTACTAGATGGCCAACTGCTCACAGGAGATACTATAAATGTTATGGACAACATTTATTTTTTGGACTGGAGAAAGATAAAATGCATCAGAAATACTCTACTGACTGAATATATCATTCATATTGTCAGCCCTTCATATTTATTCTAATAATTCATAGCCTGATTATGTGCAAGGTCAATGAATCAAATGGATAAATATTTTCTAGTGACTTTCCAAATGATGGATTTAATCAATAATGTACCCAGAGTTAATCTTTAAGTGTTGCTGTTAATAAACAAACCTTCTTGATAACTTAAGGTTAAAGAGAGAGCAATGTTTATACATTCAGGACAAGATAAATAAGGAAAGATCCTACCCATTCTCCCCTAAAGACTCTACAATGAGCAGCAGAAAACAGTGTCTCATCCTTACCTTGCAATGTAAATCAGGAATAATACCTTCTAATTCAATGGCACATTATTCGGAGCCTATGGAATGGGGATACACATAAATTCATTACAGTTATATGAATGTGATATAGTGGCATGAGTTCAGATCCTCAAGCCTGCTCATGCTCCCTTCCTTCATGTATATAATCTAATCTCTTCCGTGTATTCAGCTATGACACATGTTTTAGACAGAACATGGTATTGATGGATTTTTTAATATAAAGATTATTTGAACTTGAGGCATATTTGAAATGGAAAATTAGCATTGAGTATGACACCTACAATGGTAATTAAGTGTCTAACACTCAATTTCATTGGAAGTTATTCATGTAAGGTTATGCACCTTTGAAGATCATAACCAAAGTGACCAATTGCATGCCCCACAGGATGTATAGCATTATTTTTCCATTGATGGCAATCTAGTGACCCCACAAGTGCTGCTGTCACTACAAATTTAAAAGAACAATAACATAAAATTAATGTGAATGACCCATTTTGCTGCAATATACAACACAAAACGTCCTAACTTCCAAATAGCCAATTTAGCTGAGAAAAAGAAGTAGTGCTTAGCTATGGGTTGTTTAAATGTTTTGATTTTTGAAATATTGAATTAAAGTGTCAAAATTTTGAAAAAAAGAGATCATTTTGTTTTAAATCATAACATTTTGTAGACTTTCTTCAGCCAAATCTATATATAGTTGTCCTGAAATATTCAAAGAAAATGAAATAGAACAGATGCTGGTTTTCCTCATCCATATTGTTGTGCTTTCTTCTATTTGCATAGCAAAAATAATATGAAGAAAGCACAATACAGAGCTGAGTCCCTGAGAGAGATTCTACCAAATCCACACACTGTTGTGCTGGCTGCTCTTTGGAAGCTTCTAAAACATCAAACCCAGTGAGCATCAATAGAAACCTTACAAATTTAAGTGACATTATTTTATTCATACACACTCATACACATGCCCATACACACACATATATTATGAAGCTTGACTTTAGTTACTCTAGTGACCACTAGCTAAACAAGTTAGTCCCATGATAGTGGACATCTCTTGCTAAAGATGTTAAAAGTTGTAGTGAAGCTCCAAGACAGAAATGGTCAGCTCAAAAGGCAGAGTGAGCACAACATATTGGCGGTGACTTTTTAAAAGGTCTTGTGGTATGAACAAACATCATACACCCTCAGTTATATAATTGCAGTAGCTATCCAAAAAGTGCCGCTTCCTCAGGATATGTTCAGGTTACTTTAAGCTGCATGATCCTGGATCGGGCGTGGTCTGTGCACATGTTCACTAGTGCTGGGAACCATGATGAGAAACCAGAATAAGTCAGTCAGGGGAGGGGCAGGTGGGACAAGTGGGAATGGGATGGGGGAGGGGTAGTGCGTCCCAAGGGAGGGTCAATGGGACTGGGGGGGATGGGGCATTTGGTGTGATCGATGGAAGCTGGGAGGTCTGCAGGGGGGGTTGTGCATCCAGGGTTGGAGAGTTTTTGGGGTGGCTAACAATAGCCCAGTCAGGGTGGAGGAGTAGGAAAAGCACAGCCCCAGGGCTGTGATGAGTGGCTGGGCTTTTCCAACCCTGGAGCCATGCTCATAATGACTTTTGGTAGAGCAGGCTAACCCATTCCCAATCTAACTTAATTCACATATGAATATGGTTCAAATATGCCTCAAGTTCAAAGAGTCTTCATATTAAAAAATCCATCAATACCATGTCCTGTCTAAAAGATGTGTCATATCACGTTCATATAACTGTAATGAATTTGTGTATATCCCCTTTCCATAGGCTCTCAGAAATGTGCCATTGAATTAGAAGGTATCATTCCTGATTTAATTTACATTGCAAGGTAGATTGTCAGCTGGATTGAAATGTAACATCTGCACATAGCCTTAGATACATAACAGGATCCTTTGACACCTGTATAGGAACTAACTATCTCTTGCATCACTTTTACATACAATCAAGAAGAGTTTAAGGCCCCATGTGTCTACTGAATTCATTCAGGAAAAGACTTAAAGAGGCATAAATATAATTACAGCAGAACCTATGGAGTGAACAAAAGAGCCTGTATCCATCCCTGAGAACTCTCTGCTGTTCTGCATCAGATCCACAGCAAAGCCCAGTAATGGAAATGACAAGAGCTGCCCAGAAGCTAACAATAAATATCAAATAGGGGACTGAATGAAGGAGCAGCTCTGCTGGGAGGACATATTATTTATGAGAGGAGGATGAGGAACAGAAGGGAGCAGAGAAACCTTGGAGATCAATTTATTTTCTTTCAATCCTCTCCACTCTTTCAAATAATGAGTTGGCTCAGGCTCCCCATCCCTAACACCTTATCTTAAATCTTGTGTCCACTCCTGAGTAGCTTCTCTCCCAGACCTGTTTGCCATCTCAGCATGGAGATGAGCAGTGTAGTGAGCCCAGACATGTTCCTCATTGCACCCCTGGAGTCACTGAACCACCAAATCTGCTGTTTAAATTGACACAGTAATGCCAGAAGATAGAGTACCCGAATAGGCCACAAGGAAGAGGTGAGTTGAATATGAACCATTTCCTTCACGTTTCTCTACCAGCTATAGCAAAAAGACTTATCTCCTCTAGCAGACAGCTAGCAGCTCCCTGGAAAAGTGCAGGGACTCAGAGCATTATACTGCAACAGGAAAAATAATAGTTCTAAGTACGTAAACCACCGTGGTGCAGAAAGCTGGCGGCAGAACTAGCTGTAACGTATTACATGGAGTTGCTCTAATAGTGTGTGAAAGTAAATGGTATTAACAAAGGGAGATTGGGAGAAGGGTGAAACTGTATTAACTGTGGGAAAGAAGAGGAACAGGCATTAATAACTGAGGGTGCAGATGCCATGAACTGTGCATGTGCATGCATAGCACCATCATGAATTGCAGTATGTGGGACTTCCACATTTAAGGACATTTAAGAATTTAAGAACAGCATGAACAGGGATAACCTGGGGAATGTCCCCTTCCCATTTAAGCCTCCAAGTAACCAAACTGTGGAACAAGTGTAGCTTGTTGCATGGCAAAACATAACCAGCATTTACCATTGTTAATGGTAAAACCCATTCTAATAGCATTGTCTGCCTATGTGAATTAGATAAACCACCTTTGTAATCTGTGACAAGATTAATAAAAGGATTATTTTATTTACATAGTAAAAACCCACCCTTAAATAAAAGTTTTCTACTTAAAGTCACAACAGTCTGCCATGATGAGACAAGCACTGAAATTTATTCATTCAATATTGGGATCCTGAACATTTCTGTGGTTTGTATCACACACTGGAAAGTTTAAAGGTTAAGCATACATTGTTGTAAACCACTAGCACTAAGTATATGCTCTGCTCTGTGCCAGTCCATTGAGGATGTGACCCTGAGATTGCCTCCAAGCTGCAGGTTCTGGCTCTTTATCTCAAAGTGTACAGTCTCATGCTTTTTACCACTGGAGGTTCCCTGTTCAGTCCTGAAGCAGGTCCCACTTAAAGATCAGCTCCCATTTTGGTCAACATATCAAGGACTGAATTAAAGCACAAGTCAATTGTCTTGACAATTTCAGAACAAAATGAACAGTTGTCTTTAGAAAATTATTTGTTTATTGCAAAACCTACTTGCAAATCACAGGACAAAAATTTACCCAGGCTTAAATGGTTTTCTCTTTCATAATTTTGAGAAAAAATTAGAGAAGCAGAATATTCCACACATTACCAGTGCCTTCATTGCTTCTGAATGTCCTTCTGCTCACCAGAAAATGTGCAAGCAAGCAACATAACCATTCTTGAATAAAGCATATGTAAATAATAATTACAGTTCCCAGTTGAATACTGACTACAGCTGCCACTCACTAATGCCTCTGAAGTCTATCAATATATAGTGCCTAAATTTTCCTTCATCTCTCTTGTTAAACAAAAAGACTGAAACATACTTTTAACCAATTTGCCATTTGAATTGTCACAAACTGAAAGTTAAAGATGTAACCAAGCCTACTAGCCTACCTACTTGAAGGCCCTTTTTAATTTTTGGTCTGCTAAGGTATTTGAGCATGTTAGTTGCTCAAATAGCATGCTTAACTTAACACCTTTATTTAATTATAGTAAAAATACCAATGATGATGGAGTCTTATGCTTATGATGAAAAGGTAGCTGACCCAAAGATGCTGGAACCAGTATTCCTGATGAGTGGAAGATAGCAATGGGTTGGTTTCTATAATTTTGTTATTCAGAAAATATCTGTCGGCTACTTATAAGGATTAAAATTGTAGTTTAACACGATTCTTAACTTTAAGTATGAGTAACTTTTTTGACTTAGTGCTTAAAATTAAGCACAAGCTTAAGTTTTTACCTGGATAGGAAGTTGCTGAATAAGGTTTTTCCCACTTTCTTACATTGATCATGATTGGAATCCTAAAGATAATGCTGATTATCTTTCTTGGAAAAATACTTCCACCTGAAACTGAGGGAAAGCTAAATTCAGGCTTTGCTTTCAGGCTCTGCTCTTTGAGGCTCATTCTGTTCTTGATAATAGAGCAAAACTCATTTATCCCGGAAATGAGATAATAGGTCTTTTTGTGCTTCAGGGTGTATTAGAACCACCCCTCTTTTAAGTTGGGGAGAAAGGGAGTATTATTCTACTGACAGACCTGGCCAGTTTTTATTTACAACTTTATCACTACTGCATTTTTATCTTGCAATGTTATGTTACTTTTTCAAATTGGGTTAGTTAGATAATAAAATTGGATTTGTTGGATAGTATTTGTGGCAAAAGACCAACTGAGCAACTACAAAATCCCTTCCATCCTGCTGTCAAAGCCATGATAAAGGCTACATTGTAGCACTCCTTGTCAACATAAGGAGAAGGAGCTTTGGAGGACAGCGCTCTATTTATCCCAGGCCTGGTACACTGGTATATCTGATTGGTGTTAAAGCCATGGCTCATCCAGCTTCAACTATTAAGTTGCAATAAACCATTATGCAAAACTAAGACTATATCTTACATTCATAGCAAATCTCTCTGTCACTCACCAAAAACAACACCAAATATAGTAGTGAATCTGTTGCCAAACGTATCAGATTTCAGAATGAATTTAATACCAGGCTTTTAAATGTTGAAAGATGCAGCCACTCTGCATTCAGGTCAGTTTAAATGTTAGTGTGACTGGTGCATCAAAACTAACCCTAAATTTAAGACTGGGAATAATTAAGCAGTGTCAAGAACTTAAATAGAGACTAAGCACTGGAAACAGAATAAAATAACTATTCAGAGAGAGTTTCTTACAGGACTAACTATGCAAATAAATAATAATACAAAAAAAATGTAATTACAGGGTGAAACATGTAAGGATAAGTTTGCACATTTCCAAAATAGATGCAGGCAACATTGGCATGATTCCAAAAACCAGAAACTATTTATTATTTAGTTTTGTCTTCCCCTTTTATAATTAATTCACAATTAGACAAGTTGTAATTATAATTCAGATACTGGCAAACTGCATTCGATGGTGTTAACCATTGATAGATTTGTAAACAAAAGCAGCTGGACTGGAATTTCTTCAAGGAAATATTTACATGCCAACAGTTTATCAAACTGAAAGTCTGCAGATAAATCTACACATGGGTATTATGTTAATGATGAAAGCAACGATGATTCATATTCTTAGTTTTAGCGGCTTTGTACTGTCACAGCTGTAAGAAAATAAAACCTGGAAGGAAAAAGGATAAGGAGTCAGGGTTTTCTTTCCCCAGTATTCTTTCAAAGTTATGTCCTTTGTTACATTACATTGGAAATAATTATTAACAACAGGGCCACTATCCAAGAGTCTTTTACCTCTATGGGGCAGATTCTTGAAGATAACAAGGCAACAAAAGATACAGTTAGGGGTTTTTTTTAAATCTATGTAGCTCACACTGATTGAAATAGTAGAAATATGTGTCTAGGTGTCTAGGTGCTTATGAAAATCAAACTTGGCATCTTTTGAAAACTAATATTTTTAAAAATCTGCTCCTAGATTGCCATTTCACGTCCAGAAGATAACAGTAGCAGGCCATGGCTTCACATGTGCTTTACTGTGGAGTAGACTAATTGGCTGTGGAGTAAAGCATCATTGTTTACACATGCAATGGTATTAGAATGCAGTAAACTAAATAATGTTGCAGTAAGATATCACTGTCAGGGCAAGGGATTTGGCCACTGAACCACAACAGCAGGGTAACAACAATGATAATAGTAATAATAAACGAAAGGATAAATGGGGATGTAGACTGGTGTAAATAATGGATGTAGACTGTTCTATAGGTGCCTACGCTAATGCATTAGAATTCCTAAGTATAAAGCTTCTTGTTCCAGAGGACTTAAATGTGATCAAGATAGGTGCTTAAGATTCATAGATTCATAAAGTCATAGAATGTAAGGGGCTGGAAGGGACATTGCAAGATCATCTGGTGCAGCCCCCTGCACAACTGGGGTCAGGTGATTGTCCAGTCTCCTCTTGAAGATTTCCAGGGTAGTTGATTGCACCACCTCTAGAGGGAGTTTATTCTACAGTCTGGACCCCCTGACTGTGAAAAAGTTTTTCCTAGTGTTAAGCCTGAAATGGTGTTCCAGGAGTTTCTCACCATTACTCTTGGTTTTTCCCAAGGTTGCCCTGGTGAATAGTTGTTCACCGAGCACCTGACATATTCTCGTGATGTAGCGGTAAGCTGTTACCAAGCCCCCTCTCAGCCTTCTCTTTTTTAGGCTGAAGAGGCCCAGGTTCCTTAGCCTTTCCTCATATGGCTCGCCTTGCATGTCTGTGATCATATGGGTGGCTCTTCTTTGGACTCTTCCACATCACTCAAGTCCCTGGAAAACAGTTGATGAAAAAAGGTGGAGGTTCCTTCTCTTCCTTGCTGCTTTTTTGTGACCCAAATTTAAGGGTCACATGATGGCGTATGACAAAATAGAAGCATTCATGGATTTTTAAGGACTTAAACAGGATAAAACACAATTTCACATAGGCACCTAAATCCACTTAGACACCTAGTAGGAGGAATAAAATCTGGTCCCAAGGCACAATATACAGAGAAAGGGTAGAAGGAGAGACAAATTCTATTTTATCTAGTGGAAGGCTAAAGTTCAGCTTGAGACTAACACCAGGCAACCCAACTAAAGGAACAATTCTATTCCCCTCTTGGGCTACATAAATGCTCTCATTATGGGAATAGAGTGATACCTGCATGTCTCTGGGAACATCTACTTCTACCATGGGTGATATCTGCATATCTACTTCTACCATGGGGTCACTTATGTGCTCAGAGGGGATAATAGATTTTCTCTTACACAACAGATGGATAATTAGGCATCTGTAAGGGATGCTTCAGAAAGCCTGGAAGTAGTGAAAGGAAACATTAAAGGTATCCCTGCCCTTTGGGGAGGTTAGATAAGTAATACATACTAAAAATTACTTATCTCCATTAACAACACTTAGCCTCATTTCTAAGGAGAGGCACAGGGTGGTGGGGCCTACCTTTTGCCAAATAGCAGAGTAGTATTCATATTCCTAATAATGGGAGACCTGACTTCTAAGCTTTCTTTAGTCTCACCACTAGGACATAGAGTAGTCTAGGGGCATGTGTAAACAACATGTAGAGTTCCTGAAAATTTTAACATGGTTTTTTTTTTTTGGTGCAGTGCATTTTTGTTTGGATGACACAGCATTTGTGTTCACACAAATGGCGCTTTCAAGAGAGTTAAGCCTTGTGTGTCATTCCCCGTATACTTTAGTAGGGGGAGTCAAATACCAGTTTACCCTCTGTAATGTCTTTCCTAATGTATTACAGCAGGAAGCACATGTAAACCACCGAGGGCTACCCAGTCCCCGCCCCCGGACTCTCACTGGGCAGTCCTGATCATATGGGTGGCTCTTCTCTGGACTCTTCCACATCACTCAAGTCCCTGCAAAAGAGTTAATGAAAAAAGATGGAGGTTCCTTCTCTTCCTTGCTGCATTTTTGTGATCCAAATTTAAGGGTCACATGATGGAGTATAACTAAGTAGAAGCATTCATGGATTTTTAAGGACTTAAACAGGATAATCGAGCAAGCAATAGACATCCAGCACATGTATAGGTGCCCTTTATGCCTATCTGCCTGTTAAAAGGCAGTCAGGACTCATAGTAGAGATGATATCTTTTATTAGACCAACAGGATTTGTGCAAAAAAATTCTTTAATTGCAAGCTTTTGGGCACAAACACCCTTCATCAGGCATTGTAGAAAAGATTGTAAAAGTTCTCCTGGGTAAAAATGAAAGTTCATATTTCCTAGGATTTCACAGAGGAGTAAATAGATGGAAAACTCCTCTGGGCAGTGAGTTCATAGCTGGTATGGAGCCTCTTACCTCCTGTGAGAATTTGTGTTAAATGTATATTGATGATGATGCAAATTACCTTGAAACAAAGGCAGGAGCAGGGTTTCAGGTGGTCACAGTTGCTTTCTGTTTGGGAAAATATGAAGACTGCATTTGAAAAATTTGGTATCTTCCATGCATCAGGTATCCAGGTTGTAGCCGTATTGGTCTAGAGGAAAAGGCAATCAGGACTCATAGTAGAGATTATATATTTTATTAGACCAACAAGATTTTTGCAAAAGAATTTTTCTATCTGCCTGTTATGTTTTTCCTAAGTGTATGTATTCTAATATATTCACCTGTGTGTTTCCAATCTCCTAAAATTGGCCTGCGATCCTAACCCCCCGCCCACACTCCCCTCAGTACCCTACACACAAATCTTGAGCATTCCTCATTGGCTGCTGGGTGGTTTCCAGGGTGTGCTACAGTACACCCAGCTGGCAGACACTGGAACTTAAGCCTCCCCTTTCCCAAAGGAGTCATATGGTCATGCTCCCTATTGCTTGCTTTAGCACTTTTATGTATTTACTTTAGAAGAGCACTAGTTAAAAACAGAAATAATCTGGGAATGGGGACTGGCACCCAGAATTCCACCTCTTACCACTACTTTTGGGTGATGAAGAGAGACTGTCTTCTTCCTCTCCTTCTGACCCTATGGTTGTTGCAATGCTATAAGCTCAGCTTCCGAAAAAAGCATGGAAGACTAAACCTATCCCAGAGCTTGGTGGTTCATACACTGTACTGGATGAAAGATTAAATCCACTCCAAATAAGGAGGATTTATAACTCAGGTCTTTTACTCCTGGAGGAATACTCTAATTACTATCAGGTTATGAGACAAATGGTGGGTTGATGAGCTGATGTGAGTTCGGTATGGGTTCTATATATTTATAGGCAGAGGCCTGTCTGCAAATTTAAGCAGAGGTACATTCTTCCCAGCAACTAATTCGAACAATTACCCCAAATCCACATTTTTCCATGATTGAACTTTCAAAGCCACCTCATTTGCTTCGATATCTGGGCTAGGCTTTGAATTTGGGTTTTAAGTAGGAACCTAGTAGAGGCCTGCTGCCCAAGCCCCAAAGTGTTATTTAAACAGTTTAGGTGGGAGTTAGGTGCTGTGGTATGCTCAAGTGCATCACCTGAATTGCTTCTGAACAAATGCAAAAACTCTGCAGTAGATGCTCAGGGAACTTTGAATTCCAAAATCCCAGATTTTCAGAGATAAAAAAAAAAAACCTCAACTCCACATTTTTCCATTATTAAAATGAAACACCACTAATAAATGTGTGTGTGTGTGTTGGGTTATTGTTTTATCTATGAAAATTTGGGACTTTTTTATCAGAGAAAACCAGGATCGCTGCTGATGTATATTGGTGCCTAATGAGTTTTGTTAAATGCATAATTAATTTAAATCACTCTTTGGGGTTGAAGCTAGGCCTAGGGCACCTGCCCTCTACCTACTTAAGCCCTAGATTCTTATCCTGGCCCAGATATTGGGGGTAAATGGAGTGGGGATGAGTGTTCTTTCCTTCTCATTTTTGACAGAGAAATGAACAGATGACTGTGGCAAGGAATGAATGGCTTAGATAAGTAAGTTTTGTATTTGTTGGAGTGGGATTAACAAGTAGAGGTGTGGTATAGGTGACCAGGAGGCTGAGCTGGGTGGATAATACTTGTCTGGGACTTCTAGCATCATGGTGTCTGCTAGGGTGGATTGACAGACAAAACTATACAGTCCTGCTCTACAGCATTTTCCTCACAACTAGAAAAACGTACACTTGAAGGACATTCCTTGACATCACCTACCCATTGTTCTTGCCTGAGTCTTTTGATCATTTGTTGACTGTGCTGCACTGAAACTGGGATCAGACTGGGGTGTTTTTTAAGACTATATTGGTTAAAAAGACAACATCTTTGGTAAACTGCTGTAAATTGAAAAGTGGGAGATGAGTTTAAAAACAGAGAGGAAAACTGCAGCGGGAAGGGGTTCTGAGGAAAAGTCTGAATATAGCGCAGAAAATCAGGCCGCCAACTCTATTAAGCATCACATGGGCCAGCAATCCTGTACAAAAGTGGAAGAAAAAGGAGAAGAATCTTTTCCCCACTACACAGAACATGAAAAAATAAAAACAGGAAACCTTTGTGTAGCAACACAAATGCAAACCACAGTTTTCCAAAGATGCCCCCTGGTACTAATGTTTTTCTTTGCCAGAGGCTCATTTGCTATGGCCAAATGCTTGCTGATTCAAATAAAAGCAACTCACCAACAATTTATGCAATGATTTAAATTGAACTTGGCCAGCTTGGATTAGAAAGGAAATTACTTAAATTGATAAAGGAATAAACTTTGTTCAAAATATAGTTTGCTGTATCTGGCTCAAATTCAATGTAGAGATTGATACAATGCTATTTTGTTTAAAAACCACCATTTAAAGCTCCTGTACATTTGAGTGAAACATGAAATTATAGGCTTTATTTATTTAATAGTTAAGCATTTGCCTTCTTTCAAATGAAAGGTGATTCATTGTGTAACTCCTCTGCCCATTGCTAAAAACAGTGAAAAGAATTGGCTTCATCAGAAGATAAACCTGTGATCTTTTTCAAAACTAAACACTTGACATAGCTACAGCTTTACCTACACTTACAGGTTCAAATCCAACTCATCCTTAGACAGGTAATTAGCATTTACATGACTAACTTTGGCTGCCTATGTTGCATTTCAGACTAGATAAAAAGATTTTAATTCCTAGTCTTTCCCGCTGCTCCTCCACTGCCAATTTCCAAGCTTTGCAGGCCAAATGACATGGTCCTGTGTGCGTGGCCTGATCTAGTGCACAGGGCGAGGGCCTTAGAGCCTATCTGGCATGTAGGGCAGGGGCTGCAAATTATGTCTGGTGTGCAGGACTGGACTGATGTGGTGCATGCGTCATGCACTGGGCCACAGCCAATTGGGTCTGCGAACTGGATCTGACCTGTGAACCAACACTCACTGGTCATCTGGCCTATGATGCCAAAGTGTTGGATACCAGTACTCTAGGCAATGTCTTACTCATGGTTGGGACACTTTTCTGGGTAGTAAAACATCTTGATTCAAGTCTCTTCTGGGAGAGGAGAGAGGGAAATGCCTGAATTTCAAATTTCCTGGAAAAGTAACTTGACAGCTAACCTATTCGCTCAAAAGTGGAACGATCTTCCTCCTTTCTCCTCCCGGTAAGTATAGATTATTATCCACACATTACAACAACAATTTGAACAATTTATCTGTAAATAAAGGAGCTGGATTTGGTCATGAGATCTAATAAGATAAGAATAAAAGTTATATTCAACTTTGTGCTCCTTCTCTCAGAAAGTACATGGGAAGACAACCATCTTTCATTAGCAAGAAGGCAAATGCTGAATTATTAAATAAATAAAGTATGATGAATAAAATGTAGGCAGAGTATGCAAACTGCTAAGTCTGGACATTACATCCTCCTAGAAGTCCTGATCAGAACCAAAAGCCCTCTAACCTAACCCTACTCCTCAAATCTAATTCAACCCTTCCCCTTCAAACCAAACCAAACAAACCAAACTCAGCAGGTTTTATTTTGACCTATGTGGGGAGGCATCACATTTTTTCCTTAACCATACTCAAATGATCCAGATCCAGTCCCTTAAAATAGTTCACCTGCAGGAATCATTACATATTTGACATTTTGAGAAAGATTATCAACTAGGAAAATCAGCTTGACTCTATTCAATCTATGCTGATATACATAAATCAAGGATAAAACTTCCTCCACCCCACCCCTGCTACAATAAAGTAATGTGATTTTTCATTAGTACTTAAACTAAGTATGGAGTCATATATTATACTTTCAAGTTTGAAATTAATGGAAGTATTTTTTTTCTAAAATTTGCCATATTTACTCTTTTGCCTTCTCAATGCCCATCTACAGTGAGGAACAGCAAAATGATCTATCAGCAGCAGAAGACTTTCCCACATTGGACCACCAATGCATTATCTGGAGAGTTTAACCCTCTCTAGTCTTTAGAAGTAAATTCAAATGCCCACTTCCTGGTCATGAGTCATCAAGCAAAAATCCCATCTGCAATAGACAGGACACGAGTGTCGAATGGACAATACATGAAAACTCAAGCACTTCCTATGTAATGAACTGGAACAGAAAGAAGAAGTGTAGTTGCCTGAGACAGCACTTCAAGGATCTCCTAAAGGTACATTTGATAAAGTGCCACCTACTGGCTAAGTACCTTTTTGGCTAATTTCGCTGTAACAGGGCATCTAAGAAAAGCCAAAGTGAGGGAAGGAATAGGGTTTTTTTGAACAGTAATAGCATCCCCTATACAGGAGAAGCACAAGGGAAAGGAGGTAGCAGTAATAGCAGCAGACCACCTCATATTGAGGGTTTCCATGAATTATGTGTCAAGAGGTGGTTATCATGTATAGCCTGCACCATCACCTACACACTTGCTGCACTTGACTCAACCACCCCCACCGAAGCACTGTCATCTTTGATTATGAGGGACACACAAAACAATGATTTTTGTTCTCTCTCTTCATAAGGGATTTTTTATCATCTACTAATTCTCCAACAGTAATCTTATTGCCTTACCAGATGCCATGTATGTCCTTAACAGTTTTGCAGTGTTGTAACTCTAAGGCAGCTAGGATAAGATCTTACCCGGATGAAGCAGAGTACAAATGCTGGCTTTTTTATTATTTACTGTATCTGCAAGTTTCTTGTAAATTGACCTCTGAACTTGCTCAGCTTTTAACAGCAAAAAGGTTTCAAGTGGAAATACCAGCATCTGTTTCCCAGAGGTATGCTTGTTATTGATCAGCTCACACGGAGGTAATACTTTATCTCTGTCCTCCTCAGTTTTTAAATTGAGTTCAGATTGTTCAAGAGATCCATGTGGATTCTTATTTCTAGCTTTCAGTGTATCTTCTCATCACTGAAATGCTAGATGGCAGCTTCAGTAGGGCACAATGAACAGCAGTCTAACATTTATTAGCTGGTTCTGAATGTCTATTTTGTCCATTGGTTTGCCTACTTTATTTGTTCAAGCCAAATATGCTAATGAGGATAATTCGATTTTATTAGGCTTGAAATCTGAATATCACCTTCAGCTCAGTAATCAGTCTAGGTGTACATATATAAGCATGGATCTTCCAACATCTTAAATAACATCTCTAGTATTTTGGTTCATTTTCATACTGCTCTTCACATCTCATAGCTGGACCACAGGAAACTCCACTTCTCTAGCCTTAATTAATGGCCTCCAAAAATCCATTCAAAGTGCTGTTGCTTGGATCATATTCTTCCATGTCCTTCACCATTTAACCTCACCTTCCTCCATGCTCTAATATGATGTCACAACTTCACATATCCATACATTGTGAAGACATAAAGGATCATTGCATAATCAATTGCATATAGCCCATTAAAATACATTTTTACCCTTGTACCAAGCCCAATAAATGGTGTTTGTCTAAAGTCAGGAAAGCATTTGCTTGATCTGATAATAATGGGGTTTTTTGTAGTTTTTCTAATGCTTAAAAATAACACTTGCTGTTAAAAATGTGTGCCTTATTTCCTATTTTAATTTTTCTGATATTACTTTTTAAGATTGGTTCTTGCTGTATCTTTCTCTACCAAATAAGGAGGAAGACAGGGATGATGGCATCTCAGGGTGCATATACACATACTTTCTGACCGTTGACTTAACTTTTTAAAATCAACTTAACTGTCAGAGTATGCACACATATATGGAGCAGAGTCAACTTAAATCCCTGTCAACTTAAATGTGGGGTAAGATAATACACTTCTGAGGCATATTATCTTGAGTTGCATTATTTAAATTGAGTCTGTGGGGGGAGGGCTCACAAGACGACGAACATTGCTCATTGAGTTGGTCAAAATTGGTGAGAGTCTACTATAGACCCCCTACCCAAGCAGAGGAG
>NW_017729032.1:92890744-92906302 GCF_001723915.1 Gavialis gangeticus
TCCCTTCCGACCCTAGAAACTATGAAACTATGAAAATTGGTTTAGAAAAGTCATGGAAACTTTCACTAATCTGTTTGATAAAATTAGCACCATTGAGCAATTTGATATAAGGTAAGCATTGTGATGCTTCCCTCCAAAGAATAACATGCTTTCTTTGTGTAAGTGCTGTCTTAGTCTGTGGCTAACTAACCGAATTTGGACAGCTAGTTCTGAGTATATTCAATACTTAATCCTGAATGTATTTAATACATATGTGCCCTTGTTCACCCTTGTGATACCCCAAGGCTAGAAATAGATGTTGTCAAATGAAGCAGATCAGCTGTGCTGGGATGTGTCCTGGAATAGCTGATCTGCTTCACTGGGAGAAACACAATCACCCCTTGTCCTGCCCATTGATCTTGTGGGGGACATCAGGTGATGTGTTCCTGACTTCCAAAGACACACCCTGGAGATTGTTGGAGGCACATCTTTACAAGTGGGGAACCCCAACTTTCTCTGCTTTCCTGGAGGCATGGCTCTGGAAGCAGGGGAAGCTGGGCAGGTATTCCTTGGGTTTAAGGGGCATTATTCTACACAGGACTTTCTGGACAATACAAGACAGACCTTCAAACCTGAGAACACCTGCCTGGTACGGCTGCAGTGTTTATACACGTGCTCTGGGAGGTTGTGGCTCCAAGAGCCTCTCTAATTAAAGCGCCTGGAGCATCACATGTATCAGCGTCCCAATGCTGGAAAATTGTGGTGGGGCACTTTAACTAAAGCTCATCTAATGAGCTTTAATTAAAGTGTGCCTATTGCCATTTTTCAATGTGGGGATGCTGATACACATGATGCTGGAGTCTGCTGGAGCACAGCAATTACCATGCTCCAGGAGATGCAATTAATTGAGTCTATTCCAGCAGACTTAACTAATTGAGTCTGCTCTGATGTGCTGTAATTACAGCACATTGGAGCAGCCTCAATGCATGTGTATAGGTGCCCCTCGAAAGTGTGGACAGTTCTAGGCTGCTTGTGCTTTCTTGCCATAAAGCAGATTGGATTGGCCTCTATCATAATAAAGAGGCACAAATTATTACTGCCTTTTGTTGAAGCCACAAATTTGGGTATCTGTGGCACAATAGAGGGTATAGATGTCTATGTGCTTTCACTTTGTGCTGCCATAAAAATATATATTTTTTATAAATTTATCTATAAAAATCTATTACCACCCTAAATTCTTTGCAGGGTAACAGCTTTTCAGAATTTAGACCCCCATTCCATAGGTCTGATTTGTATTACTTATCCCTAAATGTATGATGCATTTAGCTAGATTATTTTTTTGTTTGCTTGTTTGAATGGGTCCTGTTCACTCATCACTCTGTATGAATTCCCTGTTCTTAGCTTTATATAACCTTCCACAACCCTTTGCATCATCCACACATTTTATCAGCAGTAATTACATTTTTTTCTCTAGTTGATGGATGAAAATGTTGAATAGCATCAGACTTAGTATCAATCCCTGAAAAACCCCACTAAAAGCACCTCCATTAGATAATGTTGGGTCTGCTTGAGATATGTCCATTAGCCACTGCTTAATTCACTCAGTGTGTGCTTTGTTAAACAGTGACACTGCCTTGCCGGCAAGCTCACACTTCACTGGTTTTGTCATCTGGATTGTAATTTTGGGGAGGTGCTTGGTGGCTTTACCCCACAAAAGGATTTAAGTCCTGTAATGTTGAGTAGTACAGCACCTTACTAGGCCACTATCTGCCTACTGAAATCAACAGCGCTGATTTAGAGCCTAAAAGAGAATTAGTGAAGGTAATTAGGTGCCAATAAAGAAACAAGTGTCCTAAGTACCAAAGAATATTTCAAAGTGGTTGCAGAACCAGCAGCATCTGCTAAACTCAATACAACTCTAAATGCAGTATACACATCTATGTTGGAGGACAAATTTCCCAGAACACCTTCACTCAGGCTCACACACGTACTTAAAGCCAACTTGGATCAGCCACTTCAGTAGGGCACAATGAACAGCAGTCTAACATTTATTAGCTGGTTCTGAATGTCTATTTTGTCCATTGGTTTGCCTACTTTATTTGTTCAAGCCAAATATGCTAATGAGGATAATTTGATTTTATTAGGCTTGAAATTGAATATCACCTTCAACTCAGTAATCGGTCTAGGCGTACATATATAAGCATGGATCTTCCAACATCTTAAATAACATCTCTAGTATTTTGGTTCATTTTCATACTGCTCTTCACATCTCATAGCTGGACCACAGGAAACTCCACTTCTCTAGCCTTAATTAATGGCCTCCAAAAATCCATTCAAAGTACTTTTGCTTGGATCATATTCTTCCATGTCCTTCACCATTTAACTTCACCTTCCTCCATGCTCTAATATGATGATGGCTTATTCCCACTTAAGCCATTGGCTTTTGATTCAAAGTGATGCAGGGAGCCAAACACTCTCCATGCAAAGACCCAAGGGTGGCCACTGATGTTTAAAAATAAACATACAGAATGTCTCCCTGTAACCTGGCCTGTACTCTGTATCTTGTACATAGGAGACTGTCAGGTCCAAGGGACACAACAACTATAAAAGGCACATTAGCACACCTCTCCTTTGGTGGTAAGCATCAGGTATATCACAAGCATCTTTGAGAGAGATGAGGGACATTTCAGAAGAGGTTTCAGGAAGATTAATTATCTATATGATAGCTAGGTTAGCTATATCATGACAAGGAGAACAGTATTGCAGCAGGAGTTAGAGGGGAATTTTGAAAGTTACAGACACAGTGCTATGGACAGCAGTAAGAGTCAGACTGGGTACAGAATAGCCCAGGTCGATAAGCCCACAAAGTCAGAATCAAATAGGTAGGCTCACACCGGACTAGAGAGTGGAGAGGGAAAGTCCAGGTAGAGAGAAAAAGGGCAGGGTAGAGAGCAAGTTCTATGCCCCAAAGAGAGCCTTTGTACTCCTTTGTATTCTTCTGGCCTAGAATGACGTGGTCACAAGCCAGTTTTATGGGACTAGACCCAATCACCAGTCAATAGATGACCCTGAGGTTTTTTCACCTTTGTGTGGAACATATATAGGAACTCCTATATATATTAGTCCTTTACCTATTCTTTAGGTTCACAATTCATCACCCACGTATAGTGCCATTCTAGCACCATGGAATAAGAAGCTGCTTTTCCATTGGTAGAGAATCTTGGGGCCTCCATGTGCTTGAATATATCTAGGAAATATATTGCAGTGTCTTCCTAAGCCATAACTTGCAAAGTATTTGGGGTGTATTTTTAGATGGGATTGAGGTACATAACTGGCAGAATGACCCACAGCTGGGATATGGTGATATGTTGAGCTTAGAAAAGGGGGGAAACAACACACTAGTGTGATGTGCACTGAGCTACACCAGTTTCTGTCACTTCCCTCACGTGTCTGGTGTGTAAGTCTTTTTATCCCTTTGGTGTGCAGCAGTGGATAATCACTCACTATCTCTGATGTGTACTGCCTGCTTCCGGAGACCAGATCTGCTGGGTATGCTGGTTTTGTCCTGTCCAGTCTGGAGATGTAGATCAAGTAAAGCATGGGTCTCTGAAGACACAAGGATTGACCCAGGTATCCTTGTAGAACAGTTGAGTAGAAAGACTGAGTATCTTTGTTGTATCAACATAGAGATCTCCTTGCATGTAGCTTCTTCACATTGTTTTATACAGCCACTAGCGTGTAACTGCAGGATGCTGTGTTTGGCACTCTTCTGTTGTTCTGGTCATCAGTAATGTAGATATGTTCCTCCATATCTCAGCTGTGTGGATTGGCCAGTGGAGGATATAAACCTTTTATGCACAGTGAATTTATATTCATAAATGGGAATCAGAAATCTCAGCTGCTTTGATCCTTCTGTTGAGACTTTGGGGATGCTGGCTGCCTCACCAGGCTATTTTGAATTGTTGCCTTGGGGCAGGGATTTAATAGTTAGGTGGGGCAATACCTAAGCCAAGGTGCATAATGAATTACTTTGCAACTTGCCACTAATGTACACACAACAAATGGGGAAGAGACAAGCTCAAAAGAATGGAATCCACTGGGTGTGTCTGCATGTGCTATTATGGTAAAGCAATAAATTCCAGCACTTGTTGGGCCAGATGTTTCTCCTGGGTGCTGCATCTACATGTGTGCCCAGGATCACAACATGTTAAACTGGGTTGGAGCAGCCCTGGCTGTCAGTGGTTCCGGGGGATCACCTGTCAGCCTGGGGCTGCTCTGACCCTGCCCAATGTGCTGTGGAGGGGCTGGCTGAGGCACGATGGTGCTTCAGTGGGGGACTAGCCAGCAAGAAGCCCTGCACTGAAGCACCCTTTCGCCCTAGCCAAGTGCATCAGTGTCTACATGTATACTGCTGCAGAGTAAAAAACTCCGCAGTAGGATGGTACTTTTATTTACAAGTACTGCTACTAATAGGGCCACACTAGTAAACATACTAATAGGGCTGCATGTGTAGATGCGAGACATTTACTGTGGAGTTAATTAGTCTACTCCACACTAAACACCTTGTGTAGATGCACCCACTGAGTAGGCAACTACTTAAGCTAGTCAATAGGAAACAAAAAGAAGCAGAATGTGTCTTAAGCCACACCACTAGGAGGTAGGTAGCCCCTGAGGAGTTACAGCATGCCTACATAACACATGGCTGAGCTAGCTTGAGTAAAGCAGTATAACCCTATTTGACTGACACTTTACCCACAATAAAAATATAAAATTAAACCCCAAACAGAGCTAATAGCTTTTGGAGCACTGAACTAATGCAGCTATATCTTTTTTATTTATTATTGATTTTATTTATTAGATTTATATCTTGCCCTCCCTAGAAAAGCTCAGGGCAGCATTACAATAAAAAAAGCAAGATACATTACAAAAACATAAAATATTAAAAAGAGAATAGTATGTAACAAACAGCAAACTCCCCAAGCAGTGCCCCCAAACTTAACCCCCTCTTGTTAAAAGTCTTTCACAATAAAAAGGTCTTAAATTGCTTCCTGAACATATTTTGGTATCTGAGCTTGCTCATTCGGGCATATCCATAGACATCTGAAACAGGACTGAGGCACTTACATCTAAAATTTCTGTCCAAAAATCCCAGATCAAATATTATTTAATTTGTAAACTCTTAGAATAAGTAAGAGTAGAAGAGCAGGGTGCCAGCCTTAGGTGCTGTTTTAGAGGGGATGCAAGAAGAGTGGCTGCTGCCACTGCTGGCTTGATTGCCGCTGCTGCCAGGCCAGCCACTGCCACTGTACTGGCCACCATGGCACCCAGGGTGCAGAAATGGTTTGTTATGCTCCTGTCTAAGCTAGGTTTACCATACATTTGAGTTTTCCTGGACATATCCTCTTTTTGGGCCCTCCACTCTCCACCCAGGTGGTTTTTGAAATCTGAACCAATGTCTGGGATTTTGCTTTGCTCCACTGGCAGGAGTGGGGGAGGGTGATTTGAGGCAGTGGGCACAGATGTATCAGTATGCACGCACACATGGCCAACATGCAGCCAGGAAGGGTTGTGGAAGCAGCCTCGGCAGCTGGATACAAGTAAGCCTGTGGGGGGCAGGGGTTAGAGGGCCATGGCTTTAAACTGTTCAAGGGGCTGTGGAGGGTGTGTGGCAGTATATGTGTGACAGGGATGTGTGGAGGGGAGGGAGGGGGGGTGCCAGCACTGGGAGAAGAAGTCTGGGCACTGGGGCTGTGGCAGAGCAGAGGGAGTAGGGGGATGGTGCCTTCCCCTCCAGTAGGGGAAGGGGGCAGGGGGCACTTGGAGGGCAGTGGGGAGCTCTGTGGCTAGGCTAGTGGCACCAGGGTTGGTGCCCTTGCTTGCGAGGCCAGGCTGCCTGGGAGACACTGCTTGCAGAGGGGGCATTGCCAGGCTGTGGGGGTGCCGCAGGCATCCCTTCTTCCCTCCTGCCCATGTGAGGGCTGAATTCACTCTGCCACTACCCACACAAATTGCATGCTCTAACCCAGTGAAGACAGGAGTAGCTGGGGGCCTTCTCTAGCAGGGTTGGGGGGAGCAGGAGGCTGCAGATCAGGAGTGAGGGGCACCACTTGCCACTTGGGATGGCGGACTGTGGATTGGGACTGAGGGGCACCAGCATAGCTTGTGGGGGTAAAGGGGTCATGGTTTAGGAGTGAGGGTCAGCAGCAGGGTTGGGGGGCTATGGGTGTGGAGTGAGGTGTCCCCCTGACAGTTCTCCTCTTTTTTGGAAGTGGAAATTTGGTAAACCTAGTAAGCTCACTGGGCACAAAGTTGACCTTTGTGTTCTCTAGGATCCTACAGCACCTTCCCTGAGCATACCCAGAATCCCCCAAGTCTGATCAGATCATCACTGATCTCCTGCATATGGTCAATCAGAATCCAGGAACTAAGCATACCTTCACATAAGTCCCATGAGATGTCCAGTGCAGTAGTCATTCTCAGAGCATGTCACTCAGTTTTTCCAAGAACTCCACATCTTGTGGTTGAGCTTTACAAGGGACTACAACACTTTGTTTAAGCAATTTAAAATTGTTCTGAAACAATGGATGGAAAATCAAGATAATATATGGGAGCTGGAAAATATCTGAGCCAGACCATATTTTCTTTATAAAGACATTTAGTGTCTTATTTTCAGGCTAGAGTGTTACTGCTCCCTATTTACTACGATAACATATTTCGTTACATACATATATATATTTCTTAGCTACATTTATCAGCTTTTGACTCTTCTAAATCTTTATGTGGATATTTTCCATGCCATTCAAAAGCCTGACTCCAAAGTCACTGAAGACTTTGTCACATCTACACGTAATAAGACAGTGAAGGGTTTCTCCTGGCAGAATTTCATGGCTGCTTCTTGAATCTGGCTTCTTTATGACATTTCCTCCATAGGTATTTTCCCACGTCTTCCTGCCTTCTTGCTTTTCATGGGAGGAGAATTAAAAATTACCTGTGTAGATGGCAAGTCAAACCACCTAAACACTGATGGCTTAAAATTTCTGTTTCACTGCCTGACTGATAAAGTGATAATTAACCACAAAGGGTTGAAGGAATGAAGCCAATATTGCTCAGAAGCCAGGTTGCTGAGAAAGCATATTGCTGAAGGTGTTTAAAACTGTAGTGGAAAAATACTAGACGCTGCAAAGAATGTCTGCATTGGCATAGGTATATTGGGAGGCTAAACAGTCTTCTTCATCTCTTATCTGTATGATTTTACCACTGCACTCTGGAAAGGACTTCTAGAGCATTTTAACTCAGAAAGACAAAGAAGAATGTTGCTGGTCTGCATGAAGAGGTTAAAAAGGCTCAAAAAAGGCTGAAAAGTTGGCCATCAGCCAGTTTTCATTGGAATATATCTAGCCCTTGAACCACATAACTGCAATCCTCAGAATATTCAAGGAAAATGAAATAAACTGGTCCAGCTGAGTTAATCTCCTCCTGATTCCCAAAGGAAACTTGCTTCACCATGAAGAGGGGGATTAATTTTGCAGGTGTTGTTCAGATATACTCATCACTGCGAACAGCAAAATTACCCTTACGTGTAACAAGCGTATCAGACTTTGGGGAGTTTCCAGTGCAAAAAGATCATCATTCTAGATTTGTTTTTAAATACCTGCCTTTATCTTCAAAAATGCCATCAACTTCTCTGCTCCTTCAAAAACATTTGAACAGATGCAAAGCCAGCAGTATTTTTTTTCACGTACATCTCTACACATTTAAAGCATCTGTTGTTCGTAAAAGATAAATATATAAATAAATAAATGCGTTGGGATATCAAAGTTTCCAAATCTGTTCTATCATTTGAAGGAGATTGGAGATGAAAACAACTTGGCTGCCCCCACACCCTTGTAGTTATGGGAATAATATGTTTTCTTCCATCAATGTGTCCACTTTACATTATTCAGCACAAAGGTTTGTAAAATAAGAATCATGGGAATATCACAATATAAAGGAAAAAAGGTACAAATAACAGCTTCATAAACTGAGAAATGTACATAAATAAATCATGTAGATGGGGGCAGCTTGCTTAGCTGGCAAGAAAAAAAATATGGAAAATCTGCTTGTTAAACAATAACCACAGAGTGTGCTTTTATGATGTTTTTTCACCACAGTAATTCATATTAGAGATAGAAGCAGTTGCATGTTAAATAAAATCATTCAGCATTGTTCTTCTCGCATTACAAAGAGCTGACTTATGTTGTTTTCAGATGCCTCCCATTAGAAAGTAAATATTCTTCTGATGTTATACGTTTCACAAAATTTAATAAAGATGAACTGTAAATAAAGTCTCAGGGAGATTTCAGACAGTTTTATTAGCAGATTGTTGAAAAGAAAAAGAAAATTAAATACAATAACAGTAAACGTGGTTCTCACATTGAAACCAGGCTCAAATAACTAGGCTACCATAGAAAAATTTCCAATTCTTGCATTATGATGTAAAAACAGATTTTTGTACAGATTTTGTACAACAAAATTCGTAATAACCTTTTATCATTTTTAGAAAACTTTAAATATATAGATAAAAATAGACAATTTTCATAGGTCCTACATGAAGATGAGTATGTTCTGTTCCAAGGGCTTGCATAGAGCGCAAATGTGGTTATAATATAGAACAACTAGACATTAATATCTTTAAGATTACAAAAGCATATAAACAATAACATGAGCACAACTTTTCATCATCTATGCAAAAAAACCCAAAATCTGTATAACTAAAGAAGGGCAAAAATTGAAATTACAGCAACATTTCATGGATTGTAATATTTACACCATTTTAGTAAGATTCTCTCTCAACATCCAGTTTAAAAACTGTTTCCCCTTAATCCATAAGATTTCCATTTATGTACCAAGCCAACACTGAGGCATTCCCAAAGGTCTTCAAAATATATACTGTAAAACTATTAAACCTACTTACAGGTGACTCTATGCAAGGAGCAGAGCAATGGCAGATGCTACTACATGTTTCAGTTGTAGGCTTTTACTTCTCTTTCAGATATGAATGATTCAAAAGCTTGCCACAAATCCATCTAACTTTACAGTTGTTAACCCTTTAAAGACTGCATATGAAAAATGTGGAGTCCAGAATCTCTAAAGTGTTCAACTATGAAAGTTATGAAAGAATCATGATTAGAAAATAATGTTACTACAAAGTATTAGATAATAATATTTAATGAAAAATATTGCTCAATAGTTCTTTAAAAAAAAATTGCCTTGATGTGAACTTGTATATACAACTTTTCTATTGTTAAAAAAGGATTGTGGTGGAGTAAAGATGGGCTACACAAAAGAACTGTGTACCGATATTGCAAGGAAGACCTACAAACTATAGAAGCTCAGTGCTAGAGTTTACAAAACATTATCTTTTTTCTTTTTACTTAGACAAAATAATACTAATATCCAATCAGAACTATTTTTAAAGAAATATGTTTAAGTTAGGCATCTTAGACATTAAAGGTTCTGATATGTTTCCATGAAATAAATAATATTTATATGCATAAAACATTAAAGGTGAAAAAAGCATAATCACAAAACTTACAGTAAACAGCACTGATTCACAAAATCAGTCTTTAAAGGGGTAACCCAAAAGTATGCAAAGCAAAGAACATAATTCTTGTATGTAATAAGCACTGTGTTGCAGCTTACTTCCAGTTATCAGCACACAGGTGAAAACACATACTGTAACTTTCATAAAGACAGTGAAAGGAACACATAACCACCCTTCCCTAAGACAAGGCAGGGAAGGACAATAGACTTCAACTGTATCACTCAGCTCTACGTGGAATTGGACTGATACATCAAGTGTTTGTTAGGTTTTCTTTTTTTAGTAACATTGACGTAATATGACATTAACATATAAAAATATTTCTGGTGTTTGACTTGCTGCTCAGCCACAGTCCATTCTTAAAAGTGCACTAACAGGGCACTAAGCAGGGCTCAATATACAAATAAAAGTGGCTGATACAGAATTCTGACTTGTTACCAGATGCTTAACATCTCATTCAGTAATACTGTGACTCCAGGACAAATATTTACATGCCTGCATGCGTTAAAACTAGAAAGGCGTCTTTCTGACCAACAGGGTGACAAAACATATTATCTAAAATTTTCATTTTCCTAAACTCTAGTATTCTACTGCATACATAATACCTTCCGTGTGTGGTTGTGTTCATATACTGTACATGTGACCAACAGTTTGAATAAAGAAGCAAAGTCTTTTATTTCATAAACCCCTGCCAGTTTAGAATGAGAAATTATTACTTTTTATTTATTTTTCTTCTAGGAAAAGAGACTTTATGAACAGTAAAACAGTATTGTTTACATTCAGCATTTCTTTTCACTTTGACAAAATTTCATTTTGCTTATTGTGATCTAATGTCCACACATTGGTCTCTTGGAAAGTAGGTGAAAAAAATGTCTTTAGAAGAAAACCCACAATTCTCAAGTTTGAAAACTGAATGTAACTATTTTTTTTTCTTTTTCTTTTTTTTTTTTTTTGTAAGAATCCTCTCATGCCCTCTTACAGGTTTACTTCTGAGCAGTCTTGCTGGTTTAGGTGTGGCATAACAGTCTGCAAATATAGGGAAACACTGCTGGAAGGAACGCCTGATGTGCTCAAATACAGAATGATCAGAGGAGGAAAGAGTTTGCATCCCATTCAAAAAAAGAACACTAGGCCTTGTTCTGACCCATCTGTAACTGTGTATACACGGGGATCTAACAGCAGAGCTGCAGATTTTCACTGAAAGAAGAAGAGTGCTTCTTAGACATTTACAAACATTCTCTAGACCTCTGGATTGAGCCACAGGTGATAACCAATGGAGGACACTCTTGCAGAATGCTTTAAACTTTGAAGAATGTTAATACACACATTGAGGAAGTTGCCTTGAAAACACTTTTTTAACAGAACTTCCAAATATTGGATGTCTTACTGCAAAGTCCTTTACCATAGCACAGGTATCTCCAGCAGGAAAGATTCAGTACATGACAGTAGTTTTCAAATAAAGTCTTCCATCTAAAATAAGAAAAAAAAAATTCATTAAATAACCAGTCCTATACTCTATCACCAGGACAAGCAGTAAGTTTGTAAAATGGGTAACTGCAAAATTTCAGGTGGTAAAAAGCTACATGAAAAATGGTGGCATTGAGATGTTGGCCTGTCAGTGATGTTATTTTACCACCAAATGTTGAAAATTAATGCCATCAACAAAGACACGCAGACTGCAACACTTGAACACTGCAACAGTTTCTATAGCTCTAAATCACATGATAATGCTCTAAAGCTTTAGTATATGCTGCATTCATATTATTGCTTGAACAACAGAAAAATAGTTTGCGCTTCTGTGCATGTATTTTTACTGATATGTAAACTTAACTGAATACTGCTGAACACCAATTACTTCTTCCATGGTTGCAGAGCAAAAATCTCCTGCATGCAATCACAAACACTCGCATCACTAAAGGCATTGCTCATACCTTATGATTTAGCTCTGTTGTTAAATATACCATGTAATGTAACCATTGCACACATTTGTAGTTATTTATACATAACCCAGCATAAAAGATTTAAACAGCATCAGTGAATTATAGCCTTTTCCCCCTAAAAGTGCGATTAACTAAAGAATTACTATGTTAAAAATGTAAGCATGTCTCAATTTTTACTACCTAATTGAGAAACATATGTTTAAACCAGAGTGTGTATGTGAGAAATGTGGTGGGGGAAAAGACATGAAAAACAAATGATATAGCCACTGAATCAGTAATTCGGAAGTGGGCGGGAGCTTTGGGATTAATACTGCTTTATGCCCCAAATCTTTTTTAACTGGTTTCCAAGTATGAAACAATATGGATATACAATACAAAATATTTATATATAAAAAAGAGAAATAAACAAGCTCATAGGTTCATTCTCACTAAGCTGTCCTATCTGATAAAAAAGTGTTTATCTTCTGGGTCTAAATTACTGAAGTTATAGCACATTGTACTCCTGAATTGCCTACTAAGGGCTTCCAAGGACAAAATACCTATATTTGAATGTACAAATAGCACAGAAATTCTTCTGGTTCAACCTTAATGCATCAGTAAATATTTATAACTTTCTTTCTTTTGAATTCAGGCTAGTTAATCTATATTAACCTGTCATATTATTTAAAAAATCACATTGTGAAAAAAAAGAACAAGAATCCATTGGAATAGAGACATTTTAATAATCACTGAACTTTTTCAAACACTCCAACATCTGATCAAGCTTACAGCAGTGAAATGAACCTTCTATAACTATTGACAGAAACAGAGAAGAGCTTCGTTAGGGAGGCACCTTAAAGCACACGCAATCATAAGTGGTCACACACTGACCTTCCACATCCCACTGAGGAACTTCTGTCATTGCTACACAAGGATTCAGGACAGAATTAGCATGCATTTCTCTGTTCCTCAACAATTGTTTCAATCTATTTTCAATCTGCATTTCTCTCCAGTTCTACTCTCATTTTCCATCACTTGCTCTCTTTTTTAGTTCTCTGGGTATGCGCCCTTCTGCTTTTTTTCCTACCCTTTCACTCCTCCCTTCCCCTTCCTCTTCACAGATGATCCAAGCTTTTTTCAGTGGAGTAGACAACCCTCCCTGCCTGTAGATACTTACTTTCAGAACCATTTCAACCTTCTCTTTGCTCTTTATGGTCTTTGTGCATTGAAGAGAGATAAAAAGAAATTGAGTAGGCCTTAACTTAAAGGCTTTTTATTCTGCTGTGATGCATGAAGAACAGCCCAAATGCTTGTGAGAAGTCAGAGAGGGAAAAAAAAAGAAAGGTTATCTAAAAAATACTCTGGAAAGGATCAACTTTGGAGGCCTGATAAAAGGGATTGAACACCCTGCCCCTCTCCCCCCCCCCCCAACTATACTGTAAACACAGGCTAACTGGACCACCATTGATGATACTTATATTTAATTCTGCCACATATTGAACAAATACAATAGCCACTTACAATAGTAAACCTGTCTAGATACCTCTGCAGGGGAATTAATCCATAGTATATACCAGCACTTTGGCTAGTTTCAACGAGTATGCTAATACGGGCTAGGCATAAATTCTATACCTAAACATTAAGATAATCTAAAGCCACTAATTTATATTTTATGTGACTATGTCTCTACATACCTTTTAGAATAAAATGTTAGTTAAAAATATTCTCAGCTATTACAACAATAAAAAAAAATAGCTGTAGGATGCTGAATCCTTGAAACAGAAAGCACAAAAGGAATTTCCATGCAGGGAAGAGCAGTACCGGTATTAAAAAACAGCTTTATTTTGTACTGCCTATGAACCCAATCTGGTACTGAAGTCATTTTTTATTAATTGAATTTTTTATTTATGTAAATAGCACCAGGATCAGGTCCTATAGTTTCTGTTTTACACCTTCTTAACTTGTTTGATGAATTCTCCTAACAGATGGACAAATGTAGCAAGTATTAAATATATCAGCTGTAAGATATAACCCACCTGCCACAGCTGGCATAGGTATGGCATGTTTGCAATTAAGTCATACTTAGAGTTCAAAGGTTCCCAACAAATGCTAAATATTTTCTTTATTTTTTCAAGATTTACAACAATAAGAATATGTGATAAGATAAAAACAATGAACAACTCTTTCTTTGAAACTTACTAAATTGCATTTAGCTTTAAGAAATATTTCCAGACTCTTGTTCCTGTCTCAATATTTCTCTCAACTTAATTCTCCCTTTTCCAGTCTTCTGGTAAGTGATTGGAGCCTACCAATGTTGTTATCAAAAGTGCTCTGGGTCCTCTGTATGTGTTGCCAGTGTGTTCCCCTGTGAATACCACAGTTCTGAAGTTTCCTGCCCCCACTTATTGTGTTTACCCATATATTTTACGGTCCATTAGACTAATATATGCAGAGTTTACTTCAAGGCATACAAAGTTATATACTATCCATGCAGATATACTGTAACTACTTGAATCCAAGATGACTTCAAATTTAAGATCCCCTCCCCAATAATTAGATTCTATGCATGGAAAACGTATAAAATGTATTATCATTTCCCATGCATAGAATCTATTGCTGGGTGGTTGTCTTAAATTAATTCCCACCCCCCAATGCAGTAGGGCAAGTAATGGCAGAGGGGCAGGTCGCAGGAGGGTTAAGTGCTTTAGCCGTCCCCTTTGTGTTCTGCCACTTGTCTCCCACCACTTCCCCCCCTTATTCCCTGCTCTCTAGTGCCTGTGTTCCCTGGTGCCTGCCACTCCACAGTGCCTGACCCCCTGACTGCCCCCACTGTGATGGCCAGAACCAAAGAAATTAATAAGCAATAAATATGTGCTTCTTGGAGACATTTGGAACTTTTGTCTAATACGAAGCTTGTATTTTTGTAACTCGCAAATGTAACTTGTAACTGTTTGTGGAACTGACTAGGCCTCAAAGACAAAGCTATAGCTGTGAAATTAGCTGACCTAGTAGTTCTTTCTTGCTCAGAATTTAGCCTTGATGATAATAAAAACTGGATTCAACTGCCTTTCTTGAAATGTACTGGGTATCTCAAAAAAGCATAGTCAGAGAGTTTTGAAGGGGCTGGATTTAGGCGGGGTAATATTAATTTCAAACCTGAAGATGTTGTGTTGCAATTTGCTTATTGGATAAACTCAAGCTTGGGCAGTAACTTATTATAATGATTTCTAACACCTTTTAACTCCATAGGATAACAGCTATAAAGCACTATTATGAATGGCTATATAACTAAAAATTAGCATAATTAGAATATAAAAGAACACACATGTCATAGTAACCCTTGGGAAGAATGGAACAGAAAGGTCATTACTGTCCCATACCCCCATGGATCTCTCTTAATCCCTGTGAGAGCAAGAATCAGATCCTGACTGAGGGGCTTCCACTGGTTATCCTTTGGGCAGCCCAGTTCAGAGATGTCTAACTTTGCTGATTTAACTTCATGTGCATCTTCTAACCGAGGAACTATCAATAAGTTACTAACCAAGTGGAAACTCTTAGTTAATTTCTTTATTTGTTTTAGTATCACTGTCAATTTTAATCTGTATTGTTATGTTGTCTGTTTATTAGCTTAACCTTTTTATTAACTATTATATGTGCAAACTATCTTTTGTTGTCATAAGTAAAATTCATTCTTTTTTGTAAGTAAAATTTGTCATTTCTTTCCTTTCCAACATCACCTCCTCAATCCCGAACCAAAAAGCCCAGTGGCTAATAAAATTGCAGTGCTCAGTGAGTCTGCAACTAAATTAATATACTCACAGTGCCCAGCTGGCCTGTGACAACTGGCGTTATGAACAGGATCGAGGATGGAGAGTTTGGAGGGAAAGAATGGTGTAGAGGGGTCAGAAGGGTGGGCCCCACTGATTACTTTAATAGAAGAGGTTATGGGTATTAAGAATCAGGGTGGGATAAAGAGAGATTGAAACCTGCCTGGAGCAACCCTCCCACAGTTCCCTGTCAGTGGGCTGCGTTCACTGCCGTGCAGAAAGGCAAACCGAGGAAGGGATGTCTGTCTTGGCT
>NW_017729032.1:92911302-92914947 GCF_001723915.1 Gavialis gangeticus
AATGGAACAGAAAGGTCATTACTGTCCCATACCCCCATGGATCTCTCTTAATCCCTGTGAGAGCAAGAATCAGATCCTGACTGAGGGGCTTCCACTGGTTATCCTTTGGGCAGCCCAGTTCAGAGATGTCTAACTTTGCTGATTTAACTTCATGTGCATCTTCTAACCGAGGAACTATCAATAAGTTACTAACCAAGTGGAAACTCTTAGTTAATTTCTTTATTTGTTTTAGTATCACTGTCAATTTTAATCTGTATTGTTATGTTGTCTGTTTATTAGCTTAACCTTTTTATTAACTATTATATGTGCAAACTATCTTTTGTTGTCATAAGTAAAATTCATTCTTTTTTGTAAGTAAAATTTGTCATTTCTTTCCTTTCCAACATCACCTCCTCAATCCCGAACCAAAAAGCCCAGTGGCTAATAAAATTGCAGTGCTCAGTGAGTCTGCAACTAAATTAATATACTCACAGTGCCCAGCTGGCCTGTGACAACTGGCGTTATGAACAGGATCGAGGATGGAGAGTTTGGAGGGAAAGAATGGTGTAGAGGGGTCAGAAGGGTGGGCCCCACTGATTACTTTAATAGAAGAGGTTATGGGTATTAAGAATCAGGGTGGGATAAAGAGAGATTGAAACCTGCCTGGAGCAACCCTCCCACAGTTCCCTGTCAGTGGGCTGCGTTCACTGCCGTGCAGAAAGGCAAACCGAGGAAGGGATGTCTGTCTTGGCTGCTGGCAACCTGCCTAAAACTGGGAGCAGAGGAAGCCACTCAGCTCCATCAAATGATTCAATCCCTAGAGAGTCTAGTAGCCCAGCTTGAAAGTGAATTAAGAAAAGAGAAAAATTCTAGCTCTGTTGTGTGTGCAGCTGCAAGGACAGCTCAAGATCAACTAGAGATACTAGACCATCAAGAGGGAAAGATACTAGTTACACAGGCAATTGCCTCCCTTGAGCAGAAAGTGCAAGTGGCACGATCAGTTGAACCTTCCCTTGAAAAGGTTTGGCAGTGTCTTTATAATGGGATTCCAAAGACTGAGCTGTGGGATAACTCAAAGAGTGAAAGTCTGTATGGTAAAATTGCAGAAACTAAGCCAGGGAATGATAAGTATGTGAAGGCTTCCAGCAGAAGCCCATGAAATCCCCACCTCCTTATGCCCCCGCAGGGTTAACCCAAAACTTCCCAGTGGTGATGACCCATGAGGGGCAACAAGGGGGAAATCTCCAGATGGAGACACGGTCTTTTACTCGCACAGAAATGAAAGAACTGCAAGAGCAACATAAAGCTAAACCAGAGGAGCCAATAATAGATTGGTTAGTTCGAATGTATAGTGAAGCAGCCTCAGCAGTATCTGCAAGTCACACCGAGGTAGCACAATTGGTCCTCTGCCCTGAAATTCAGTTGGGTCAGTGGGTCGGGCAGGACCAAAATATTACTCTGTTTTCTGCTTTAAATGCAAGCACCTGCTGCAGGTTACGGTAACATGGAAGAAGAGTTTAACACCGCCCCCCCCCGAGCATAACTTAATTTAGAGAAAGCCATTCGTTGTCTTTACCGGCTGTCTTTGACAGAAATTATTCAAGCAGGAAACTGGAGGCATACTTTAGATGAAAAGTTAATAACAGAGGCCATGTGGAGAAAGTTTTGCCGGAGATCGCTCACTGAATGCACTTCAGCTTTCTTGGCACTACAACAAGAGTTAGTGACTCACCCTGTAAGAGATGCGATAGGGAGGTTAGTACAGCTTCTGCCCATCTTGCAGAAGCCAGGGCTTCCCAAACCAATAAAAACTGCCAAGGCCATGGCTGTGGCACCTGAGAAAGATGACCCAGCTGAGCCCCTCAAATCCAGGAAAGTGAGAAATGAAATACCCAAAGCTCCATGGGTGTAAATGTGGACAGAGCTACTGGCAGCAGGATTTAGTAAAGAGCAAATTGACAAACTGCCTACCATAGTCCTGCAGGGGTTATGGATCAAACACTGTGAGGTGAAAAGGGGAAAAAGACAGAACCCTCAGCACCCCCAACCCCCCACAGTAGGAGTCCCGGCCGACCCAGCCCCCGTGCAAGGGGCCATTGTGGGGGCAGTAAAGGATCGGGGACCGGTAACACAGAATAATATTAGCTCCTTAATCAAAGTGCCTACAAAAAATTGTTTAAATGGAAGGAAAAAGTTAATTGACATGCTACTAGACACTGGTGACCAGCTATGTGTTTTAGACTGCAGAATAGAAAGGGGCACAGGGAACCCCCTACCAAGTGGTAGGAGTTGAAGGTGCCAGACGACCAGGACATTTGGTCCGACCCAGATTCACCTTGCCTAACGGCTCCATAGTAACAGCACCTGCTGTAATGCTCCAGGGAGGGCCGAACTTACTAGGACTAAATGTGTTGCAAGGGCAGCAGTTTATTCTTAAACATGAAACCTGGCAGTTTGGCTGTACCACAGCCCAGGAAATCAAGCAGGAAGACGTGATGACGGTGGTAGCCTGATGTTTTATGACCCCGCTTGCCCTGCCAGCCATGAAGGGGGTACACCGATCTCAATACCGCACACCTCCCCCCCAGGCAACACAACCCATCCAGAACATCATCAATCAGCAGCTGGAGGATGGAACCATCATTCGGACTCACTCTCCGTACAACATCCCGGTGTGGCCGGTATGTAAACCAAGTGGGAATTGGCAATTGACTATTGACTTTAGAGCTCTGAATGCCAATACCAACCATTTGACAGCTGCAGTCCCATCCATGCCTGCGTTAACAGAAAACATTAGGTGTTATGGACCCCAGTGAATGAAATCCGTGGATGTTAAAAACATGTTCTTTGCTATTCCCATTCATGAAGATCACTAGCCTTTGTTTGCCTTCACATGGCTAGGACAGCAGTACACCTACACAGTCCTACCCCAGGGTTGCATGCATAGCCCCACCTTGGCCCATGAAGTGCTGGCTGCAGTAGTCCATAAAGTCCAGTTAAGCCACCCAAAGGTGCATGTCTGGCAATATGGCGACAATGTCATGGTGGGAGGCCAGGACCAGGAATTAACCATTTGTGCTTTTGAGTCCCTAAAAGACAAGGTGCAGGCATTTGGATGCATGCTGTCCAGCAAAAAGATCCAAGAAGTTGGGCCCCAGTGTAAATTCCTGGGAATCCAGTGGCAACAAGGTGGACCCACCATACTGGCTAGGGAGCTACAGAGCCTGGTAGATACCCCTGCCCCCAATAATGTAAAAGAGCTGCAAGCCCAGCTGGGAGTGCTTAATTTCTGGTGCCTGCATGTCCCTGAGTTTAGTGTGTTGGCCCAGCTTTTGTATAATTTGTGCAAAAAAAAGGCACAGTGGGAATGGGGCCCCAAGCACCAACATGCCATGCAGGCGCTCAAGGAGGCGGTAACCATCCATGCCTCCCTAGCAGCATGATGCCCAGAAGGAGAGCTCTGGCTCCATGTAAATATGTCTAATGGGGGGCCCCAGTGGAGCTTATGGCAAAGAGATACACCTAAGGCAGAGGGAAAGCCCCTTGGGCTTTGGAGCCGAGGCTGGAAGGGGGCCGAAGCCTGATACACCCTGCTAGAACAAATGCTGTGTGTAGCAGCCACAGCTTTAGAAGCCACAGAGGCCCTGAGAGTGGAGTTACCCACTA
>NW_017729032.1:92919947-92932583 GCF_001723915.1 Gavialis gangeticus
GAGAGAGGAGTTACCCACTGTGATAACCACTCTGGTACCCATCCTGGGAATAGCATTGTCTGACTGACACCTCCCACCTGGAGGGAGGGCCCAAGAAACAACAGTGCAGAAATAAATCTATTATACTTTAAGTCAGGCACAGTGGATAACCCCAAAAGGACATCCAGCACTAGTGGAAAAAGTCACAGAAAACACGGTCAACATGTACTCAGATGCAACCAGCTCTGATGAGCCATCTCCCATCAAGGAAGCACCTCCTTTCTCACCTGACATGAAAATATCAGAAGACGCAGAAGTCTGGTTCACCGATGGCTCAGCCAAAGGTCACACCTGGAGGAGTGCTGCCACATGGATTCAAGATGGTAAGCAGCTTACAATGAACAGAAACAGCCAAAGTTCACAGTATGCTGAGTTGGCCGCTGTAGCCAACATGGCCAACTATAAACTGTTAGGCTCTACAAAACCCATTTATATCTACTGTGATTCATAAATGGTAGTAGAGGATTGCACCAAGTAGCAATCCTTGTGGAAAAAAGAAAATTTCAAAAGACGAGGCAAAAATATTTGAAGCTATGATAACTGGGAGAGTTTGTGGGTAATGGCAGAGGGAGGCCTTCCCCTACATATATGACATGTTAGTGCAGCACATGGGAACAAAAAAGCTGAAGGGCCTGAAGCAAAATGAAGCAGGCAAGTAGATGAGCTAGCCAAAGGCAGCACAGAAGCCCTTGTTGCTGAGGCAGAAGCCCAGCCCCTCCTTCCAGGCAACCCCTGGAGTGCTAGCTGCAGAATGGCTGCATCAACAGCATGGGCACCCTGGCTCACATAGCAGCCACCTGGGGCATTTGCCTAACCAAAAAGGAAGCATGGGAATTAGTCAACTCCTGCATCACTTGCCAGGAAGTCAAGGCCTGACTAACCCCTGCCTTAACTACCCCTTTGTCGTTATGTAATGAAAAAGTAATATGGCAAGTTTGGCAATGTGACTTTATAGGCCCACTTCCCTGCACACCCAGAAAGCGACAAATGTGTTTGTAGCAGTGGAATCAGTCACCAAAATGACATTTGCTTGGGCCTCTGCCAAGGCCACTGCACAGGACACCTGTGTAGCACTAGAAGACCTGCTAGCCTTCTACCCACCTCCTGTAGAGCTGCAAAGTGACAATGGTTCACATTTTCACAACCATCTTGTCTATAAGTGGGCTGCAAAACATCAAGTGCTGTGGACCTATCACATTCCCTATCACCCGCAATCTAATGGACTGGTAGAACGAGCCAATGGTATCTTAAAGTGCAACCTGTGAATGGCTACTGGTTTGCCCTTCAAAGACTGGGACCTGCACCTGGATCGCTCAGTCAACTGGGCCAACAATCGGCCCTGCTCCGGAGGAAGCCCCATGCAGCAAGCCTTTGGCTAAGGCGAGCACCACAAGCCAACAGTGAAACGGCCAAGGGGTGGTTGGGGGAAACTCCAGGCGGGGGATCAGGTAGTAGTTAAGCATCCACAGGGGGACAAATAGGAAGGGGTGCTAATGGCATGGGACACATGTAACTCATGGTGGCTGTCAAGATCAGATCCATCTAATGGGAGCCAGACTCCATTTTTCCTTGTTCCTGCAGATTGGGTCCATCTGCGGGCACAGCTGTAGCAACCTCAAGGTGCTCTGGAGTCGTCGTCCTGCTCCAGAGCAACGCTGCCACCCTCATCCAGCAATAAAGGAGTGGAATGCCATCATGATGGGACTGCTAATCGTTTGCTGTTGTTTAACTGATGTGGGGCATTCCCATGCTCCTGAACCCCAAATTGCATCTGCTGCCAAGGCCTTGAACACACTGAAATACTGGGAATGCCCAACTGCAATCAAAAAAGTGTGAAACTGGCTTCTCAGTCATCGGTGACGGATTGTGGACTGGCAAGGGGGAACCTGTCAATGTTACTGTGGGACAGGGTGGTTACTTGGTTTCCTCCCATATGCCAGAATCTGGAAAAACGAGTGTAGGACAGGGGAAGATTGCTGTGGTTTCTTCCAATAGCCCTGGTGCTGTTATATTTTGCCTGCAGGTACATTGCCCACCCTGAGTCCTGACATGACCACTGCCATAACCCCGCTTGGAGCTTGAAATTCTACAACCACCCGAAGCCCAAAAAGATGACCAAAACCTTCAACCCCACCTCCATGGGAAACAATTGCTCCGACAGTCCCCCTACCCAATGATACTTTGGCACAATGGTATACAGCTCACCAAATACACCGATCCTCCAAATATAGCAAGGTACTATGGTGGTTTAAAAACAGCTCTTATGCTGTTAAGTAGTGGTCCACAGAATGGGAAGCCAACACATCCCATATTCCAGGTATTTTGTGGTTCCGCCATATGAATGAAGGGGGGATTGCTCACGGAATTAAATATACTACAGCTGCCTATAACCCAACAGTCTGGGAAAGTCTGCAGGGTACAACCCTGGTCAACCCAGAAAAACTGGCTGAATCCATAGGGGGCACTGTGCCAGAATCATTTTTGCAAGATACCCATGCCATCGTCGTACCTGGACAATGTATGTTCAAGTACGCAAATGGGGATACATTCCAGTGAATAAACCAACCCCACTGGGAAATTTACGAATCCCAGAAACAAAAAGGGAAATGGTTAAGCACCCAAACAGGAGAACCCTTGTCCATTTTTTGCATTAAGCAGGGATGCACATTGCTAATCCGAAAAGAGCCACCACAGGTGTATCTGTTACCTCGCTTGCCTAATATCACCCCATGGTGGAAGTCCCAGACCAGGGCTCCAGTTCTCTTTAATGCCTCCTTGTTTAATATCCGTATTACCTTTAACCCTGAACAATGGTTTATCAGAACAGCATTCCCCAACTGTTCTGCCGGCGCCCGGTTGGCAGAGAAAATGTTAGGCTGGACTTGGCCAACTGTTTTCCAACCCACAACCCAACAGCCTCCAAGCACCTGGAAAAAAAGAGGTACCCTAGACCACGTTTGAAACGGGCTTAATTCAGCCATGGGAGTTTGGAACATAAATAAATCACAGAAAAACACCAAAGAAATCATGGATATACGACGAGCTATAGGTTTTCTCACTAAAGGGGGTATGATTAATAACATGGCCCTACAATACACTGATGAATTAGTAGAAACTATTGGCCATAAAGCAGCACAAATAAATTATTTGTTAATGCATGCAGCCTTTCAAGCTGATGCTAATCAAACTTGGAGCACTGCGTGTGCCCAAGTGTAGTTTTCACTTAACTTTCACTTTTCCCAGGTGATAAGAAATTTCAGACACAAAGAATGACCTGCTGGCTTAAAATTCCATGGACTACCCCCAGTTTTGACCCAATGGTTAGTTTACTGAAACACATGAAGCACACGATGGGAGGGCTGTATCAAAACAAAATGCGTTTTTGTCGTACATAGGGTAGCAAACAGCACATGGTCCACTGCCCATCTCTTAACAACAAGACTGGGAGGAGGATGTATATAAAACTGGGACTGGCATCGTCCCATTTAGGAAATTATAAACCCAGAAAGCCCCAATTATTTAGCTTAATTTCCAGTGTACCCTGTAAATGGCTTGGGAACTTTGTGGAAGGGGTGGCCCAATAGTCCCCCCGACGTGATTTGTATAACACCCCTTCCAGTGACTCCCTACATTACCCTAGCTCAGCGGATTTGTTAAGAAGGTCCTGGCTGCCTGTACTATCCCAACAGAGTGTTTTGGACCTCCTGCACCAGCTGCTGTGCAAAAGCTCAAGATTTTCAAGGGGCATCAGCTATCCTGATTGTCCAAGACCAGGAAGCTATTTTAATGTAGCCAAAAACCCAGCTAGAAAGTCTCACCCTTAACCTAAGTCTTCCAAAGTCCTGGGTTCAAGATGTAGACATGCCTCAACTAAAAGGGTGGGATAAAGTAGCAGCCTACATTAACAATTTGCTTGAAGATGCCCGAAAAGGTAAACAGCTTACACTCATAGACCAAGAGGGAGGGCGAATTACTAAGTGTGCTACTAACATGCCCCGGCTGTGTAAATAGTATGAAGTAATTTGTACTGTGCAAATATATGCCTTTACTAAAAATGCTCCTTTTCTCTGGTTTGTAGTAGTAATAAGTTTAGTTATGGAATTAATATTGTTTAATATAATTTTTAAATGTTGTTGTTATAAAATTAAGTCTAATATCTGTGCCAAAATAAATGCTGTTTCTGCCAACCATGTACACACCACTTGGCAGAAATCATATTTGTAGGCCTTACCAAATGCTCAAAGAAGCAAGGGGTGGATTGTGATGGCCAGAACCAAAGAAATTAATAAGCAATAAATATGTGCTTCTTGGAGGCATTTGGAACTTTTGTCTAATATGAAGCTTGTCATTTCTTTCCTTTCCAACATCACCTCCTCGATCCCGAACCAAAAAGCCCAGTGGCTAATAAAGTTGCAGTGCTTAGTCGGTCTGCAACTAAATTGATATACTCACAGTGCCCAGCTGGCCTGTGGCACTCCACCCTCCAGTACATACTTCTCTCGTGACTTGCCCCCCATCCATCCCACCTGCTCTCCCAATGCTTGTGCCCCCTGTGACTGCCCCCCTCACTGTCCCAATACTTGTCCACTCTGCTGCACCCTCCCCACCCCCACACTCCTCCCACCACCACTTACCCTTCATCATGGTCCTGGCCCTGCTCCAGCCTGGGACATGGAGCACATGGTCATTCCAGCCCCTGCCTGGCCATGCAGCAGCCCTGGCTCTGGCTCTGGCCCTGGCCCCATACCCAGGTAAGAGCTGGAGCTGCCACTATCACCACTGTTGTTGTGTGGCTGGATGGAAGCCCACGTGGTCCATGTGGTGTGGAGGAAGAAGTTGCAGCACAAAGGAAGAGATGGCAGGGAGACAGAGATAATATTGAGCAGACAGGGTGGCAGAGGCTCCTGAGGGACAGAAACTGCAACTCCCAATTGGGACCCTGCTCCAGGTCAGGGTTTGAGTTAAAGGTGCAGCTCAAATTCAAGATGAGGGCCTTTTTTCTTCATGTTGAATGGGGTGGACCTTATTTTGCATTTCAGTAAATAGGGTATTATCTAATATATACAAACACAGACTTCTAATTTTGCCTATTGCTATATGTATAAATCATTACAGGTGGAGTATATTCTTGTCACCATGCCTAATGTTTTCACAAAGTATACTAAAACACTAAAGGTGCAAATATGAATGGTATAAAAACACAAAAATCTCACTCTTGGGTGTTCAAGCAAAAATTTAAATAAGGAAAATTGTGCTAAGTTGCTGAATAAAACAGCTTATAAATTAAAAGAATTTAAATACTGAGTTCCTGAAAATGTCACCATTCAGCAAAATCATGCAAGCTCATACTAGCAACTCACTGTGAAAGTGCCAACAAACTTAACTCTCATTTGTTTTTGTTTGTGGGCTGATATGACAGGAGTTACAGACTGGGCAAGGGAGTACTTAATGAAAAAAACCCAAGCCCTTTTTAACCAATACTCATTTGGAGGCATTTGAATGAATGTGCCCCAAGAGTTACAAGGTCACAAGTGTTATTAAAAACAATTTTGACATAATGTTTGTAAGGCTGAAGTGATACATATGTCACAAAATGCTTCCTCCATAAAGACATTAACTGGGGGACATTTATATTCATGCCTCTTAGACCAGTTCTTTGTAGTATTTGGACTCTTCAGAGGTGAAGAGGTGATGTGGCAATGGGAACACAGGAAGGAAAGACAATAATTTACTTCAGTGTCGTAGAAAGAGGGAAGCCCACAAAGACTGGCCAGAGAAGAACAGTGGGTGAGAAGGCAAGTGAATAATCAAGAGTCTGTGTAGCATATAGAGAGGAGAGGCAACTTGCGCAGGTCTGAGCTACATAATTTTGGGGTTTTTTCTCTTTTTTTTGTTACAGCACATTTTGAATATGATAACCACACAACCTGCACTCACTTCTCACAGTCATTAATATTATAACTCTTACACAATACACATATCAAGTGCAATAAATCTGAAGTAAGTTTGTAAGAGTATTCAAATGGTAAAAACAGGATTGCTCATTTGACAATTAGCAAATTAGATGTGCATTTTGCTCTCATTAACGGAGAGCTTTATTTTGTGGACAGCATGCTGGGTTGGAGACCTGGGTTCCCAGCACTGCCACTGCAGGACTTTGGGCAGCTCATTTTGCCACTTTATTTCCTTATGCTTCTGTTTTCCCTCCTGCTCCATCTTCTTTCCAGATATCACCACCAGATTGGGACAGAGCCTGTATCTCACTTTGTATTTGTACTGTGCCTACCACAGTATCCTGATCTTGGCCAAGTCTCTAGGGACTAACCATAATAATAAACTGCCATAATGATACTATTTTAATTAAAACAATGGGGTTTTTAATACTGCTAAAAATCTATTTGAAGACCATAGCTTATAACAGTAGTTGAGCTTAGAAAGGCCTTTGCAAACCAAATGCCATCATATAACTAACAACTGCACGACCAAGCCCCTGCAAGGATTGAAGTCAATGGGAATTTTGACTAAAATCCAATAAAAGCAGGAACAGGTCTATTGCTCCTATATCCTGTATGCTTTCCAAAATTGTTAATCTGTGTTCTAGCTAGCTGATGTAATTATAATGCATTTCTCACTCTCTCTGCAAACAGGATGGTGTTCAGGGAAATGAAATATCACACCAATGTACGTTAATGTGACACACATTTTCTGACTTAAAGAGTCATTATGGCTGTACAATATTAGAGTGAAAAATATCGCGATCCATTCTCAGTCTGCTATATTAAAAGAAATAAAATATTTGTGACATAAAATGGGGGTACTTTTATCTAAATAAAAAAAAAGCTGTTCACTTGAGCTAAAGAACATGATAAATTGTGGTTCCTTTTAGGAAGTAGCTTTATTGAAAATGGCAGCTATTTTCTCAGAAGTTATTTCCAGGCACCTGTAATCTAATGAGGTTTGTCCCTTTCAAAGAACAGTTGTATGTGCATGCCTGAATGCACACAACCTCTTCAGCCCAGAGCTGATAAAAGCATCTGCAAGCCATAGCTCAAGCACTTTTAAATTATATAACTGGGTGGTTTATTTGTTTTAATAAGACGGGGCAAATGTGAATCGCAGTGTACTTCTAACCTTTCATTCAGCCTGATGTTTTAATCATTTGGAGGAAGAGAAACAAAACAAAAGAAAATGATGGCAAACAAATGGTAATGATTCATGTGATGTTTGATAAGACAGTAACAGGAAGTCAAAATAAAAGCAAACATATCGCAACAGATGGAAGAGATCTTAGTCAAACTGTAACCCTTCTAAAAACTGAAAGGAAGCAGCTAATTAAGGATTAAATCTATTTTTGTCTGCTTTTCATATATTTAATTCCAAATATAGACAAAAGAGGACTGATTTTCCACCAAAGCAGGAAAACAAAAAACCAGGAGTCTGACTTTTTAAATATGGGAAAACCATTTATGCTGAGGACAATGCTCCTTCAAAGACTTCTAAGTATAACAGAGAGCATAATCCTGGTGTTTCTAAACTGAAGCTGTTTCACCAGCTGTAGCTAATTACTAGGCTTTTCTTTTCTTCATAAAACAAACTAATATGCTTTAAGGTTTAAAAAAGGAAAACACTCCATCTCTCAGGAGGTACAAGGTAACCAGCAGCATGGAAGGCTCATTGTAGGATTGCAGACAGATGGAGGACAAAACAGGGAGGTGACAAAGTGGTCCCTATGCCCACTGCACTGCAAAAGAGGAATCTTTGTACTGGCCAAATATAGTTTGTGAGGAGAGAGGCAGGACAGAATCTGGTTTATGGCTTACATGGATTCAGTGTCTATAAAATACCGTGAAAGTGGAACTGAGGAAGAGAGGTTGGGGTTGTAGGGCTGACAATTCATGAATTTCATCCCCCATGTCCTAAAAGAAAAGAAATAATGCAAACAGGGTGCATCTACACATGAAATTAATGAAATGCAATAAATTCTGAAGCAGTTTGAGCCAGAATCAGGAGCAGTTCAAGTTGGGGTGGAGCATCCCCAGACTGGCAGCAGGCTTGGGGGGTCAGCCTCAGGCTCCGGATGGTGGTGTTAGGGCTGTCTGGGGCACAAGGGTATTAAAGTGTGGAGTTGTGCAGCAGGCAACCATAGATGGAGGGAGAAAATATTATTGGGGGGGAGTGCATGCATCAGCACAAGAACTACAACTCCTATCATGCTTTGCACAGTGTGATACATGTGTGGTTAGCCTCTTTTGCCTCAGCCATATGGGATGTTGGCCTGGCTTCATGCCAAGTGGTGCTGCTGCTGTTGCTGGCCATGGCAAAATTAGTTTTGGGGGGGCTAAGCCCCACCGAGCCCTGGCCTTCCCCCGCCTATGCAGGCAACCCCCATAGTTCAGCACTCTCGTGTCCTGGCTAGCCCCTGTCACTGTCTACACGTGCTTTTTGTCACATTACTCCGCTACAAGACAGTACTGTCCTCGACAGTACTATCTTATGAAAGAGTTAATTAATTTACTATACCCTAATACCAGTGCATGTGTAATTAGTGATATTTGACTGCGGACCTAATTAATCAACTACACAGTAAAGGGCATGTGTAGATGCACCTAGAGGGGCATAGCTGGACAGCTCCATACCCTGGGCAGCTGTGTGACATTGAGGGCAGTGCTATGTGCCACATTGCCAATCACAGCAATGTGATCAGCTATTTATGCTATTAAATTTAGTAAAGCTTGGAGGGAGAAAGCAGAAATCTTAACTTTCTTGAAGCAGAAATTTTCATGTCCACTGGAAGCAGTTTGTCTGGAGAATAGATATGGAGCCCTAGCAACAGGGGGCAAGGAGCATGTTCCATTGGTAGAGGAGGACATGCCAGGCCTCCCTGAGGTGGGAAGGACTGAGACAACTGTCACAAAAAAGAAGCAACAGGTGGTGGTGGTTGGAGACTCCCTTCTGCTGAGGATGGAGAGATCCGTCTACCAGCCTGACCTGCTGTCTCGAGAAGCCTGCTGCTTGCCCGGAGTCTGGATCTAAGATGTCACAGAGAGATTACCGAGACTCATCTGGGCCTCTGACTACTATTCCATGCTGCTCATTCATGTGGACACCAACAATACTGCCAGGGGAGACCCTTAATGCATCAAAAGTGACTACAGGGCTCTGGGTGCAAGGGTGAAGGAGTCTGGGGCTCAGGTGATGTTCTCTTTGATCCTTCCAGTCAAGGGAAAGGCCCTGGGGAGGAGTGGGTGCATCCTAAGGATCAATGTCTGGCTGTGCAGGTGGTGTCACCAGCAGGACTTTGGCTTCTTTGACCACAGGATGATGTTCCAAGAAGAATTGCTAGGAAGAGATGGGATCCACTTAACAAAGAGAGGGAAGGGCATCTTCACAGACAGGCTCCCTAACCTAGTGAGGAGGGCTTTAAACTAGGACCGCTGGGCGATGGAGACCATAGGTAAGTGACGAAGTCAGTGACCTGGAGGAAAAACAAGCAGGAGGGGCAACAGGTCAGGTATTCTTATTCTTCCTGATAAATTAGGGCAATAGGCTAGTTACCTCAAGTGTCTGTACACAAATTCATGGAGCCTGGGAAACAAGTAGGAAGAATTGGAAGTCCTCGCACAGTCACAGAACTATGATGTGCTTGGAATAACAGAGACTTGGTGGGATAGCTTGCATGACTGGAGTACTGACATGGATGGGTATCAACTGTTCAGAAAGGACAGCCAGGGGAGAAGAGGAGGAGGAGTGGCACTTTATGGAAAAGAGCCATATGATTCTTCAGTGCTCCAGTGTGAAACTGGAGATAGGCCTGTTGAAAGTATCTTGGTTATGGTCAGAGGAGATAGCAGCAAGGGTGATGTCGTGGTGGGGTCTGGACCATGAGACGAGAAGGAAGTGGTGGATGAGGGTTTATTCAAACAGCTAGCAGAAGTTTCCTGATCAGAGGCCCTGGTTCTCATGGGGAGGCTTCAATGACCCTGACATCTGCTGGGAGAGCAATACAACAGTGCACAGGCAATCCAGGAAGTTTTTGGAGAGTGTTAAGGACAACTTCCTGGTGCAGGTGCTAGAGTGGTCAACTAAGGGCTATGTTCTTCTTGACTTGCTGCTCACAAATGGGGAAGAATTGGTGGGGAATGTACTAATAGCAGCCACAAGATGATTGAGTTCAGGATCCTGAGGAAAGAAAAGATGAAGAGCAGCAGAGTAAGGATCCTGGACTTCAGAAAAGCAGGCTTTGACTCACTCAGGGAACTCATGGGCAGGATCCCCTGGGAAGGCAGTCTGAGGAGGACAGGAGCCCAGGAAACCTGGCTGTACTTGAAAGAACCATTACTGAGAGTGCAGGAACAAACCATCCTGATGTGCAAGAAGACTAGTAAGGGTGGCAGAAGACCAGCTTGGCTTAGCAGGGATCTCTTCAGTAAACTAAATCACAAAAAGGAAGTTTATAAGAAGTGAAAACTTGGACAAGCAACTAGGGAGGAGTATAAGAATATTGCTTAGGCATGCAGGGATGAAGTCAGGAAGGCCAAAGTACAATTGGAGTTTCAGCTTACAAAGGATGTGAAGGAGAACAAGAAGCTGTTTGGGACAGCTGTTTGGGACAGATCTCTGGCAGAGATGCACAGGTGCAAGCCCGTTGCACCCCCGAGAGCAGAGGACCCCAGCAGACCCCTCCGGTGGACCATGATCCCACACCCAGAGTGGAGCCAAGAGGTAAGTGGGGCCCACAGCAGAAGGGCACTAGATAGAAGCAGGAGGCAGCTGAGAGGAGCCAAGGAGGGTCATGCGTCCCCTAGCTCCTACTTAACCCAGCTCCCTTTGGAACCATGCGACCACAGTGTGCAAACAGGCATACTCTGGGACCAGGTGTGCAAGTTAGCACGTGAGTTCATGCAGGAGGGCAAGCAGGAGGGGCATGAGGACCTAGGCAGCAAGCCTGAAGAGAAGGGTCATCACAGCAGTAGCCCAGACTACTACCTGTGTGATGGTGGTGATGTGCCACACCCTGACAATTGACCCCCCACTGCACTTGGAGCCTCCTCCTCTAGTACTACTGAGGTCTCCACCCAGATGCAGCCAATGGCTCTTGGCTGTGGGGGCTGCCTGGCACGAATGCAGGCATCTGGGATCAGAAGGAGACACTTCCCCTTGTGGGGTGTACTCCATGTTAGAGTCCCTGGAGTGCCAGATCCAGGCTGTGGTGCAGAGGCTGAGTGCCATCAGGGATGGCAAAGAGGAGATCGATGCCTACTACCAGGCTCGTCTCTGAAGAATGAGGAGGGAAGAACAAGAAAGGCTAGCAGGATGAGGGCATACAAGAGGAATCCTTGTGAAGTCCAGCTGGGGGTTACTTGGACAAAGGTCATCTCCAGCCCCAAGGCACCCTGCACCAGTGTCACCCGCCGCCTGCAGAACTTCACAACAGATGCGAACCCCTCAAAACATCAGCAGAGCCAGCAGAGTTGCTGGCTCCAGCACTTGAGGAAGGAAGGCAACCGGCAACCAAACCTAAGAAGAGACAGAGTGGTTGTTGTGGGAGACTCCCTCTTGAGGGGGACAGAGGAACTGATCTGCCACCCTGAGCCCTTAGTCTGTGAGATCTGCTGCCTCCCAAGGACCTGTATCCGGCATATAGCTGAGAGGATCCCTAAACCTGTCCAGGCCTCCGACCACCACCCCATGCTCCTCATCCATGTGGGAACAAATGACACAGCTTGGAACAATCCTGGCTGGGTCATAAATAACTACATGGCTCTGAGGGCTGGGTGCAGAGGGCTGGGGGTACAGGTGGTTTTCTCCTTGATCCTCCCAGTTATGGGTCACAAGCTCAGAAGGGAGAGGTGTACTGATGAAGTAAATAGAAGACTGAGGCATTGGTGTGACCACGAGAGCTTTGGATTCTTCAATCACAGTCTGCACCTCAGAGACAGAGGCAGTGGTCTGTTGGGAAGAGATGCTCTCCAGTTCAACCCAATGGAAAACTGGGTCCTTTTCTAACTAAATAGGGGGTGAAAAGAAGGTACCAGGTAACGTGGGGCCCCTGCAAGACACGCTGGGAAATTTGGTTGTCACACCAGATGACAAAGCTAACCTATTTAACAACTTCTTTGCCTCCATTTTCCCGAGCAGGGACCGAATCAGCCCCGCCACTGGGCCCCTCTCAGGCCCCAGGGGAGGCACACATAGGGCAAGGGTCAGTGAGGATCTAGTCAGGAAACTTCTGGAGGGACTGGATGTATTTAAATCAGCTGGTCCAGATGATCTGCACCCCAGAGTGCTGAGAGAATTAGCTGAAGACGTTGTGGGACCCCTGGCATGGCTTTACGAGCACTCGTGGTGCTCTGGTGTGGTGCCAGAGGACTGGAAGAGGGCCAATGTGGTTCCCCCATCTTCAAAAAAGGGGGGAAGGAGGACCCAGGAAACTATAGGCCAGTTAGTCTTACCTCGATCCTGGGTAAGCTTTTTGAGAGAATTATTCTGGCACATGTCCACGAGGGGCCAGCAGGGGAGATTATGCTTAGGGGCAATCAACACTGGTTCGTTAGAGGCAGTTCCTGTCAGACCAACCTGGTGGCCTTCTACGACCAG
>NW_017729032.1:92932596-92932982 GCF_001723915.1 Gavialis gangeticus
GAAGGCCTTCGACACTGTCTCTCACCCCGTTCTCATTAAAAAACTGGGGGACTGTGGTGTCGACACCTACACAGTCAAATAGGTCGCCAACTGGCTGGAGGGCCACACCCCGAGAGCGGTAGTGCATGGGTCATTTTTGACCTGGAGAGGCAGTGGGGTTCCACAGGGCTAGGTCCTCGGGCCCCCACTGTTCAACATCTTCATCAGTGACTTGGACGAGGGGGTAAAAAGCACCCTGTTCAAATTTGCTGACGACACTTAGATGTGGTGGGATGTGGGCATGCTAGAAGGAAGGAATAGGCGACAATCAGACCTAGACAGGTTACAGGGGTAGGCGGATGAGAATAGGATGGGATTCAACACTGACAAGTGCAAGGTGATACAGC
>NW_017729032.1:92938395-92960290 GCF_001723915.1 Gavialis gangeticus
GGGACCTGAACCTGTTCAGCCTCCACAAGAGAAGGCTGAGGGGGGATCTAGTGGCTGTTACAAACTAGTCAGAGGGGACCAGCAGGCATTGGGGGAGTCCCTGTTCCCCTGAGCACTACCAGGAGGGACTAGAAATAAGGGTCACAAGCTGGCAAAGGGTAAATTCAGATTAGACATCAGGAGGTGCTGCTTCACTGTCAGGGCAGCTAGGATCTGGAACCACCTTCTAAGAAAAGTGGTGCTGGCTCCTACCCTGGGGATCTTTAAGACAAGGCTAGACAATCACCTTGCTGGGGTCGTTTGACCCCAGTACTCTTTCCTGCCATGGCAGGGGGTTGGACTTGATGATCTGCTCAGGTCCCTTCCAACCCTACTAATTATGAAACTATGAAACTATGAAAAGAAGATTTTTTCAACCTGATTGGCTGATCTGCTTCACAGAGCTTTTAACTAAGATCACCGGGGGACAGGCGGATGAGCATCAGAGCAAGCCCAAGAAGTAACAAGCTCATAATCAGCAGGTCAAGAAATACAATCGAACTTACTCCAACCCCAGCCCAAGGTTGGGACTCTCCTAAATGCATAAAAGAAGCCTAGGGCTTCTGATGGCAGGCTTAGCTGCCTGTACACAAATGCCAGGAGCATGGGGAACAAACAGGAGGAACTGACCCTTCTTCTAAGCAATAAGAAATATGATCTCATAGGGATAGCAGAGACCTGGCAGGACTTCACCTATGACTGGACTGCAGGTATAGATGGCTATACTTTTTATAGAAGGAAGGGCAGGGGTATAGCTCTCTGTATCAAGAAGCAGTACACTTCCCTACTAGCTGACATTGGCATCCAAGGAGGGCAACTCAAAACCCTCTGGGTTAGAATATGTGGAGAACATGGTGAAGGGATATTACTGTAGGAGTCTATTACAGACCTTCTAATCAGGAGGAAGGGCTTGACTGAAAATTCTCTAGGGAATTAAAAGTGGCTGCACGCTCTTGGTGTATGGTTGTCATGGATGATTTCAACCACCCTGACATCTCACAGGATGAGAATTCAGCTAAATCTGATTGGTTGCTCAGATTCCTCACCTGCATTGACAAGCTATATCTGACTCAAGGAGTCCATGGGCTGACAAGGGGTGAGGCACTGCTAGATCTGGGTCTGGCCAAAGGGTATGATCTAGTGAGTGACCTGAGGATTGAAGGGAAGCTCAGTGACAGGGATCACAAGTTGATCACTTTCTCTATCCATCATAAACCTGGCAAATCAGTCAGCAATGCAGAAATTCTGGACTTTAGGAAAGCTGACTTTCATAAGCTCAGAAGGTTGGTCATCAAGGCCCTGAAAGATCATGATCTGACCGGGAAGGGAGTCCAAGATGTGGTCAGTCCTTAAGGATGTGATCTTAAAAGCACAAGGGAAATCCATTCTGGCCCGTAGGAAAGGTAGTAAAAAGGCTGGGAGACTCCCTTGGCTCAATAGAGAACTCATGGACCTCCTGAATCTTAAAAGAGAAGCTGTAAGGGTTGGAAGATGGGAAATACCTCTAAGGAGGATTATGCATCACTGGCCTGCACCTGTAGGGATCAGACCAGAAAAGCCAATGCCGAAACCGAGCTGAAATTAACTATAATGACTATAGGAATCAAGGACAATAAAAAGTCCTTCTTCAGCTACGTGGGAAGTTGAAAAAGAAATAAGGGTAACATTTGGACCCCTGCTAAATCAAATGGGGCAGCTGACATCTGACACTCAGGAAAAAGTTAATCTCCTTAATGATTACTTTGCATTGGTTTTTCACCAATCCAAAGGGATCCCCCTGCCTGACAGAACACATGATTATGTGCATGTGGGTGGCCATACGCCTACATTAGATGAAGACCTTCTGAGGGAACACCTTGAGAGGCTGGAAATCCATGGGTCAGTGGGCCCTTATGGAATACACCCAAGAGTGCTAAAGAAGTTGGCTGACATTGTAGCGCAACAAATGGCAAGGATGTTCAAGAACTCATAGCACTCAGGAGAGGTTCCTGAAGATTACAAGAGGGCCAATGTGGTGCCTAACTTCAAGAAAGGAAGGAAGGAAGATTCAGGGAATTACAGGCCAATCAGTTTGACCTCAATCCCTGGAAAGATCTTGGAAAAAATTATCAAAGAATCCATCAGCAACAGGCTAATGGAAGGCAACATTCTGAGAGAGAGCCAATGTGGCTTCATTGTGGGTAGGTCTTGCCTGACCAACCTGATTTCCTTCTATGACCAGGTGATACATCACTGGGACAAAGGAGAAGAGGTTGATATCATATATTTAGATTTCAAAAAACTCTTTGACTTGGTCTCCCATGATGTTCTCATGGTAAAATTGGGGAACTGTGGCCTTGACAACCTTACAATCCAATGCAATCCACTGGCTGAGAACTGGCTCCGTGGTCAGACCCAGAGAGTAGCAGTTGATGCAACCATGTCAACATGGCACATGGTGACCATGGTGTCCCCCAGGGTTCAGTACCCAGACCAGTACTCTTTTAATATAGTCATAAATTATCTAGATTTGGGTGTCAGAAGTGGACTGGCTAAGTTCGCAGATAACAGCAAATTATGGGGAAGCATGGTCACGCTAGAGGGTAAGCTGGGGATTCAGGACAACATGAACAGGCTCACAAGGTGGACGGATCAAAACCTGATGACATTCAACATAGAGAAATGCAAGGTGCTCCACCTCGGGAGAAAGAACCCACATCATACTTAAAGGTTTTGCCAGTGCTTCACTCACTAGCATCATGTCCAAAAGAGACTTGGGGATCATGATTGACCACAAGATGAATATAAGCCACCAATGCAATGCTGCAACTGGCAAAGCAAATAAAACCCTGGCTTGCATCTACCAATGCATCTAAAGCAAGACCCAAGATGTTATTTTTCTGCTTTATTCAGCCTTGGTGAGGCTTCAGTTGGAGTACTGCATCCACTTGTGGGTTCCACACTTTAAAAAGGATGCGGAGAAGCTTGAGAGAATTCAGAGGGGAGCCATGTGCATAATCAGAAGTCAAGAGAGCAGGCCTTATGAGGAAACACTGAGAGTCATGGTTCTTGTCAACTTGAAAAAAAGTAGGCTCAGGGGGGACTCAGTGGTATCCTATAGGTATATCAGTCTTGTGCATCAGGATTTGGGAGAATATCTGTTCGCCAGAGCACCCCAAGAGCAGACAAGGTCCAATGGTCACAAACTGCTGGAAGACCATTTTAGACTGGACATGAGGAAAAACTTCTTTACCATCCAAGTCTCCAGAGTCTGGAATAGACTCCCCCCAGAAGTGATGCAAGCACCTACTCTGGACACATTCAAGAAGTATTTGGATGATTATCTTGTTGGGGTCATATGACCCCAGCTGACTTCCTGCCCTCTGGGGGGCTGGAACCAATGATCTCACAAGGTTCCTTCCAGCCCTAATGTCTATGACATCCACAGAGGTTGTGGGCTCTCCATCCCTGGAGATTTTTAAGACCTGGCTAGACAAAACCTTGACTGGGATGATCTAGTTGGGGATGGTCTCGTCTTGAGCAGGAGGTTGCACTAGATGACCTCCTGAATTCCCTACCAACCCTGATTTTCTAAGATTTTTATGAAATTAAAGAATGGCAGATTTCCATGTTGCCTGTTTAATGCTCTCATGCAAATACGAGTATATACCACTGCATTAAATACAAACCCATATCTGTTTAATACAGGGAACCCCCACTTAACGCTGTTTTGCTTAGCGCTATTTTGCTATAACACTCATTTCAAATTAATACCTGATTTCACTTAGTGCTCAGCAAGTTTCATTATAATGTTCATGGTCGCCATCTTGGGTTACTAAAAACTGCAGTCGCTATTTTGGGTCGTCAAATACTTTCGGTTTCGCTTAACACTCATTTCGCTTAACGCTCAGTTTTTCAGGAACCAATTAAGAGCACTAAGTGGGAGCTCCTTCTACCCAATCCCAGTTTACTGTCTGAATAACACCACCAAGTTCCATGAGTTAATTCTGAATTTGCATATGTTCACACCTTTACATTTTTCTACTAATATATTACTTACAGTTGTACTAATATTACATGAAATGTTTGCTAGATGTTTTTATTCTTACCACTTTAATATCTTATCTTCAGTCTTTTATTTCATTGAAAATTTTAGAAAGTAAAAACAGAATGGAAAAATATCAAATGAGCTGCTTAGATAGCTGCTTGCTGTTTCCTTGAGTATTAAATTGTTCCAGGATTGGCAATATTCCATGTATTTTCATCCTTTGTATACTTTTCTATCACTTCATGGTAGCACTGGATATTATGAGAATGAGTTAAAAGATCAAATCTTTGGTAAATTAATAATGCCATGAACTATCCAAACAATTCCCCTTTTAACATGCAGAACTTACATTTCTAGCCATTTAAAATAAACAAAACAGACTCCTATAGCATAGCGAAAAATTTCTGTCTTTTATATAAAATACTAGGACACTATCTTATTATTGCCTTGTGAACTTAACTACCCTTGTCCTGTTTGTATCCATAGAACAAATGCACTTCCACAGAAAAAGAAAGACAAGAGAACTAATTACTTACAATCACTGACCCTGAATCTTTAAGGCCCTGAATTCTGGTCACTTCTATTGAAAAAAAAATACAACACTGAGGAATTCTGCATAAAACTTATGGTATGAAGTCAGTGCTACATATACTCAGCTTGTGATCCTCTATACCTCTTAGTGTTTAATTCATTTTATGTCACAGTGTGAATAATTCTTGCACTGATCAACTTCACAAAAGGCCTACATGACCTGCATTAGACAGATTTAAGGTTTAGATAAACAAATGTCTTACTTGCTATCATGTTTTCAGAAGTACAAAGATGGATGTTATTTTTAGCAAACCAAGCAACAAGCTATCTTGGACTTGTTACTATTAGATGGTGAAAGGTCTACCATCAGAATGTGCTCTCTGACACATTAGCTTCTTTTCCCTTAAGTCTAGGCAGAAGCAAAAATTGCCATTACCTTGTCAGTCTGATTGCTTCCCTCTCCACATTTAGTTCTATTTATTCTCCCTCTAAGCTTTACTCAAAGTTCCCTTTTTTACAGTTGACTGTCATCTATGTAAGTAAATTCTATCTTTTCAAAACTAAACATGTAAAATAAATCTTGATCCAGGTTTGAAAAATAATGACCTCTTTCTCCTGATAAGAAAAAGGGAAAGAAAATGGGATAGCCTTATAATGCCCAGGTCATAGTGTCCATGTCACTTAAACTCTAATTGCACATGATAGAATGGATTGTATTGGCATTTCCAATAGTATTTACTTATGAGAAGAAATTAAACATGAAAAATATCTGTGGGAAAAATTACCACAACTGGGAACTAGTCAAAAGGGAATATGATACTAAGAAAATTTACTTCCATCCTTGAGTTATCAATGTCAATATAATTAATGTACATACATGAAAAAGCCACAAAATAATGCTGCTATCTATAAAGTTTATGATCTTTATGAAAGTTTGCAATGAGTTATGGAAGTGTAGAGCATTATGTCCATTATAAAGCACAGCTTGTGGTCATGGGTATGGTCATCATTGTGTTGTATGTCTATTGCTAAAACCTGTAAAGTGAATGAAATTAATGTATGTATATATGCGTAGAGATGTAGCCACCATTTAGCTCACCATTTATTAAGTGTCGGATTTTTAGAGTATTATTAATTCTAAAGCATCACCCCAGATTCTTATTTCAAAGAAGGAAAACATGCTAGTTCAAATTAGAATACATGTCCTCATAGAGTATTTCTCCTAATTTAGGACATTACAAACTGATCTTTCTGTCCTCTGGAAGCTACATGTTTATGGTTTCTAAATTAATTTACACCTTATGTAATAATCAGTTAGCATAATTAACCACTGTTTTGTTGGGTTCTGGCTGGACTCTTTCCTTAATCCACTCACAGGCCGTGTACAGACATTCAGTTTCTCCTGAGAGTGGCTGCTCTGCCAAAAAGAAACCACAAGTTTACAGTTGTTCAGGATGTTTCTCCCTGAATAAAAATAGCCACTTTGAGGGAAAAATAACCTGAAAAGAACCAGGGTTGAGTCAGTCCTAGAAGCATCTAAACATATTCTCTTCTGAAAAAAGCCACAGTACAGTCCTCCAGCATCTGGGGCTGCTTTGCTTCTCTTTCCCCCCACCCCCTGCCTCATGAGGGACCATGTTGCTCAGTGAACTCTGGTGCTCTAGTTGAGCAGGGAACAGAATATGTGCCCTTCACCTTCCTTACACTGTTACACAGGCAGTCTGGGTTAGTCAATCAGGGTAGTATGGTAGCATGTGCACTGCTACCAGCTGTTGCTAGGCAGACTGAAGGAACCTGCAAGGCATGCTAAGATGTATGCAGAGGGGGGCCCTGGCTATACAGCCTCAGCACTGCAAGATCAATGGTCTTCAAAGGCTCAGCTTCTGAATGTCTGTTCAGGTACCTAAAGGTATGTTTTTCTATCAGAACATACCTGAGAGAATTCTCCCAGATTATTTGAACATGTGTATGTGACCACAAGTAATATACCAAAATAAACCGATTCACTTTTTACTTTCCCTTATGCTCATTTAACAGGATGGCACTTCAAATTTTCAGAAGTTTGCTCTCCATTTGAACCCTATATGGGAGCCATTTAAATAAGGATTTGGCTTTTTTCTCTCATTAACTTTCATGTGTCTATTCTGATACAAGAAATCTCATTTTGTATCACATTAACACCACCTTTCTATTTAATACCAACTACATTTGATCTAATTTATTTTCCAAAACAGAATAAATGACCGGTGAACAAACATGAAGTGTCACAGGAGGCTGTAAAATAAATAGATGGGCAGCAGAAAAATTATGGGGAATGTATTAAAAGTACATGGGATTTCAAAACGTATGTTATAAAAACATGCTGCTTGTAGGCATTTTGTATGAAAGTAAACTTATGGAGGACAATGGCACCAGGCAATCAGCTCCAGAACAAGAGTCAAAGTGACAGATACCAAACCAGAAAGTCATGCCCTAAGAAATGAGCAATGAGTTAAATCACTCATAATCCTGGCAACGCAGTAGACACATGAATAGATCCTAATCAAGTTCCTGGGGCTTTGCATGAGCAATATACCTAAAAAACTTTAAAACACACATACATAGATTAAATCTGACTCTGATGAAACCTTCAGACAGAAGCATGTGTATGTGGTTTAACCTGGTAAACCATTAAGTAAGCCTTGTTGCTTCTACTCCTGCAAGTACAAAAAAATCATTGTAAAGTGCAAGGAACTATTTATCTTTTGAGAGGTGACTCTGACCTGATGGGCCATTTTACTATTCATGATGTTGCATGTTTCCCTGATTGACTAATAAACTTCCATCTTCAGCACCTCCTTACAGATACATTTAGATAGTGTGGTTCCCGCCCTAACCTCTTTTTCCACCTCTTCTTAATAGTAATTCTCTTCAGAACAGATACAACACTATTTTATTCTCTGTAAGGTGGGGCTTAAACTCGCCACATGGCAGAATGTATTCATTTGATTTGAATTTGTTACTACTCTATGACTTTACTGATAATGCTGCCACTGCAAACACAGATTGTCATGAAAGCACAAAATTTTGAACAGTTTGACATCTAAAACATTCATGTAGAGGCATAGGTGCTGACTTTTATTTTTGCAGGGCAGGGGGCCTAAGATGATAGGCTCCCTGCATCCCCCACATCCCCCAATGGCATGGCTGGAACAGAGCCAAGGGGAGCCCATGGGGGTATGGGACCAGATGCAGGTTGCCTGCTGAAGGCTCAAGGCTCCTTGCCCTCCTGCTCTCCCCCCCATGAGCCCTGTGCCAGCCATGGCACCATGGTGAGGTGCCCCCAGCCCACCCAGCACCAAAAGGGGTACAACAAGCATGGCCAGCATGGGGCTTCTGGAAGGAGGGCAGCTGGGCAGGGAGCCCCAAACCTGCAGTGGGCAGCCCACATCCATCCCCACCCTGCACACAAATCTGCAGGGAACGTGCCCCTCATGCCCCACCTCCCCAGGAGTGTGCACAGCAACAGGGAGAAACTTCCCCCTGAGAATAAGCCACCCATGGCTCTGTCCCACTCCCAGCGCTGGCCTGGGCCCCATGCATCAACCTGGCTAGGCAGCACCCCCAGGCCCAGTCCCTGCCCTACTCCCTCCTTCCCTCACCATCGGGGCCTCAATCTGCCTCCCCCCCAAAAAAATTTACCTGCAGGAAGCCGGGGGAGCTGCTCTCCACCACCCCTTGGGACTGCATTCCTGGGCAAGTGCATGAATACTTTTCATAAAAGCACATGGAAGCAGCATGCTCTTCCAGAGAGAACATGGAGACCAAACTTTGTCACATAAAGGGAGGGAATAGGGCCAGAATAAAGCATAAAAGCACCCCATCCTGTGCTGAGTCTGAGTCCTGGAGCCTGAAATCACATGGTTACATCTAGTTGTGGCATTCCTTTTTTCTTTTCTCTTTTTAAGTACCTTTCTAACCCTAATAGTTACAAATGGAGCTATTTAAACAGAAAAATACCCATGAAATCATGGTTTTGTCAAATGGTTTTAAATCAACTTCTCTAAATGAAATGAAAGCCTTTGTTTCTTAGATGTTCATGTTTTTTGCTTTTCTCCTGCTTCCCTTCCATTCATCCCTTTTTTGACAGCTGACCTATTAATCTAAGTTTAAAATTATAGAAGACTTGCTTTTAAACAAATTCTGAAACAAAGAACAAGTAAACAAGTGTTTGTAAGGAAAAGGTAATAAAATTCAGCATGCGTTTACCAAAGGTTACACATGTCCTAAAATCTTTTTTTGACAAGATAACTTTTTTCTTTTTTAACAAAGGGAATCTGGTGGGGCTAATCTATCCAGTCTTCTGAAAGCATCTGACATAGAGCTACATGGGAGATTATTAGTTATGATGGAAAAGATGGGGGTTCTATAAGAACTGTAGCATGCATATGAAGCTGAGCACAGGGAGATACAAACAGGCTGAGCTGAAAGGATAACCCTCAGGGTGGGAGGAGGGATATTACTTGTGTAGGTCCTCAAGGATCAGTTGTAAAACTAATATTATTTAATATGTTCTCTAGAGACCTGGAAAAAAATTGGAGTATGTTGAGGAAATCTGCTAATGACACAATGGTGGGAGACACTGACAATAGAGAGGGGGGGATCAGTATATCAGACAAGAAGAACAAGAAATTTCTGTGGTAAGCAAATGGTTCTTTAGCTGAAAATGAAAGGAGGAGAAAGATCTGGATATACTAATTGATTACAGGATTATAATGTAGCACCTATATGATGCAACCAGACAAGGTAAACACACTCCTAGAATGTATTACCGAAGGTATTTCTAATACAAATAGCGAAGTATTAATTCCATTGTAAAAGAGACTGATGAGACTTCATTGGGTGGCCTGTGTACACTTCTGGTCACTTATATTCAAAGAAGATAAATTCAAACCAGAAGAGAAGAGCTTAGTGTGATTAGCCTAGACAACAACACAAAGGCTGAGCAAGGAGAGGACTGCTCCTTCTAAATAAATTATGGTAATAAAACCACTGAGAGAGAGGAAGTGATATTGTTGGCACAAGAACATAAACTTGGACTGGAAAAAAGTTTCTAACCATCAGAGCAGTGAGGTTGCTGAACACTCCACTAGGAATAGCAGGGTGAAGGGGAGGGGAAATTTTGTAGTTCTGGGATGGTGTTTGGTAAATTTGTGAATGAAGTAATATACTGTAGAGGCAGAGACAGAAGGGCTGGTCTTGATAACCCAAGAAGTCCCACCCAGTTTCATGTCTTATCTTTCCTTTAGAAAAAAGGTAAGGTAAGGAAGTATATGAATTAGAAGAAACAAATCATGACATACTTCTATTATTTTCCAATATGCTAAAAACAGTCAAAGAAAATTGTTGGAAATCATTATACTGTATTTCACTATCATTTAATCCAACCAGATGGCTTAAGGTTGTGCAGTGAATTCTACAGTGTAAAGCATAAGAGAGTTAAAGGTCCTTTAAATGTGGCACATACACAAAAAAGAAAAATCTGTGTTCTAAATTTTCGAAGTATAGACAATTTCCCAAATTGAACAGATAAGCTGTAGCTATTGATTTGTAATGTGGGTGAGCATTTACATGAATAATCCCACAGAACCAATGTGTCTAAATTCTCACTAACATAAGTATGTTTTCACCTTTGGATAGAAACATTTGTCCCAAGGGTTACCTTTTTTTCTGTAAGAATCAGCAAAATACTATTGCATAAAAATGTCTGAACTATGAACCTGATTCTTGACTATTACATCAGTTTCATGAAGCTGCACCTCCAATGAAGATAAAGACTCAGGACCAATCACTGTATTTTCACTTTCAATTCATCAACAGGCAAGCATACTGTACTCTCTACAGTGACTGTGAACATATATCTGTGCGACAGAGTGAAAAGCTGAAAATGAGAGTAAATTATAGTTGCTTTTTATTTTATGTTTGTATTCAATATAGTTTGATTACTTGAAAGGACTTGTATCCAACATATTGCTGTATGAAACAATATCATGAAAAATACATGTCTCTTAATGCAAGGGCTGCACTGACAGTTTGTCACAGGCAAAATCTGCAGAATCAACAAAGAGGCTAAATAAACAAGTCAAAATCTGAATGATCTAATATACCATTGTATATTTTTAGCAATCTCTATTCTAATTTCATGTACATAAAACTAGCACTGTAAATTTTTTGGTCCTGCCTTTATACCACTTTGTTTCCAAGGCCAGTTGCAACACTTTGTGATCCATCCTTTATAACTGCCATGACAAAACATGCTATTATGCTACTGCTACTTTTCCTAAGCTATTAGAGACCACATTACTTTTAACAAATAAGGCTGACAAGAATATAATAGAAAAAATGTTCCTTTTACTATTACTGATACCCACTTTATGTTTCTCAACTAGGAAAAACAAAATGACATTGCATTATCATTATATATGCTTCTGTCTCCCTAGATGTCCTTCAGGTGTTATAGAACCTTACAGTGGCCAGAGCACTCCTTCTAAAGGATTGAGCAGCTAGCTTTTTATGCAAGTTGTCTATTCTACAGAACACATTCACCTCTTAACTCACCAGCTGGCTAGTTCACTGAGAGAGTACTTATTACAGATGTACAATGACAGCAAATTCCAGTAATAGATGGAATGTAATGCAGGTTAGCTATTCCTTCCAAAATTGTTCATTTTAGCTCCGCTTCCTTTACACTCACTTTTATTGGTTGGTTGATTCTTTTTTTCCAAAGAAGCTTTATTTACTAAATAAAGGGATCAAACTCCAGATTATATTTCTTGGCAAGTTTGAACAACTTAAATTATTTGAATCCTACCAGAACTCTAAATTGGTATATCTACTGTGCTAAACTACATCAGGATAAGAAAGACCACTGCTGAAAAGAATTATTTCTAAAATTAACATGATTGATTTTGGTATATCTTAGTAAGCCTGAAATGAAGCCTTTGTATTGATGATTTTAGCAATATTTAAGCATTGAAGTATCTTAATAAAAATACTGTAAATAGGAAGTAAAGCAGTATTCTGCTCTGGGCTCACTTAAAATAGGTCAGTGGTTTTCAAACTGTGCTGCCATTGCTGGGCTATGTTGCCTGACTCCCTGTCAGTCTTTAAGATAGGGGTAGGGGTTTCATGGCAAAAGAAGTGATATGAAAGGGTTCTGTGACTTCAGGAAGTTTGAAAACCACTAAAATAGCTGTTGAATTGAAGAGGCCTACAAAAAGGTTTCTCTTTCTTGCCATCTTGCTGGCAAGAAATGACAATCATGAAAATTATATTTGGTAGCTTTTCAAACATTTACTTTTGTCTAAAAATAATTTTTGGTTTCAATAACTTAAACTGCAAACCTCTCTTTTACAATATGCACTATATATCTTTTTAACCATATGAATTCTCTGCTAAATGCTCATGATAACAACAAAAGTTCTGTCCGCGGTATTAGTTGAGAGTACACAGCAGAATGACATGCTGACCATTAATGAAATATACCACTCACTGATTTTCTGTATCTACCAAAAAATCAGATAAAACAGTTAAATAAGTTTTTGCCATACTTAAGTGCATACCATCTAGTTTTATTCAAAATTCCTCCCTTGCTAAATCCTGCAAAACTTTTCTTGGAATATCCCATTCTAGTTGTGAAGTTAACCAGTTCATAATGGGTTGCTAATAGTTGTAAATTGATGCATCTTGTAGCACCTCTTTGTGCCACGTCTTACACCCTAAAAAGCTGGTTACTCATCAAAGAACACATAAAAGGAAAACCAAATCATATAGCTGAACTTCTATTGTGCTTTTCATCCAAGATACTCAAAGTGCTTTACAGACATTGATTAAGTTTCACAACACCCTTGTGAAATATGGAAATATTGGTGCTGCCATCAAGATATCAACAGATAAAAGCTCTATGTCTGGTTTTGGTTTAAGTAATTGGTTGAAAATTTAATAAAACATACAGTAATAGACATTCTTTCACTTTGTTATTCAGCTGCAAGACACTAGGACCAGGTACAGACATTACACTTTTACCAGTATGAGTGATCGGAAACCAATCTATACCCGTAACAGAACAGAAGTTTGGCACACAAAACTGGTCTATACTCAGAACAGACTAGAAGCTTGGCGCACACAGACTGGTTTAAAAATGGCAGAACCTGGTCTAAGATTTGCCCTTCCCACCAAAGGCAATTGTGTTTTTTGTTCACTACCAATCTAAACTACAACGCTACCAGAAAACTACGCAACTTAGATTTAGTCCACCTTGGGCTTTTTGGATGTCTGTACCTAGCCTTAATGTATCAACAGTTAGCTGTACATCAAAATCTTCCTGCTCCCTCTTTTTACTTAAAAAATCTGGACTTAAACATAAACAGTACTTCTAATGGTTAAGTTTCTCATCTTTCCATTAACTGCAAGGCTGCAGTCCACATATTTCTGTTTTTAGATGGGATTTGATTGGACTAGAGAGCCAATCTGTGGTACAAGAAAATTTTCCTTCCTTCCTGGCTCCAGAACTAGAATCCAGAACTCTTATTCAGTAAAATCCACATTTTCAACATGAGCTGCATCCTCTCATTCAATTACTAATTTAATTAAAAATAATACAGGTTTTTCCCTCCTAGGCTGCAGGACATTTCATTTATCCATTTTACAGATTCTCCATGTTGTTTCCATGCCTTTCTATCACTCATTCCCTTCTCCCTCCCTTTTCCTCCAACAACCTTTCCTTTGGAGTCTTTGTACTCTCCTTTTGATTCTTCCTCTCCCTGTTTTGTGTGTTTTGCTTCACATAGTTGTTTTCTACTGAAGTAAATCAAGGCAAACATACAAAAGCTTTGGGATTAATGATCTTTTATTAGCAGAGCTCCAGTACTTTTTCTTCTAAATTGAAGGTCCATGTTCTAGATTAGTTTTCAGCAATGCACAGTCTCAGATAACAGTACAGTGGTCTTAAGAGGTCACATAGTTACATTCAGAACCAGAGAATTATCTTGGTGGTTGTTCCTGAATTCATGTTAAGTTACTTTTTCCTGGCAACTGCAGCTGCATGAAACTGAAGTTTAGCTACTAAAGTCAGTTTCATGTTACTGCTGCTGTCAATGTTATCACGTATGGAACAAATTATAGACACACTCCTACTGTTTTAATATTTATATGTTTTTCAGTCTATTTCTTCCAAAATATATGAGAGTTGGAATGGGGATGGGGAGGAAGGGGGGGACTAATAATACCATGACTACCATGATTTAAATCACTTAAATCTGTCATTTCTTTATTTCCGTCTCCTCTTCTCAAATAAGTGCCTGCACTTAAGTGTTCTGAAACACTTTTCTGTTCCTACCAGGCTGACTTTTCAAAAACACACAGGGCATATTTTAAGAGGGTACAAATCTTATTGTGCCATCCCGTTGTACAAGCTCAGTTTCTTTGTATACTAAATCCCCAATCATTAGCCTGTTTCAATAATACTTTTATGATTTCAATATTTCAATAACATACTTATCCTTGAAAATATGAAACTGCAGTTCTCAAATCTTATTATGTACAGTGTTGGATTTTGTATAGCAGCTATTCTGTATTGTAAGTATAGTTTGTTACCACTCCCCCCACAGATACTACCTTCTACAATATTAACTAGTTGATACATTACCCTGGGATCTAGGTGGTCCCTTTCTCAAGTAATAGGCTTAACCTTTGTCCCTGAAAAACTAATCATTGTCCTTTTAGACCTGTCCCTTTTAAAGAAATGGCTTTCTACAAGGTGCTTCATCACATTTCATCTCCTAATGCTTCTCCATTTAGATTCTGAACGACAGAACCACTTTAATATTCATGTCTTTGTACTACACAGTCTCATTCTCTGAATACCCTTCTGCGCTGAATGCTACTTCAGACTTGCTGTTCACCACAACCCTTTTCATACCTAAGTCCTTTGTAGCTACCTTTCCTTACAGTTACCCTCTGTGTAATCTAGTTTACTCCATGTTAGGGTTTAGCCTCAGATGTAGAGATTAGAAAACAGGCACTGCCAGAATGGAGTTTAATACTCTCAGACAAGAACTCATGCAACTGGCTTTCAACTGCTTAGTCATTTTGAACCTACATGAAGCCACACTTTACAGTATTATAATTATTGTCCTATAATATTAGCCTGTCTCTCTAAATCTGCTATTGGATCTAACTCTTAAATTGAATTCTAATGAAGCAAGTGAATGGCATTGCTTTCAAAGGACTATATTTTTTACGTCATCAGCCTTAATAATAACAGTAACATTTCAAAAAAAAAGAAAACCAAATTTAAGCTTGCACTTATCCCATGCAAACTTTGGAAAAATGAATATAGGTTTTCAAACGTTAAATGTTTCTGTAGCTAAAATGACACAGAATGTACAACAATGTGTTTGTTTTTCAGATGCTGTAAGTCTAAAGAGATTTTTTTTGAATACTTCAATTATAAAAACATTTAAAACATACAAACTTGTGCAATTTTTATTTTAATGAAGATGAGAAGTTCATTAAAGAAGATAAATATTTCATTAGATGTTAAATAAAACAAAGAGATTTTTTGGCTTCTCTCAGCACAAAATTCCTTTGAAAGATTAATTAATACATGCAAATTATGCAAATTAGACCCATGCAAATATTTTATGAAGACAATTAAGGGAACCATTAATTACTGCTTTTTTTGCTTCAGTGAGATTCATTCATTTAATTTTAATTTCACTTTAACTGTTTTGATGTATAATCTTGCAGCTAAGAACTTTATCTTTCCTGGTGGGTCACTTAAACTTATAAATTTCATCAAGTGAGCAGCAACAGAAATCTGTAAAGATATTCTCTGGGCTATGTTCAGTATCAAGAGAAATTTTTGACACAATGCACTCCTAGAAACTGCAAAACTGGAAGGGAATGTGAGCTCATTCTTGGACAAGGTTCAACTGCTGGAAAAGCAATTAATTTGCTTTGGCTGTGCTAATATAGGGGAATTAGAAAGTGTGACACAAGACAAATAGAAATAATTAGTTCTCCAAAATGATGTTCTCATTAATATGGTTTGAACAGTAGAAATAAAAAACATTATTGTGGCATGTCTGCATTCTGTCCCTAGCCACAGGAGGTAGAATAATGCAAGATACAACATTTTTAACCTTTCTTGCCCATGTGGTAGTGAAGTTTATTTTTACTTTGGGGTTTCTGGAAGAAGCACATTATAGACTTAATCCTGCAGTCCAATGTCCATGGAACTGGCATAAAGTGTGAAGGATCAGGCCCTAGATTACAAAACTGTTTTCTTCCCAAGAAAATATGAAGCTATAAATATAACTGACTGGGTTTTTCAGGACTAAACAGGCTAACCTTGATTTCAATATTGTGCATTTAAATCATATTTTATGACACTGCAGTGCACAGTAATGCACAATGTGTTTATACACACCACAATGAAAAGTAAAATTACTCCAACAAAAGTTTTTATAATGTCCTTTTCTATATTTGATAACATAAATGTTTTCTTTTTACTTAAACATTAAACATGTGGACATGCATTTGGTACAGCACTGTACAAGGAAGTAAATTTCCTGCTGGTGTGTCTCCCAGCACTTATTCCCATTCACAGTGGGTAAGTGCTTGCTATTATAGCGGGGAGTGACAATGGCTGGTCAAAATGGCTCTGCACAAAAAGAGAACATTACAAAGGCTATTAGGAATGCTTACTTCTTAATGCCACATATGTCTTGGATCTTTTCAAAATTTAGATTAAAAAGTAATGCTATAGTACATGGCATACCCAAATCATTATAAATTGCTATTTTTTCCCCCAAGAATGTGCTGTGGCTTTAAGCTTTCCTGCCTAGTCCGCCATGGAGACATTTGTGTTTGTTACCTACCTGCCAATGCTTTGCTATATGCATATTGTTAATCTGAGATCAAATATAAGAGACTAGTGATGTCCTTTAATTGGTTTTGGGTTTCTTTTTTGCTTTCAATGAGCCTGGGTTTTTCTGTTAAAGTCCAAGAGGGGAATGACAGTAATATTGGTTATGCTCAGTTACTGCTTGTAGTTAATGTAGAAACTGCCCCTAAGGGTATCATGACCTCCAGTTATAACAGAATTCTGTCAAAACTTCCTAAGAAAACACTCAGGGTTCGTGTTTTAAAGTTGGCAAGGTCCTCTGTAAAAACAAGCCTAGGGTCAGGGAAATACCTAGTAAAGGTAAAGTAGGAAGTTGTTCTTTGTCCTATAGCAATTATTGGGAGGTATTTTGTGCTTGCTTAGTGCATGGATAAAGTGACTGTAAATGGTGTAAAGTAGTGAAGAATGAGGGCCAGTGTCTTTTATGCTTTCCTTTATTGCCAGTACCTGCTTTTTCCTTATTGTTCACAGTTACTGTGAATACCACCAGCAACCTGTCTGTAACTCAGGCCCTATGTAATTTATGTATCCCCTTTGACTTGAATTTCTTTCTTGGTCTTGTAATCTAGGCTACATCTAAATCTCATTGACTACTGCTGCAAACATATCTAAAACATGCCCTTCCCTATTGCTAAAATTCTCATCCACTGCCTTCTCATATCATTACTCTTGTAACATCTTTTCCTGTGGCCCTCACAGATGCATTCTTGTTCCACTCATGGCCATTCAGAATGGTGCCACAAGGACATTTTCCAAATTCAACACTTTGAATTTTCACCCTTTTAAAATTGATTTGGACACGGTGATGCAAATTTCATTTAGTGTTATGTTTGGGTCTCAGAACAAACTCTGAATAAAAAGGTGTGTTAATAGCTGTCTGCATATTCTATGTATCCTGGGATGCAAAGAACCTGCTCCTGATCTAGTGTTTCTAGAGCACACAAGCATGTTAGGATTTGAGGCTGAGTACAAGAAAGTCAAAGACAGATATTCTGTGGAGCTTTGGGGATTTAAAAGCATTTCAGATTCCAGACTGCTTAAACAATCCGTAGCCCCCTTACTTGAATGGAGAGTGTTCCATTGGGATTTCACTTCAAAGCTGTATGTGTCATTATTCATAATACTTGTTTAGCCAAGCTTTTCCAGATTGTAGAATTAATATTAACTGAGTTTGTGTCAGCCCATTTTTAATCAGCCTGAACATCTATGGCCAGTTCTACACCCACAGTTAATCGGCATATTTCCTCTAAAGTCCAAGGAGTGGCATCAATCTATACCATCTGAGAATATGGCCCCTTGAGTAAAATTTAGATTCTGCTATCAGATGGGACATATAAATTATGTTTGGAAACATGTTGTTGCATTTTTAAACTATGTTCAGTCATGAAAGGAACTGATCAATCTTACGAGAATAGTAGGTGTGTTTCATCATTATATTGATGTTTAAAGTGGTTAGTGGGCCATTTGAGCAGGTGCAGGTGGTAGTATGCTCAGTTTATTCTTGTAATATGCAATCCAGGGACACTATCCTTTCCATCAGCAATAGTGTTGTAAAATCCTATTTAATTGTGTGCATCAGGGGAGTTTGCAGATATATGCACAAAAAAGAGGTAAAGAAAGTAGAACACAGAGGAAGAATAGTCCAGTGATTAGAAAGCTACTTCAGGAGCAAGGGGATTTGGGATCAATCCCCTGATCTACCACAGATTTATTGTATACTCTTGAACAATCTCAGTTGCCTCACTTCCTATTTGTAAAACAGGAATCATATCTCTGCTCTTCCTCAAAGGGGTGTTGTCAAAAATAAATCTAGTAGAGATTTTGAGGTGTAGATAATACAGGGACAAGGCTGTATATATATATCATCTTAGCTAGAATACGGGAACTACAAACTGGATACACAAAGGACATTTTTATAGATTCAGTTCAGTAAAACATTTAAACTCATGCAGAAAAATATTGTATTGAATTAAGTTCCCCTCAAAAAATAGACAACACTCATTTAAAGGCTTATTTTAGGCCTAACTAGCTTTGGTAGCTTTATAGAATTAGTATTTTCCCATGGATACTCTGCTTTTTGACAGTTTCTCAGATGCATTATGCAGAGACATATTTTTCTGCAGTACCAGATACACAACTTTCACAGCTTGATTTTTACCCTTCAACATAGCTATTTATTCAAGCAATTGTAAGAGAAATAAGACCCTGTTAATATTTGAATTCTACATGTGTCTTAAAGTAACTAATTTCTAATTTCTGTTGTGTCTTCTTCTATCAAGTATTTTTGAAAGCTTCATAGGGAGAATTTAAAGAAGGCTTTTTGGGAAGATATAAAAGTGAAAGATGTTTAGAGTCAGCTGACAAAAAAGGGTCTAATTAGATTTTTTTTAAAAAGCTCCCTACCTCAGAGGCATTTATTTTACATGGAAAAAAAATCCATCTGTGAGACAGTTATGTATTGGAGATACATATATTCAAATTAGGTTCAATATATTCAAATTCAGACACTGAGGGGTAAAACAGGAAAAATGCTTGAAGTGGAGACTGTTATGCTTCTATTTGTGTAAAGGTAATGGATTGGTAAATATTTTTATGGGTATAATAAAATTGCAGAACTCCCTACCATAGAATGATGCTGAGAGCAAGAATGTAAACAGATTCAAAGAAGGATTGGACATGTATATGGGTAACAAAAACATCCATTATTGTTTTATAAAACTTTAACTATGCTAAAAAAGAAATGATTAAAAATAGGATAGAACTTCTAGTATTAGGGATTAGAGTCAGGTTCTCATAGGGACTGATTATTCCATAACTGCTTGCTATGAAATATTTTGCTTTTTCCTGAAACCCTGGATGCTGACACTTTTAAAATTGGGTGTTGATTTGATGGACCAAATTCCTGATCCAGAATGGTAATTCATATGTTCCTATTATCTAATCAAGATACAGAACATTTCAAAATATTAACTTCCCAACAAAATTACAGAATTAATATTGCTCTATAATCACCTTCTTTTTTAAAGAATTTCCCATTATAGATGTTAACTGAATACTAGGCATTTTTGGTTTTCCCCTGGAATGAAAAAAATGTAAAAAATCCTATCTTTGACCCTTAAATTCTTATCACCAGACTCCAAACTCCCCAAAGAATATCGGGAATGACGCTGTACACTATGTCTGACAGCAGATTATTCTCCAACAGGGACCTTTGATAAGTCTGTAAGTAGTATGTTTGGTTGAAAAAAAAAAAAAGTAATGATTCTTCAGGCTGGGGAGAGGCAAATGTAAATGAAAAGACTGCATAGTTAATACAAAATCTTTAGTTTCCAACCAGGGATAGAAATGGGATGATAACTAGCTTGGGAAGGCTTGAACAGAGACAGAGAAAACATGTTGTATCCTGTGAAAGAACTACAAATCTGCTTGATTTCATAACAAAATTATACACAGCTTAACAGAAAAAGGTATAGATTCCATGTATTTTTGTTCATTTTCAGCTTTGCTAAAAAAAGGGCTTTCAACTCACTCTTCTGAAAAGTGTTAAAGTCATTCTGTTTTTCAAACTAATAAAAATAAAACTCTCTCTTCATGCTCAGGCAGAGAATATCAGGAATTAGTATGTTTAATCCTGTCAGACTGCTTAAGCTTAAATTATCTATTAAGGGCCATGTCCACATGAGACGCTGATCGAGCAGTAGCCTGAAACTACTGCGCAGTAGCGTCATGTGGCAGAAACTGTGATGTGATGCTACTATGCAGTAGGCTCGGGCTATTGCGCAGTAACTGTCACAAGAAAGCCATTCAGTGGTGCTATATTGTGCAGTAACACTAGTACTTGTTTATACTAGTTTATAAACAAGTACTAAATGACTGCACAGTAATGACTGCACAGTAATGACTGCACAGTAATGTAGATGCATTCAAGGAGAGGGAATGGGATGCTAAAGGGAAAAGGAATTCAGATATAGTGGATGGAGTCCCACCTTTCCCAGGCATTGAGACATCAGTGACGACCTATTAACACCATGCATATTCTTTAGGAAAGACAATATCCAGTATATGCATCATTTTCTGTTGCAGATCAACAACAACAAAAATAGACACATATAAATAATACATTTCAAAACAACCCTAAATAGCCTCTTTGGTGCACAATATATTTTATTACATATTGTTATTGTTCTGAAGGCTCCCATTTGACTAAGTTCATGCTTAGTCATTGATTTTATACATAGATATTTTAAAATTGTGGCACCATGCTGTAAAAAGGCCTCTGATTGACTAATCATTTATCTCACCAGATAAGCCATGAACATAACATAGTTGATTTCAAGCAAGTTCATATCTACACAGCAATAAAACAAGATGTAAATTGCAGTACTTAGCCATTGCAAGTGAATTATGAAAAAGTTTATGCCTGCAAATCTGTATGGAAGGGCCTGTTTTAGAATGCATTGCAATGTAAGTTATTCTGCCTTAACTAAACCCCCTGATTTGGCTTTGTTACATGATATACAACATAATTGTCTAGTTTAAAGTTTAAAGGTGTAGCTAACAATGAACTATGAACACAAGGAAACAATAGCCTATTTATAGGTTACTGCCTGCAATCAATACCACCTTTTGTTTAACTTAATCAATGTTGCCTTTAATTGATTAGCTTGGGTTGAAAAGCTGCCAAAATACCAGACAACTGTGCCAAGGGATAGGAAACATATTTATTAGTGTTTGGTTTCTGTGCACTGTAAGATAATTCCAGTATTTATTCTTGGTCAAGAAAAAAATGTTCTGTGTGAGATAAAGTACATAATTACTGCACCTTCCTGCCATTGATGTTTCAGGTATCAGTTATAAGAGACAGAAAAACCAGTAACAAATGTTATAACTTACTATAGAATTCATGTTTATGCTTTGCACTGGAGAGCACTGTTTGCCAGAGCCAAATAATCATCCAAACAATTCCTTTAAAGCTTCTGATCCAATTGCTACAGCTTATTAGGTTTCTCTGAGGCTTACTTTACATACAGAGGCTAAAATCAAGAGTTAGGATTAGAATACAAGGCAACTATACCAGCCTGCTCCAATGTACAGGTAAAACACCTAGGCTAGGGACAAAAATTACACTTTAACCGGTATAAGTGATCAGAAACCAGTTCAAACCTGTAACACAACAGGGACAGAAGTTACACATAAACTGGTTTAAGTGATCAGAAATGGGCTTAAATAGTGGTGATGTGTAGCGGGTGGACGTGCACCCCCTGAGAGTGCCAGACAGGGAGCGGGCCCACCAGAAAAAGCAGCCCTGCCACTTCTGGAAGTGGCTGTGGGACTTCTGGAAGCAGCGTGGT
>NW_017729032.1:92965290-92967173 GCF_001723915.1 Gavialis gangeticus
CTTAAATAGTGGTGATGTGTAGCGGGTGGACGTGCACCCCCTGAGAGTGCCAGACAGGGAGCGGGCCCACCAGAAAAAGCAGCCCTGCCACTTCTGGAAGTGGCTGTGGGACTTCTGGAAGCAGCGTGGTCGCTTTTTGGTGAGTGAGATTGGCCACATTCAGTGTGATTGGCTGCCAAGGGACCCCTCCCAGTCAGTAGGATGGGCTGCTGAGGGACCCCCCACCCCGCTGACTGGTGTCAGGGGGCACACATGCACTGAAACAGAACATAAATTCAGTGCACACAATCCAGTTTCAAAATGGCTGAAACTGTTTAAGATAAATCTGGTTGAATGAATTATCAAACTTAACTGATTTAAGTCAAACTGACTTACAGAACTTCTGTCCCAGGCCTCTTCCTGGTTTAAGTTAAACCAGAGTCCCCCAGCATCCCAGCATGCTCTGCAGCCCTGGGCTGGGCTTGGCTGTCTTCTCCAGAGAGGCTGTCCCCGTCCCTCTGCTCTTTAGCAGGAGCAGGGGCAGGGGCATGGTCGGACACCAGCCTGGCATGGCCCCCTGAGGCAAAGGGAGCAGGGAAGGGGTTTATCTCCCCAACTGAGGGACTGCAGCAGGAGTCTACCTAGCTGGTTTGCAGCAGCCCTTGTCAAGCATTCCCCCACTTGCTGCCTGAGCGGGAGTGGGGAGGTGGGGAGAGGAGAATGGGGCATAGCCAGCCCCATCCACAGCCTGAAGCAAACAGGGAGAGGAAAGGGCAGCCAGGGTCTGCCTGTTGGGTGCAAAGCAGCCCCTGTCAGGCATTTCCCCCCTCCCCACTCCAGCGGCAGGGGTGAAGGCATGACCAGAGCTGCCCGGCATAGCCCCACCATCTGCCTGCCTTGCCCATGGCTGGGGCTGAGCCAAGCCAGCCTGCGGGCACTGCTGAGGGTGGATGTAGAGGGACCAACCTGGGCTGCAGCTCAGACTGGGGCTGAGTTAGCTGTACAGCTAGATTGCTCCCAGCTCTCCATGCCAGGCCAGATGGGGCTGTCATGGAGCCACAGCTGGTTGACAAGGGCCCAGCAGGGCCAGACCGGACTGAACCATGAGGCAAGGCTCTCCCCAGCCAGCTGCAGCTCTGTGACAGCCTGGTCCAGTGGCATGAGCAGCAGCTGGCTGGGCAGTGGGTTGCCCAGGTCAGCTCAGAGGCACCGGCAAACCCAAAGCCCATCAGCTGCCTGCCATAGGGGTTTGTGTGCCACAACCACTGTTGCACCCCCTGTCCTGTGCAGTACCCAGCAGCTGCAACCTCACCACAAGCTGTGTGCTGATCGGGGCCTATGGGACCATGCTAACTCCCTTGCCTCCAGCTGCTGCTGCTGCTGCTGCCACCGCCCCTGCCTCTGCCCCTGCCACACTGCTCTGGGTGGCAGCTGGGAAGCTTCAGCTTGGTGGCTTCTGCCCAGTGCATGGAACTCTTAATGCCCGTGCCTGAGAGGGGAGACAGGGGAGTTTAATCACCTCACCTCAGCCCCCTACACCTAAGGCACTGCCTGGGTTGGTGTCTGGCCTCGGGGACAAGCCTGGCAAGGGCTGCTTCCACCCTCCCCCTTCAAGCACCTCTGGGTCCCTACAGGCCAAGGTGGGAGTTTAAACCCCACCCCAGTCATACTTAGCAGCCAGCCAGGGGCCCAGCCCTGCCCCCCAGGTCAGCTTCCCTCTAGCCTTGCAGCTGCTGAGGAAGGAAAGGGAGGGATGCTCTAGTACCCCCTGCCTTCTATCCTGAGTCACTGCAGGCATGTGCTTGCATTTCTGGAATCAATAGTGAATATCTATTCACTTGCAAATTGGTTCAATCTATGAAGCTTAGACTAACCTGCAAAGGTTGAATCAATTCAGGCTCAGG
>NW_017729032.1:92967319-92972010 GCF_001723915.1 Gavialis gangeticus
CCTTCCAGATTCAAGTTAACTCACAGTCCCCTAGCATCCAGGGATGCTTTGCACCTCCCCCACAACTCCACCCTCTCACAGGTTGGGTGAGCTAGCCTTGGCCCAAGCTGTCTGATCCAGTCCAGCAGAGAGCCATGCTGTAATGCCCCCTGGCTTCTGGCCTGGGCCACACCAGGCATGTGGCTGCATTTCTGGAATCAAAAAATGTCTATTCACTTGATTATCAGTCAATTGATGCAGCTTGGACTAACCTGCAAAGATTGAATAGATTCAGCCTTGGGCTTTCTGATTGTCTGTACTTGTCCCTAGTTACAAAGAGATTCCTACTGCCACACATTAGTTAGTTCAAATTACTGCACATAGACTAATGATGTTCTTTATAATGTCATTGTGGTGCATAGCACTGTGCAGCTGAAAAAGAAGAGCATGACCTTGATGTTAATTCAATGTGCTGTACACAAGAGGGAAAAGGTAGTTAAAATTTAAAGTAACAATTACAATGAAATGTAAGTGTTATATGTTTCTGAAAAACTTTACGAAAACTGAAAAAATAATAATGTGAACTAGATCATTTATAGGAGCTATGGGAAACAGGAGCTGAATTCAACTGAATGTCAATTAAATTTGGGTGCTCATCTCCCAGAGTTTCCTAGCCTTTAATACTAAAATTGTATTTTTAACTATTATGTTTCAAGCACACAAGCAGGCTAGAAAAAACACTCAAAACAACTTTTCCCCTTTGTCAGTCTGTTATAAAGAATACTCACTATGCCTTGACCTGATATTCCATTACAAGGAAGTGTATTTTTCAGTGTTGGATGGACACAACCTGAAGCCTTTCTGCTCTGAATTTTTATCCTTCACATGAAGTTTCAACTGATGCCTAGTCTGATATATGCAACACTGGAATAATTGCTGAGCTCCAGAATCAAGGGTACATTTCTGTGAACAGCTCAAGTTCCAGAAGAAGCCATCCACTCTATCACCTTTTCACTCTTACTTTATCAGAAACCCCTTACATGACTCCAAATTAGTCAGATTTTGTTTCCATAAACAGCAAATTATTCCCTGGGCAGCTATTCAACATGTCTGGAAAGATAATCTCTTGCCTCCCAGGTTTCTCGAAGTTCTGTTTCCAGTTCCTGATTTTTTTTCTGGGCTGAAATAGTCTCTGTACTAACCCCCAGAGAGCCTCAACATTTTTTTACTAAAGGTTCCATTCAGAATGGTTCTCAGTCTAGCAATAGCAGATGAAAAATAAAAAATTATTTAGCAAGTATTACTCTGTAGAACATAACTGAATAGAAAACTATCAGCTGAAATCCAAAATAGAACTTTGGAGTGATTAGATATAGATACAGATGTGTGTGTGTGCATGCACACCTGCACACATGTCCTTGTATGTGCTATAAGCAGATGCACATATGTAAATGCATACATATTTTGTGTGTGCCTGTAATTTATCAGTAACAGAAGAGGCAAGTAAAACTTGGGGGAAGAACTAAAAAACCTAAAAAGAAGAATCTGAATTTTCTTCTTCCTTCAGGGATTAACTGCTATTAAACTGTATGCACTATTATTAGTTTGTGTGGCACTATACACATAAATGACTTTGTTCTTGAAAAACTATGGGAGCATATGGTATTGCTTTTGGAGAGAAAGAGAAGGGAGAAACAGAGGAATGAAGACATCAATTCTAGAGACAACAGAAGCAGAACAAGAAGGAAGAATCATGGAGAAAAGTGATGCAAAAAGTGTAACAATCAGCATAGCAGGTGAATGGAGAGGAAGATATTGGAGTCAAAGAAGATCAGAGGAGAGAGTGTTAAAGTATTTCAGTGCTGAAGGCACAGAAGGACCAAGCATTACAATGGTAGGATCCTTAGATGTGGCTAACTAGTTCTGATGACTTTGGGTAGGCAGCATCAGTAGACTAAACACCACAGGTGATATGATAGAAGGAAGAGATCTGGGGAAGACCTGCAAGAAAAATATTGTTGTATTCTACTAGAAGAAACGAATAGATTAATGGGGTCTCCCAAGGAAAGTGAAAAACCTGGATCATTTAAAAATAGAATTAACAAATCATTAGCTAATGTTGGAGTAATCCTGCAGGCAACATAGATTACCTATATTAATGCTGGTGATATTTTAATATTGATAATATTTTAACTACCAATAACTTCTTAGACATAAACATATATTTATGCTGCACCTAAGCAGACTATAAAAATAATTTAAAAACAAAATCTATGTGAATTAAGCTTTAGAGAATTTGGAACAGACCTATTGAACCTGGATATAGAACAGTGACTCTGCCATCCTTTGAGGTGGTTCACTAATCTCAACAAAACATCAAGAAAATGGATCATGCATATAGTTACTCTTCATACCTATAGGAGCTTTTGATATAACTAGTTCTGTTTCACAGTTTTTTTGAGAAACTGAAGAAAAAATAAATAATACTCAATAGTTTTTGGTGGTGTTGTTTTCAATATATTGTAGTTTAAAACTGGGAGGATACGAGATCAAGAATATTTCTTCACTCAAATAGGTTGGACAAGGTGCCTTAATGTTCAAAATCTTATCTAGGTCTAATTTGCTAGACTTAAAATATTACAGAAAGGTGAACTTTCCTGACTAGTAGCCATAGATGTAGTATTAATGTTGCCTAAAACTTCCCATAGTAGAACATTTGCAAGTTGCTTGAAACTTTAAAATATTTTAATCATTTGAGTAAAATATCCCATGTAGTAGAATAACTAGAGTGGGGCAAATGAGGCACCAGTCCCAGGCACTGACTTGGAGGGGGTGTCATTATGGCCCTCTCTCCTCAGGAGGTTTTTCTACAACAGGGTAACCTGGCTATAGGGACCAGGCAGGAGCTATTATCCATAGTATATCTGTGGTGGAGGAGTATGAATGAGGCAAGTGGAATGAGCCCCCTTGGAGGCTTTGCTGTGAAAGGCACAGCCCTACGCTCAGAAGCATCTGGGGAGGTGGAGAGAAGGAGCAAACAGGTTACCAGTAGTGGCCCTTGTAGAGTCTGCACTTGTAGAGACCTTGTAGAGGCTAAGCTGCAGTCAAGACTGTGCCTCAGCTGCAGCAGCCTAATAAGATCACACTGCTACAGCAGGGGCAGGTCATATTCTGTTCCTGCTCCCCCTCACACCTCCCCTCCTGATTGCCAGTGGTCAGCATAATACCCACCACGACCTCTGCCCCCGGCACTGAAATATCTTGCTACACCTCTGATTTAACACCATGCCCTCTTGCTTGCACAAATTTTTATAGGGAAGAAAAGGGCAGCACAGCCAACATGGTTTAATGATTTCCTAAAAAGAAGCTCTGTTCTTTTTCTTGTTTAGCTATTTAAGTGAGTTTCTTTTGAACATCCATACCACCTTCAATGTTTGGAGGAAGGACCTGAAATTGGGCAAAAGGTAGCCTTTGTGTTGAAGATATCTTCTTTGCTAAGCAGTGGAAATCTCTCCAAATTTACCCTAAAAGCAGTTCACATGCTCTTGGTGGAGACTTGGATTTTAGCAGTTAAATCTTGAATTGAGCCTTTTACAGATCCTAGTGCTGATTATAATGTGCAGTCACCAACCTCACTATTTGACAGAGCAGATACCATCCTTTAACAGCTCCTATATATGACCTGACCAGTGCTGGAGGGAACATTTGAGTGGGGAAATAAGGACCTTGTGGCACTAGACAAGGAGACTGGGTGAGAAAAATTGGGTTGTTTTTTGTTACCAGAGAAAACAAGGATGCCTGCTAATAATAGTGTTTCAAACCAGCTACGATAAAAAAAATTCACACATTTTCAGTCAAGTGAAGGAGGATTTGTCTAAGCAATACCACATAGGGAATACCTACCTAGCTGACAAGGAACTGGAGTGCAGAGGGGAAACTAGAACTGGCTATGCAAAAAAATGGAAGGTATAAGGAGAGAGAGATTGTAACAAGTTGCTGGAGAAGGGAAACTGAGACTAGTTGAGGAAATGGGGCTCATATACCAATAGAGTGGAGGTAAAGGTCCAAACTTTACTGATGATTCAAAAGGTTGTTAATCATGTCTTATGACTGGATTTGTTTCAGTTTTCTTTTTTTTTTAATTACATATAGAATTACATTAAAATACTATTAACGTTGCAAAATCAAACACTCAAATATTAGGAAATATTGTAAGTAAGGCCCTCCATCAGTAAAAACAGGGGAAGAAGGAAGGAAGGCAGGCACGCATTAGTATTTAGTTGTTCTAATAAAAGATATCATCTCTACCCAAAGAGTTTGTCTGCCTTTGTGCTTAGATCAATACAGCTACAGCCAGGATCTCTGAAACATGGAAGATATTGCATTTTGCCATTTGAAATGGAAACTTCACAACGTGAAGAAAAAATAAGCCAAATTCAACAGCCTGGACTAAATATTAAGATCGATTTTATGGCCCTCTACAGCCTGTCTGCCATCTGATAACTCCAGGTAACCAGCCTGCTTTTGCAAAACGAGAGGAGTTGCAGAGACAGAGACATTCTCACAGAACAGCTTTCCAAAGACTGGCTTTTTTTATACCCGAGAGACTTCTGAACATCTTTAATTTCTCTTGCCATTCTCAATTTCTTTTTTTGCCTGAAGAAAGATATATGTGTCCAAAAGCTTGCAAAGAACAACTTTTTTGCAACTAT
>NW_017729032.1:92972021-92997462 GCF_001723915.1 Gavialis gangeticus
AAAGAACAACTTTTTTGCAACTATTTAGTTGGTCTAATAAAAAAATATCACCTCTACCCAAAGAGTTCATCTCCTTCCTGAGCACTTTAGACTCTAATGGTGAAACTATATAACTTATTATTGTATGAGACTTAGGTTTTATTATTATGAAATAAAGCATGAGTCCATATATTGAACAATCATGATAAAACAAAACATTAATAATTATTCATTCAGTGAGCATCATCTCTCCAGTACCTTGATTGAGGAAGAAAGCTGTGGAAAGAATAACACCTGATGATGTGAGCAAAGGACATGTCTTAATGAAATGATGTTATAACACAGTGTGTGTGGGAGGGGAGGAGGAAAGGAGGTGGGGCGCAACCTTTTTGGCAAACTTGCCACAAACTAAGCACTGCACCCTTTCCAAGTGCCACTCCAATCCCATTCCCATATCCCATCTAAGCTCTACTTTCTGCTCCCCTGACCCATCTGCCACTCTGCTTTCTACCCACAGCCCAATATGCTGCAGGCTGCAGACAGAGGTTGCCTGTACAGGTTGGTCACCTCTGTCATAATGTATATGCACTAGATGATTGAAGGTGTCATGAAAGGGCAATGCTTAACTCTAGCATTTCAAAACTTTGGAGAGCTTGACTTTTTCTACCTTTGAAATGTTCTTTTACGACTTTTTATGACATAGCCAATATTGTCGACCCGTAATCTAGCTAAGGGGGATGAGCAGGGCACTAGCCCCAGGTACTGATTTGGAGGGCCCACACAAAATAGCAACTGCTACTGCTGCTGGCAGTCGTGACCCACCCCTGCCACTGCCCAGGATGCAGAACTGCCCAGACAGATCTCCCCTGTAAAGCAGTGAGAAATGGTGCACTTGGTTGCCTGCCTGTAGTATATATAAGAGCCAAAGATGGGGATAATTTCTTTTAGGTTTCTTTCACTACTTTAAGTTGAATAGGTCTGTCAACTACACACCTTTCAAACACAAGTATTTTGTGACGGCTTACAACAAACTTAAATTATTCTACGTGTCTACTTGCCTAATAATCAGGGATCCTGGTTTTCTCTGTTAAAAAACAATCCCCAATTTTCAGATTAAAAAAAGTAACCCCAAATCCACATTTTTCCACAATTAAAATGAAACAGCACATATATATCTATATATTAGTGGTGTTTCATTTTAATCATGGAAAAATGTGGATTTGGGGTTACTTTCTTAATCTGAAAATTGGGTTGTTTTTTGTTACCAAAGAAAACCAGGATGCCTGCTAATAATAGTGTTTCAAACCAGCTAAGATAACAAAAATTCACACATTTTCAGTCAAGTGACGGAGGATTTATCTAAGCAATACCACTTAGTGCTAATGGCAGCTGCAAGCAGATCCCTTGCCCTAAATCTCTGCCCCGTACTTAAACAGCAAAATGCATATTAAGTACATACGATATGCAAAGTTAAATCCCAACTTCCTCACCACTTGGTAAGCACCCCCAGTAGCTAATTCTCTGAGTGACTAAGGCATATGCTAGGTTTCAGCTGCCTGCTCTCTTTCCACTTCTCACTAGTCTAGCTCTATGAGGGTGATAGACACTCTGTTTGATTCCCTGGAATGGAAAGAGGACCACTGAGAAGCTGCAGAGACAGAGCAGGATAGATGCTTCGAGTAAACCCAGCTCTCAATCCTAGCACAGGATAGCTTTCCTTCTGACATAAGAAGAGAGCATGAGTAGCAACCTCATGCCCACTCCCCCAACCTATGAAAATCAGACTGCAGATAAGTTGGAGAACTGGGTTAGAGAGAAAGGGGAAGGGAGAGAGCAGTTTGCTAGAACAAGCTAAAAAAAGCACAGGATCAATCTTCTGGGTGGTAGTGAAGGGACTTGAAGTGTTTGTTTGCATGGAGGTAAAACATTGTCCTGCTGGGACACAAAGAGGGCATAGCATTAGTTAGGTGCAAAACAAGGAAATGGAAAATGAAGTCTAGACTGGCGATCAGATGAGGACTTGGAGCATGTAAGGCATCAGGAGATGGATTAATGGAAGAAAGGTGTGACTGAAAAACTAAGAAGTGGGGAAAAAACTGAGGGTCAGCAGAGGCAGAGGAGGGATTTGGGGAATGGAGGAGAAGTTTGAAAAGCATTGGGAATTCAAAAACCTAAAACTTCATTGGTGAGCCTAGGGTCAGCAAGAAGAGGGACTGCTGCCAGAGTAGTAACTGTGCTGCCTTTGTGAGGCATGAAAGTCAGGCATAGGATGCATGGCATGTTGCAGCTAGAAGTGAAGTGTGGACTGGGAGAAAACGATAGACTGAATAGTCAGTAGAGAACCAGAAATGTATGGAGAATGCACAAAAAAAATGTCAGTTTTGGGGGTAGATGGAAAGAACAACATACAGGAAAGCTTTGGGTGAATGGACAAAAAATGGGCATAGTTTGGGAGTAGGAAGATAGAAAGAATTATTGCTGTGAGCAGAACAGAGAGATAATAGGAAGCAGATCAGAAAATGTGGATCCAGAATATTTACATAATGCACAATAGAAAGGGTGTGAAGAGGCTGTGTGTGAATGGGTTAGGAGCAGAGGAAAAACCTGTGTGATATAAAATAGAAAATGAGAAATTTATTGGTGAAGAGAGGGAGAAAAAATTACACACAGAAATGGAAGGTTATATGGAGAAAGAGACGAGCAGAGAGAGAAGAAAAACAAATGGAGAAAAGAGAAGGTTTTGTAAGGAAGGATAAAAAATAGGGAGCAGGTACCTGTAATTGTTGTATTGTTCAACAAAAGTCCTGATAGCAAAACAGTATATAAACGTCAAATATTTGTTTGTATGGTACCTTGTGGTGTGGGATGAGGGGTCTTGGGAGACCTGGCTGGGAGCTAGGCATGGGCACCTAAGGAACCTATAATATGTATGGAGAAGAGGATACTCTGCTTTATTATTTTTAAAACAGAACAAAAATAAAAACAAGAAATAATATTTTTAAACCAGTGTTCACACCAGTTGTTAAGAATGTTTTAATGTATTTTTGGGTTAGGAAAAGTATGAACATGTTGAGGCCCATGGATTTTAATATATCTTTATTGGTGTCTTAACTTTTAAGGATATCTCAGCAACCTGAAATCTAGCCAGCACTGAAAAATGAATTAAAAGGGCATTTCAAGAGCTGCTGATATTCTCTGCCAATTTTAATGGTGTATGCTCTTTTTTTCCCCAAATATCCTTTCCCCCCTATTTTAATAGCTTCTCACTAATAGCTTCTCACCCAGTTGTTGTATTAAAGACCCATATAAAGTCAAGTGTACAGTTGACTCAATGCAGCTTTAAATGCAATTTTTTATGTCAACAGCATTCTTTAACTAACACAATTATCCATCAACTTATTCTGGAATAGTTGATAATTTTGATAGTTGATACATCATTTGGGGTTTAAATTCTTGGCCTAAAATTATTTAAAATGAAGGCAATTATACTCAGTATTTCACAATTCATATTCTTTTTTCTTGTTTCTCCACCGAATCATGTCACTTCCCTGCCTTTGGCTTGCCTAACTATACACCTGCATAGCATATTCATTATCAAAATTTCAAAAGAGTAATGATTGCTGATAGAGACAACTGTACTATCCATGCACTAATAAGTGCATAGCCCAAAAGAATAAGATTTGCCCTAGTAAATGTATTACCATAATATTAAAAACCAAGACAATTCCGCAAATTTTCCACATACAAAAAACTAGAACTCTTGGTTCCAAAATGATACCTTCCAGTCGATCTAATAAAAGGTATCATTTTGGAACCAAGAGTTCTAGTTTTTTGCTTGTCTTTTTGTCTCAGACCAACATGGCTACCAAGTACACTCCTGGAGCAAATTTTCTAGTAACTAGCAATCTGAAAAAGTTGTTAACTCATTTTAATTCAGCCAGCATAGGTCAATCTTGGGAATAGGGAGCTAAAATTCTGGCAGGAATGCTGGTTGCTTTCTTATGAAGGTTTGTTTTTTGCTATCCAGACATGAAAACATCCAAGTCTGGCCAACTGATAAACCTTTCCTATTGTTCAGTTTTTAGATACTTAGGAGAGACTTGATAGAGTTTAACACCTAAAATTTCTGAAAATTCCATCTACACTGAGCATGCTCCATCTTGGGGGCTTCGGAGCCTAAGGATTTTTTCTCACAGTTGCTCTTCCCAGCAACTACAAGACACTGTAGGTGCTGACAGAAGTGTTGGTTTGTCACACAACTGGGCCCCTGAAGTGCTTAACAGCTGTGCCTTTACAGAAGTACACAGCTGCAGAGTGCTTTAACAGTGCCCGATCACGCAACAATCTGGAACCTCATTACATGAGACTTCAGATGAAGGCACTCCAAAGCAGAGTGCCTTTGTTAACTTGTGTCAGCGCTCACTGGAAGCAGGGCCAGGCTGACGAAGCCCAGCCCTGCCTCCAGTGCTGTCTGCAAAATGGGAGGGGGAGAAGGGAGGGTGGGGAGTTTCATTTGGGGTTTGCCCAGCCTGAGCTACAGGGTGGAGCAGATGGATTGGAGCCTTCCCACAGGCAGCTGGGGAGTTACAGCAGGGAGCGCGCATCTATCAGTGCCCCATGGTGCTGAGTTTCACAACTGTTCTCAACACATGTCCTGCTGAAATGTTAAGGAAGCATGGGCTTAACTTGGAATATTTTTGTCACACAGAAAAGGACCGTGCTCCAAGAATAAACCAGGAATGCATGGTTAATGAGCATATTTCCTCTAGGATTTTGGCCTCATATGCTACAGAAAGTGGAATGTGTGTAGTGAAAGTAGGTACATAAGGAATTGCTGGAGGAGAGAGTATCACTTCAATGGCTAAACAAAGATAAATGTTTCCCTAAAAGCTAGTAAGAATTATATCTTACTATAAAGTGCTAAAAGTTCAAGTAGCCTGAGAAACTAGAACCTAATCATCTCAAACTGGACTTCTAAAATCAGTCTATACTTTTGCTTTTAATCTTTTTGCCTCTTTTTCCCACCTCTAAAATGAGGACAGTACCAGCTCCTCACCTTATAAGACATGTTATGAGGAAAATTAATTTATGTATGTAAAGTGTTCAAATAAAGTTGGAATGAGTATGTTAGAAGATTGAATTTTTCTCCAGGGTAGGCCTTGAATAATATGCAATAGTGAAGAAGGTGTGAAGACATATTTGGGTAAAATACTGGATAACTGCTCATTAAGTGAGCACTGTCTATCCTAAATACTAAATAAGGCAAGGGTTTTAAGAAAAATATAATATGCAAATAAGAAGTGCAAAAATTATATACAAATAAAATAATAAAACACAAGATACATACATAGGGGCCAAATTAAATTTGCATGGGCAACTAATTCTGGCATTTCCTAAATTCTGAATGCTTGACTTTGCAACCATAGCTATCTTTAAATGTAGTTTTTTACATGTAATGTACATGTCCTTACATTCTGGTAAGGACTATTTGTCTTCTTTGTATTTATTTAGACAGGTTTAATAAGTTTGAAGCTTGTTGACTTTTGAATATATTGCCACTGCCTCTTTTGTGGTACGCCAGTAACAACTCTTTAGGAGTTGGGAAAAGCGATTAAATAACACACAAAAGATGTCAAATGATACCGTTAAGATGATTGACTTTAAAATGCAAAATAAAATCAATTGAGAGCGATTACTGGAGCTAATCATTTTAGGCTTGCCTTTGAAAAATGCATCTTCATTTACAATTGAAAACAAATGCTGTTTTTGCTGTTTAGTATTCATGTAGGTAGAGTTAGCCTGTTGACTAAAGAAGACATTATAACATAAATGCTATCTTCAAAATGTATTCTTTACTAATTTCCTGGTGTTTGTAATATATATATTTAGCTCCACGGAGGAAGTAATATGGCTCCCTTTAGTATTCCAAGTATAAATTTACTCAGCAGATTTGGTTTATTAAAATGTAAATAATGGGATATGGAACATTTGGCAAATGAAAAATCCAAGAGGGGTATAAACAGTTTTATTTATCGTTCATGTTTCAAGTCACTTATTGAAACACACCTTGCAGTAACAGCCACTGAGTATTAGCTATGAAGTTCTCATCATGGCTTGAATAGTATCTAACTGGTCAAGCTATTTGTATGGTTAATAGGTTCACAGTGTTTTAAATGTACCTCAGGAAACAACATCTTAGGTTACATTCAGAAAAAAGTACATTCAGTATGCCTATGATTCAGTTCCACATTGTTTCAAATTAATTATTCCTCTTTAATTGCTTTATATAAACAGAAATGACCTATTAATTTAAAGAAAATCTATCAGCACAGAATGAATTCTCTCTTATAAACAAGCAAGATGAACTTGACCTTGTTTGAACTTGTTTTGATGTGGCCCAGATGGTAGGCTACATGCTTGAATAGCAGGCTAGAGCTGAGGAAAAACTCATATAGCAAGATCTAGATTTATAGCTGTTTGCAAATTCCTACCTTGTATTGTCCTTTCAGCATCTGTTCTGCCCCCGCTGCGGTCAGCTTCTATCTCTGGGGTCAGAGAGTCTAGAAGCACAGAAAGGTAAGACTGACACATATTTCATTCAATTCTTATAGCCTTTTTTACAACCTGTTACTCCAATGCTGAATTACAATACAATCAACCTTTGTCACTTTTTAAAATGTTGAACAATGACTGGAGGCCAAGACAATCTTTTTTTGTAGACTATAGGAAGATTAATAAGCAATAGATTTTTAAGCCGGGGGGGGGGGGGGGGGGGGGGGGCGGGGAGTCTCCAAAAATTAACTTCTCAGGCCAATAATGTAAAGTTTTTCTAATTTCATTTGAATTAAATAATTTGTGCATATATTATATAAAATGGCATCACATTGAATTGAGACGTATCATCAAAAGGAGCAAAAAAAGAAAACTTATTTCTGCTACAGCAGAAAAACACTTTTCATCAATACAATCAACTCTGTCTGGCACTTAAACTTGGGGTTAACAACACACAAGCAAAAAGTGGCTTCTTACCATTTAGGACCCTGAGACTATCTGTTGAAGTTGCCTGTTTCAGTGTCTGTTCTGCTTGTTCCCGACGCTTAGTCTCAAATTCAAGTGCTTCCTGCAATTTCCTCTTTGCTTTCTTTTCTTTCTTTAACCTTTTCTGAATTATTGCTGGGAAAAAGAAAATCAGTATAGTCAAGTTTAGTTCTACTTATGGGTTTCTGAAATGATACATCTGCAATATTTCATATTCTCTGAATCACTGTCCATATGTAGTTATGACATGCTTCCACTGCATTGAGTTATTTTAACAATTATTCTATACTGTTAGAAGCTATATGTAATATTCAGGTACTGTTTAAATGATTCTCTGATAAATATAGGCAAAGATGTACGAAGTCCAAAATTCCACAACCATGGATCTGGTCATCAATTTTACCTTTTGCATTATCTCACATGAATATTCTCATTTCTTGCAGTTTTGTTTTCGGTTGTCTTACTCTTCCAGAAATAAGTCCACGTGAGCAGACAGCTGGTGCGTGCTCAGTGACAAGTTATCCTCTGCTTGCCTGTGTGTCTCTCTCCCACAAGGGGGAGTTGTAACTGTTTGCAGTATCCCTACTCCACCTGGGTGCTACACCTCAGGCCTGCTAAAGAGGAGGCTTAGAAAAGCAGATATGGGAACAGGAATTTGCAGTGTGATATCCTTTACTCTTCAGCCTAAGACACCAGCCTTTGTAGACTTTCTGCATTTTCAGCCATGTTGCTGCTGCCTTCCCCATTTTTCCTCATGGTGCCCAGTCTCCTTCCCAACTTACATTTCTTTAACCAAATCTTATTAGTTGTGCTCTTTTTTTATTGTGTCTCCTTTCCCCTCCACTGATTCCCTCACATTCTTTATCAAGCCAGAAGGAGGTGTATAACATAAAACTCTCTCTAAATCCTGCAATAAAGCTACCTGAACTTTGCAGCAACAACAGTGCTGGAGTACCTGTCAGACTAGACATCAGATTGCTGTCTAAAATGTATGGAAAAATATACAAACAAATTAGGTGTGCTATAAAATTAAATGTCCTGGTTCCAATCTAGCAAGCCTTCCATCTACACACAATGATCTGTTTTAACTAGAGTTCTGCTTGCAAAGAGCTTGCAGGACCAGGACAAAAATGGAGCACACAGGTGGCACTTATTTGGACAGAATTCAATATAAATCCTCATTTCTGTATGCTGTCAATGTGCTTCTCCAGACCTTATAGCCATAGATTGTATGACTTTTGTGTCACGGAGATTAGAGAGCCTTATTGCAGAATCTAGATCCCTGATGCAGTGATGTAGCATTTTAGGAGTAGCATTCTGGGATTCATATAGGGGTTTGGACCCTTGAGATCCCTTCCAATCCTATGATTCTGTGAAAGTAATGTGAACAGACCTTTGTAAATCATGGCAAGTCAAAGTAAACTGCTATAGAACATGTGAGCATGTTTCCCTCCCCCTGACCACGAGTTCCTTCCTCAGTTTTCCATAATTATTGTGCAAGTAACATGGGTCTTTCACACCTTCTTATTTCTGCCAATAACCCATTCTCTGTAAAGCCTACCACAATTCAAATGACCAAATAAGAAATGCTGTTGAAAAGTAAAAGCCATTTTTAAAGCCATATGCTAAGACCAAGGCATTCTTGGGGCAATCCAATGCATTTTGTGTCTGAACAATTCTCTCTGCATGGTACACAAGTTCTTTGGGCCTAAGACATGGATTCTTTCACTCTGCATAGTACCAACCACACTCTGTATTGGTATACACTATTGATGCATCAGTGAATTAGTAAATAAGAGTAAATTTATCATCTTCTACAAATTATAAACTAAATGCATCTTGAGTCACTTCAATGTTTTTCATGATAAGTACTTTGCTAGTGACTTTAATAAATGAGAAGCAAACATATGTTGCTTTTTGAATTAAAATGTCATCACGGCTGACACTTTGTAGATGTGACTATGGCAGTCAGAGACAGAATTAGCAAACCCTTATTGTGTAGCTGCCCACAAAAGAAATATTATCCTGCTTTTACTACCTGATCAGACACCAGTCACTAATTGGAAGACATGCATATTGGAAGGAAAAGGTACAGTAAATAAGATAAAGAAAAAAACACTGTTGTAGTAAATACAGTGACAGTTAACTGCTGTTGCCTAAAATGCCTGAAAAATTCAGATAAACATACACTAAACAAACAGAGATTTCTGCTGAATTTATATGACCTATTATGGGTAGCTATTTGGATTGGTTACCTAAAACTGGATTCATATAAAGGAATACAAGCTGTATGTGAAGAACATATGTTTATGTTCCAAGTTTTAAGTATATTGCTAGAATTCTCAAACATATTCATAGTGAGTCACATCCTGAGAATGATCTTATGGGCCTTCTCTCCCTTGCACTAATGCTTCCATTAATGTTTGTGCAGTGTCCTTTTGGAAATGATGATTGCTTCCATGGAAAATGATCATTAAAATAGCATGCAGGGATTTTTATATTCCCTTCTAGCAAGAAATGTGTTCTTAAAATAATCATACCTTTCCACTTTATTCTTTTCACCTCCTTGATTCTGTTTATCTTCAAGCACAGCCCATCACCTATCATCTTTTTATATAAAGATGGCCTCTAGGGGAGGCAACTGCCATCATTATTTTACTTTATCACATGTACCACTTAAGTGCCAAATCTCAAACCTCCTTGCTCTAACTGTCCTACCAGCTGTAATGTCATCACTAGTGGTACAAATCAGAAAGACACAATATGCAGTATTGATGATACAACAGCCAATTACCTCAGTATCCCACAGAAAAGCAGGGATTATCAAGTGATCCTTCTCAGTCTGTAATCTTAACCCCACTGCTGTACCTCAGTTTGCTTGTCTGTGAAACAGGCATACTACCCATTGTGTTGTGGGCATGTTGCGAAGCATAGAATTGTGCAGTACTGTAAAGAATACCTGAAATCCTCAAGGAAGTTGTTTATAAGGTATTATCGGTATAATCTTACCAAATTAAATAGGTCAGGTACAGTTTTAGTGAAGATTCAGTGAACAGCTGTGGGAATTATTAATAGTTATTAAGTTTAATGATTCATTCTCATCTGTTTAAAAGGTAGTGTGACAGTCATGTAGCTGTGGTGATCAAGAAATTATGTGAGAGGCAAGGATCTCTTAGGGTGATATCTTTTATTGGACCAACTATGTATTTGGGATGAAGTTAGACAAGTTTTTAAATCTCTTGCAGTTGAAAGCTGCTTTAACTATCCCAACTACACAGTTGGTCCAATAAAAGATATCAGCCTCAGAAATCCTTGCCTCTGTTTAAAAGGGAAATTTATAGTGTAACAGTCATGCCCTCTAGTGGGTAGAGGCATTAAATTAGGGTTATAGTGCTACTTAATAATGTAACCATACTCAGGATATAATACTACTGATTATGAATCCAAGCATCCTCAGTTCTACACAGACATTTCTTGCTTAGCTATTTTGTCAAACAATTAAACTACCCTAAGAACAGAATTATACATCTAGCATGCCAAAAATATAGATGACTTGTCATGATCCATGTTGAACATCCTGTGAGCACAAGAGGTTAACTGCCCCCTACAATGTAATTAAATAACAATGCAATGATAAATGCAGAAAAATAGAGTAGTAAACCTAGAAGAATACTCTCAAAATGCAAACAGTTCATGAAAAATATTTTTAAGTGCCTGACATTGATAGTTATTGTTTACAATGTCAAATAAAAGAGCTAAAATGAAATTGAAAAAAGCATCTGATGCATGCATATCCTTTATAGTGGTTTAAAGTCAACACCTGAATTGCTGTTCCTTTTACCCTAATTCAGATTCATAGCAAGCCCTTCTATGAACAAATAGGTAGCCTAGTATGGATAAACTAAAAGATTCACTATTCAATATTGTTATATCTTATTACCTCTGGGTTGCCCAAAATTGTGTATCTTATGAGATGCTTACAATATTAGATAGTTTAGTACTCATAAAGTTCAAATTGTTGTTGTTATGCTATAATAAAGAATTAACCAATAATATTATTAATATTAACTTGGACTTTATGAATGCTGAACTGTCTGATCTCCTAAACATTATTCCTATTGTTATTATCATCTAGTCACATAAAAACAAAAATAATGGTGCTAAAAATTGGTGATGATAAACAAAAATTAATAAAGGCTGAGTTTGGATTAACGGAATGCACCTCCTGCTAAAAGCCGAAATTGGTCAAAGTTTGGTTTTATATCCAACAACATGATTTCATAATTTTGAATGTGTTATGAATAAGTATATGACTGTCTTTACATCTTCATGACATGTTATGACAAAAGAGCTTCCAGCTAAAAGCTGAGAAAAGGGAAGGTCTGGGTTCAAATCCTGATCAGTTATTATGCAGGATCAGGCAAGCTACTAACTTCCTAAATTGCAGTCAGGGTGGCTATAAAATGAGGTAGAGAGAAGGGTTCTATTCAAAACCAGATGTTGCATCAGAAATGAGCTTTCCTGGGTAAATAAATTACAAAGAGGTTATGGGTGCTTACAAAAGAATCTAAGTGTTTGTGAAATACCTCTGTTCTTCTGTTCCACAGCCAACTGTTTTTCAAGAGTTTCCCTCAGTTCTCGTTCCCTGAACAACTCCATCTTCAGCTCTGTCTTTTCCAGTTGGACTTGTTTCTCTTGAGCTCTGGCATTGTCTATGGCAACCTTTAATAGGCCCTGTTCAAAAATAAAGTTGAACAGTGTAATGTTGGGGAATGTAAAACAGCTGACATAATAAATAACTGCTGTTGTTCTTCCTTGATTAGACATGTGAGATTTTACAAATGAAATAATCCTGTTACCAGGTCACTGTTACATGGGGTCACATATCAGCCTAATAAGCCTTCCTATTACCATTTTTTTATACTGAAAAACATTTTAACAGGTGGACAAGCTATCTGAAAAACACATAGGGTGAAGTTTTCAAAAAGAAAAACTTCACTCAGGCTTCATTTGTGCTTACAATGTATGCAAAAAGGTTGCAGGACTTCACCTATCTGAGACAGGAAAGCACAACAGTATCACCCTGTACAAATGAGGGCTTCTGCATCTAAGGAGGAAGTTTGTCCCCAAGTGAAAACAAGTGATGGTCTCAATATCGCCCATTTTTCAGTTTTCCAATGAAGGACAGCTTTAATTTTCATTGTGAGCTCCCTATGACCCTGGCTAGTGGGACAGCATTGTTGTTGTTCTTCTTCTAATTATTATTATTATTGGGTGCATACAGCCATTCACCACACCTGGTCTACATTCATGATACTTAAAGTCATATGAATGGAGACAGGGATTGGCCTGTACAAGCATTCACTGCCCCAGGAGCCACATGGGGAAACTGGTATAAATAATTTGGAGTGGGAAGAGACAGGATTGGGAGCAAGGGGAGTAGAAGGTCCACAGTGATGGTTGATGGGTCTGGTGGGAGGTTGGTGGGATTGGGGGGCTTGAGGGTCTTCAGGGGGGGCTGTCCACCTGGGGATGGGGACTTGGGAGCTAAAAATAGCCTGGTCATGGTTGAGGAGGTAGAAAGAACACAGATATGTTGAGGAGCTGGGCCTTCCCAGCCCCAGCCCCAGCACTGCACTCCAAATGTATGCAGGCATTCGAAAGATTGGGTTAATCCATTCCCAGTCTAAGTTAGTTTACCTCCTCAGGTGAACTAACTTAGATCTGGCCCACTATTTTTGGGGGGGATCTAAATCCGTGTGTACCAGATTGCAACTGCTGGGGCAGCCATGATGCCTCTCAGTGAAACTGCAACTCCTGTCTGGCTCATACTCTATGGCCTCTCTCTCTAGTTCACTCATCTGCCATGCCTTGATCTTACTATCAAACGGTGTTTAGGGAAGGCTACCAACAGGCCTCAGTGTGAGCCTCAAAACTACTAGTTTTCCCCTGGATCTCATTCCACTCCTCCATCCTAACAGGTCACTCCTGGCTTGACTAGGCCCCTTTAGGGCACCTGTAGCCTTAGGGGCAAATTGTATGGCTCCTTTCCCTCCCCTACACCATGCCCCAAGCCTCACAGGTGTTACAATAATGTTGTTGCCTCTGTTGGGGCCTCGGCTTCCCCAGCTTCCGTCCCTTTCAATCTCACCAGACCCCTTTGCCTAGGCCCACTATGTCAGGCCTGGCATGAAGGCACTAGCTTCACTCTAATCACTCTCTGGGTCCCTGGGCTTTTTCCACCAGGCCCCTAACCCACTAGGGCTCCTGGCCCCTATCTCGTTGTGCCCCTCCCAGACACTGAGCTCCTGGTCCCTGTCTCAGTGTGCACCTCTTGGGTAGTGAGTCTCTGTGACCCCACATCTTACTGTGTCCCTCTCAGGCAGTGGGTCCCTTCACCCTGCCCCCCATATCTATTTGGTAGCCTTATACTGGCCCTCACTGGGCTCAATAATAGCTCAGTCCTTGAGCCCAGCCCTGGCAAGGGCTCCAGGCACTTGTGTGCCTCACAGGCACTAATGGGACCTCCGAAACCACCCCTTATAGTCCCAGTCCAAACCACCAGTATAAACAGCAACATAAATATAAGTCCCTGGGCTATAACATAATAGTAACAATGAAAACAGCCCTCTTCCCCTTGAAGACGTAAAATCTTTACCCCTAATATAGCCTGCCTCCTTGCCAAGGTAACTTGTGAGCTCCTGGGGCCTCACTACTCCTGTAGGAAGCACACAGACAGTCAGGTATCCCTGGGTATCTCTCCTGGGCAGAAGCTGCTTCCCCCAGCAGCTTCCAGGGAAAGACTCCTCTGCCAGCCTCAACCTTGATCTTATATGATCCCAGGGTCTTGCCTACATCCAGTCAGCTGACTGTTTGCAGATGTCTGCTAACTGCCTCATTTGCTCTGTTGCCCTGGCAGCTGCTGCACCCTACCTGCCCTGCAGCACTCCCTGCCTGGGCTGCCTTTATCTTAAAGTAACAGAGAACCTGGGCTCTCTGTTACACCCTGTGAACATCTGCATAGAAGGACATTTAGATCAACCTAACCCAAGTTACACCAATCCAAATGTAATGGCTGTATGTACTCATTATTAGTGGTGGTGGCAGCATCATGTTTTTATTGTGTCCTTATAAACCACAAATGAGATCAGAGTCTCTTTCTAAACAGAACATAGACACATAGTCAAAAAGATTCCTAGCTCTAAAAAATCTTCTCCCTGCATTGAAGTTGCGACCCTATGGCAGAAGACAAACTACAAGTACTTCACCTTCTCTTGACAAAAAAGCAGGAAGGGATTCTCAATATCACATTCAATTTATGCTCAAGGAAATAGAAAGAACCCAAAATGGCCAATAGTCTGATAGGTATGCAGCTGGTATGTACCTGGTTAGGTACATGTAAGGGAATTTTGGTTCAAGGTCTCCTATGTCTGATGTGAAGTAGGGTCTTAAATTTGGATCTTCCATATGCCAAGGGACTAATTAGAAGATGGGTAATATGGAAGAAAGTCTCTGGTTGAAGCTGTTCTGCTCTGCATAAATAATTACACTTCAGTAGAACAGATTTCTGAATCTGACTTTCTCCATATCCCTGGTGAATGCTTTGACAACTGGGCTATAGAGTTAGTCCCTCCCTTTGTCCCAGTGAATATTTATAATTTATTTATACAAAGTGAAATAGCTCCACAAGACAAACTGAAAAATAAGGACACAGACAGACTTTAAGCTTGGTGGCTAAGCACTCACATGGGTTGAATGAGACCAAGAATCAAGTCCCTCCTGAAATAAATATTTAATTTGGAATATAAAGTCTGAAAACAACTATGACAGGACAGCTTGAAGGAAATGGCCCCAAAATAGTCAGTATCCTGGGTGCTCAAGACAGTATCTGGGGTGCTCAGTTACATGAAAAAGTTTAGATTCAAATTCTTGCTTCTAATCTGGCAGCATGAAGAATTGAGACAATATTATGCTCTTGGTAAAGTGTCCTGCCACCATGTTACTATATATTCTGAGATGTAGGGTGATCTCTTTCCAGCCCTGATTTCCAATGGAGAACTGTTAATGTCTTAATGAGTTACTGAAAAAAGAATGAAATATTGGAAATATTTGCAGAAAGGGAAAACGGGTGCCCACCAAGTTCTCCTCGTCATGTCTCTTCTTCTAGCATTACTGTTTTCAAGGTCTACCAAACCACGTCCTCCAGACTCCTTATTAAGAATCCTTTTAAGAATTTTAACCATCTTCTTAGTGGTTTTCATTCCTTTTCATACTCAACATTTTGCTTCAATCTTCTCTAATTCAGGGTTCTATCCTTCACAATGCTAGCACACTCAAAGCAAAGGGAGTGATCCTTCTGCTGTATTTAGGACTGGTGAAGCACCACCTGGAGTACTGATGTGTAATGTTGGGCACTGCACTTCAAGTAAGACATGGAAATACTAGAAAGAGTACAGAAGAAAACAACAAAAATGATTTGAGGTCACAACATGGTTGGAAGAACTGGGATTATTTAGTCTGAGAAATGGAGGACGGAAGATGGGACAACTCTCTTCAGATACCTGAAGGCTGCTTATAAAGAAGATGGCGATGAACTATTCTCCGTATCTGTAGGGGAATGGACAAGAAAATTGCAATGATGAAAATTTAGGTTGGCTATGATGAAGGACTTTCTAAATATGAAAGTGATTAAGCACTGAAATAGGTTATCTAGAGGGGTTCTGGAATCTCATACTTTCAAAGATTTTAAAAGCAGGTTGGACACAATTGTCTGGAATAGTTTAGAAAGGGATGATCCTGTTTTGAGCAGAAGCTGGACTTGAGTAACTGAAGTCCCTTTCATCCATATTTTTCTACAATTCTGTATTTCATAAAAATAGTTTAAAAGTTGTGATAATCCTCATGAAAAGACAGAAAAACTGTTTAAAATATTTATAAAGAAAGTCATGTTTCCATTATGAAACCTCAACAGAATTTTATGGGGCTAAACAAAATCATACATACATGTTCAGAACCAAGAACAACTTAAAATAAAAAAAATCCTTTTGCAGAGTATTTTTAAGTTTTAATGAAAATCTGTACTTTTTCCAATATTTTTTCTTAAAATAAATCTATTTATTTAGATCCTCACAATCATTTTTCATATACAGGACACTTCTGAACTAACAACTATTTTAAAACAGTGGACAAAAATGTGTGTTTTACTTCTATTATGTTATCCTCTTCTGATACTGCTCAACTTCAAGAAGATTCTAATCTCCTCCCTTTTTTCTCTGACCAGAGTATGTGGATAACCCAAATCACTCATAATCCAAATCAGGAAAAGCCATATAAAAAGCCTCCCTGATGTAAAATAAATTAGCCCAGAATTTCTAAGCTGCAAACTACCCTCCCCCGCATTCTGACAATCCATCTTGTTTAACAATAAAATCGAGCTGCTAAGGCAACTGCCATCTTTACTCAATTCAGCAACATTCATGTACATGTTTCTTCTTCATCAGGAACAAACAATTAGTAACAAATGAAAGAGATCATTACATCAAGTGCCCTTTTAGATCACCCCAATTAAAACTTTAGTTTAGCTGTATTTTAATTCTAAGATACCAAATTCTAATTTTCTGCTCTGATTGCTCTTGTTGACTTATCTTTGAAAGATGTACTCTCAGTGCAAAGCCTAGAGATTATTTAGCAAGACGCCAATGTTGGCACCACTTAATGTGTTGATTGGTTGTATTATCAGTAGCAGTTTAAAATAAATTACTATTAAACTATTATTGTCCTTGGCTGACAAAACACAATATTTTGGTGTTCTTTAAATATGAAACAATCATTATGAATAAAAATGGAAAAAAGACTGAACTGCACCACCAATGTGTGTAATTTTATATTAGGAACCTCTGCAAAGTATGAAGTTGCTAAAAACATATTAAATTTCTATTGAATTTCTACACCATACCTCCTCCCCCAACCCTTCCTTTTTTTATACTTGCTCCTAACATCACTAATGGTAATACATTACCTATTGCTGCTGATTATGTCTGAAAAATATTAGCTTTTTGGAGCCAAGACCCACTAGGGACTACTTATAAGCTATACAAAATTAAGTTTCATTTTTAGAAGTTAAATCAGTGCACATCAGTAGGCGTCCAATGTGGGAAAAAAATCTGCAGCAGAGCCAAACTGATGTATATGTAAAAGTGCTGCTGCTGCCAATGACAGCTCTAATGCAAAAATACTGGAAACATTCAATATCTGCCTTCAATACAGCAGGGGGCTGGGAAAAAACAACTAAAGAGTCAGCATTTAAAAATCATCAGTACACCTCAGAACAAGCAGCAATAATAGTCATTCCAAGTTGTGTGAAATTCTATGAATTCTACTAGTAGATCATCTGCAAAAGATTACACAAAATAGAGTATGTCCAACTTGTATTTGCTATGGCTAATCCTCTAAACTGATATTAAATCAATATGCTGCCAATGACAATGAAAATCAGTGCAACAGAGGACATTAACAAAAAGAAATATTTCCCTGTAGGGAAGGTCAGTTTTTGTGGAGGCTGAATAATAATAATTGTAGTAAACCTGCTCAGGATCCAGATCTGTTTGTAATACAGTATAGTTCTCTCTATGATAAACTAGGGCCAGGCTTTCAGGGCAAAATGTAATTCTCCCCCTTTATACTACTATTAACAATATTTTCTAACTTACATTTAATGCTAAAATGTTAAATATTCACACAGAAGCTCCTTTTTCCTTAAATATTTATTTATTTATTTCCAGTTATAAATTCTTCAAGAGAAATTTTCTTACAAAAGGATTATTTTTTCCTTCTCATATTACCATAACTCAAGTAATTTGAGTACAGGGCAGACTATAGATCCCATTGGAAATTAGACTAACATTACACTTGGCCACAAGGCCAGGATCGTCCTTTATTATTTTTAGAAAGTACCAAGGCTGAAACTGACAAAAATAAATTATATGACTCTTCAAAGTATATATTTAAAGTATATATTTTTGGTAGAAAGTGGAAAATACAAGGAAGTTCCTTTTCTCTATAGTCAGGCCTACTGCATGTTCTATGGACCAGAACCTTCTAAGGAATAAATATGAAGCAATTACACTAGAATACAATTAAGACAGTTTACTAGATGATAGAAAATATAAAGAATAGAGTGCATGCTTTAGCTTAACTTGTGCCATTGAGAAGAAGGCTGTATGTGCCCCTGTGGCATTTACTGAGTTGCTTTACAGCAGCTGAAGCTCGGTGAACCTATAGAATTCACTTAAAGATTTTTGTTCCTTCTTAGTTTACAAATTCTTTGACTTTACAAGTTTATTCATTATTAAAAAAATTATCCAATGAATGATTTACAAAATGTATATCGACCTGTAGATTGCTGGCTAACTCTTGTCCACAGCTAATGTTTTGAATATGCTGTTCATAATTGATTATTCCCTCTGTTGAATAAGTAACCCAAGAAACATTGGGTTTCTGTATTCTTCCAACAGATGACTCTTGAAAGAGCTTTTTTTAATACCTCCAGTATGAATACATCGGCAAATGCACACTTGCACAGGTATATGTGATATTCCCTTCCCATTAACATCCTTATGAAACCAGAAAAGAAAGAAACCCTTACTCGCCTGAATTAAACCACAGGGCAAACACTGCTGAAGCAAAGCTGCAGATTTTGTTTGTGCTAATACCTGCAAGTATTTTTCTGTAGTATTCATTCGTATCTAAGTGCAGTGCAAAAAACTTCCAACTCTACAATTAGTCATCTTTTTTTTCTTTATTTTAAAATAATCTTATTTGTAAACTTCTTGTGGATTGCTCTTTTAATTAGGATGGCATGCTTAAAAAATGTGCTCATATTTAAAAGGGATCAGTAACAAAATAGTACAATGCCAACAGTCGCAATAAGATTCTAAATATGAGGGTGCCATTTATTGGGCTAAAGACATAAATGACACATAAACCAGTATAAGAGACTGGACACTGCTTCAAATATGTAACACAACAAAAGTTCAGTGTATATAAACTGCTTTCAAAATTACCAAAATGAGTTTAAGATGAACCCGAATGGATGTAATATTAGACTTTACTGATTTAGGTTAAACCAGTTTATTGAAACCTGTCCCAGATTACCTCCAGATTTAAGTTAACTCACAGTCTCCCAGCATGCCAGGATGCTGCAGGGTGGGTGGGAGGGCTAGACTTGGCCCAAGCTGTCTGCTCCAGCCAAGTAGGGAGGCAGGCTTAAGCATTCCCCGGCTTCTGGCCTGGGCCACAGCAGACATGTGACTGCATTTCCAGAATTAAAAGTGAATTTCTGTTCACTTGTTTATCAGTTCTATCTGTGCAGCTTAGATTAACCTGTGAAGACTGAATCGTTTCAGCCTTGGGCTTTTTTACTATTTGTCCTTAGCCTTGATGTTAATGGTAGAGAGACAGGCTGCACAATAAGGTCCTAAAACTTAAAGTTGCTTTACTGCTACCACAGAATATTGCAATGAGCCATTAATGTACTATATTTCAGGGCAGTGATTCTGAACCAGGGTGCTACAGTACTTGAGAGTGCCTTGAGATACTCTCAAGTGTGCTGTGAGGTGCCACACAATGTTAACAGTGTTAGGTTTACAAACATGGTTCACAAAATAAATCCAGAGATTTCAAAAAGAAATCCATAGTTTTTGGTCCTTCTGAGTTCTTTGCAAAAGAAGAACTGCTTTACTTTTATTTTGTAGGCAAAAAAGAGGGAAAACTAAGAGCTAGCATGTTCCAATAGGTGCCTTGAGTCTATTGAGGGTTAGCTTGAGTCTAAAAAGTTTAAGAATCACTGCTTTAAGATAATACTGTAGTAGCCAATGGCTCAATGGCAGAATACTATAGTATTTTATGGAGAAGAAAAAAAGTTATATACATGGAGAAAAGGACCCACATCACTTAACTGCACCTGTTTAGCAAAAAATACTCTCAAGTCCCTTTTCATTATTAAGTCCCTGTACCCCTGCCCAAATAGAAGCAGCTCTTCCTTGGTCAGGCTCCTTTACCTATGTGTCTCCGCAGTGCCTAGAACAAAGTGATATTTTATTATTTATTTTATGAGCGATAGTTATTATTTGCATTATCACACTGCTGTGTCAGAATTATGACTCAACTGTTCTCATTGCTATATGAACACATGCAAACTTATCATACATACACCTAATGAGAAAATTGTAACTTTGTTAACTACTTTACAGATACAAAATAAAAAATCAATATAAAACTAACCATTTTATTTTTGCTTCCATAAGTGCTTTGAAAGAACTAACAAAAATAAACCCTAGACTTATAAAGAAAGAAACCACACTGCAGGCTAAGAAAAACAGGAAAAAAGTCTACAAATTTCAGCAGTTGCTTTGATAAGCAGGCCTACCTTGCACTGCTTTACAACTGGAACTATACCACTTCGCAATAGCTGAGACTTTAACCCTATCTCTTTAAACATAATATTAAAGACCTGAGTTTATTTTCAAAATGTTTAAGTCCCTTCCTCAAGTATATGAAGTACAGTAATCACTAGGCAAGCAGATTTGCCACTACTGTGTATAGGGTTGTTTGCTAAGCATGGGTTTTAAGCAGAAATAAATTATTGACAGTGGTTTTCAAAAAAAGAAAATCAGCTTTTCTACACAGGTAGCAAGATGATTAGTTTTTAAATGATACCCTAATAGCGTGTTTGCACAGGGTAGACAGGGAAGAAACTTCTTGGAGGAAAGTATATTGCTTGGAAAGCATCCTTTACCACTGGGTGCATGTGAGAGATTTCCTCTCATTCATGGAAACTATCAGCACTGATCAAATCCAGAAGTCTTGTCCAGCTTGGTTAAGCTGATAGGCTGTCTGCATAATATGGGAACTCAAAGTAAAAAGCAGGAAAGCAGTACACTACAATTAGAAAAGACACGAACATTTGTATGTGTATTATGGCCTTTTATTTTTAACCAGTTCACCAAAGGTGAGAACAGGAATAGATGCCTAGGGGAGTTGTGGACTCTCCATCACTGGAGGTGTTCAAGAGGAGGCTGGACAACCACTGGTTAGGGATGATCTAGGTGTAGCGATGCCTATGTTTTATCGTGGGTAGTTCCCAGGCTACTGGCCTTTGCTGGTTGCCCAATCTCTCACTTGATGCCATGTGTGCCATGGTGTTTTTAAGCCTTCTTCAGAGGCATTGTGTGCGGGCTGCATCCAAGGCTGGGGGTTTTGACTGGGCTGCGTCAATGCTCCTGCTGGGACCAAAGCCGGAGGTTCCTGTGTAGAGGGTCTTGCCTCTGCATTCAGAGTCAGACCCATTGCCATATTTGGGGTTGGGAAGGAATTTTACTCCATGATCAGATTGGCATGGACTATGTGGGGGTTTGCCTTCCTCTGTAGCAGGGGGCATGGCCCTCTACCTGGGAACTCTTGAGCATATATTGACAACATTTTATAGAAGCAGGACATTGGCTGCTGTGGTCCCCCTGTTTTCCTGTGGCAGGTTAGGGCATTAGGTCTGTGCTGTGTCAGGGTTAAGGGTAGTCTTATGTAGCGTTTAGATTATGGATTTTATAGGATGATTTGAATAGGGCTGATCTTGCCTTAGGCAGGGAGTTGGACTAGATGACCTCTGGAGGTCCCTTCCAGCCCAATTTCTCTATGAAAGGTAACATTAAAAAAAAGCAAAATAATCTGAAGCCCACATTTTCTGAAAGAGGAATCTGAATGCAGTATCAGCAAATTAATCTATACTCATTTATCTTGCAGTAGTGCAACACTCTCATATTCAATCACAAGATTAGCTAACTTGTTGATGCGAAATGCTTTGCTCATTAGTTTGCTGTCCAATGATATCAAGTACACACATTTGTCAAAAAAAGTTAAAATTTTACAAGACACTCGAGCTTATGCTCTACTGTGCACTCATATAAATATAGTTCAGTGATTACTGCTTATCTTTTTATGAAACAAAAATCGTGTTGTTTTTATTCTTGCAGCTTTGTTTGAGAGTTTTTCTCTTATTGAAACATCTGCTCTTCTGGTTTGCACTGTCAGATGTAGGAGACTCCCAAGCCATAAATACTGTGAGTCATACTGAATATTCAAGTAAACCATGGGCAAATAACAACATTTAGCTCTTATATATAAGGCCTTTTCTCCATTAAGCTCAAAGCACTTTACAAAGAAGTATCATTGTCCCCATATTGCAGGTTGAAACACAGAGGCACACTTATGAAATGATTTGACCAGGGTCACACAACACGACATATGCACTATTGGAAAGAATCCAGGTCTCTTGACACCTATTTCTTAATCCTGTCGCTGGATAATGATACTCCATATACGTAGGTGCACAGGCACTTCAGTGCTTTCCTTTGTACATAGTACAAGTAGCTAGACTATGAGGTCTGGGCTCTGTGGAGGATGGCGCAGCAGACATCCCTCTCCCAAACACTGTGGAATAGCAGTGGAGCTGCCACAGCCTCTTCTTTACACTGGAGTAAAGTTTTGGATATGCATATACCAGAACAGAACTGGAGGAAAGGAACCAAATAGTTGTGTCTGGCTGAGACATTGCCTGGCTTTGTCTTTATTTCCACTGATCAGTTGCATGTCAATGCACAGGAAGTGGGCTGCTCCAAAACTGACTATGCTCACTAATGATTCCTTGATTCTTGGGTCCTCTAAATAGTGAAAATGGACCCTAATTTTTCCCTTTCTGTTGCAAATCAGTGTTTCTACCTGGTACTATTTAGCCATACCTGTGTGTTATACATAACTATCCACTCACCTCCAAATGCAAGGCTCACATGAAGATATTGATACTGAAGCAGTGTTAAGATTCAGAGTTTTAATCTGATTACCTGCCCCTCCCTGAGTTGTTTACAGGTAGAACAGAAACTAAGATAACCCTGGCTAGTAAGCTGTTGCATTAACAGATTGACTCCCTAAATTCCTTTATTTCAAAAGGCAAGCCAAACCATATTTCATTAACTTAAATAAAATGCCTATTATAATGTATTTCCTCTGTGTTTGCTGTAGAAGGGTTTTTGTAGGAAAAATGTGGTGAAAGACTATGTTTGGAAGTTAATAGTTGCCGATGCAAGCACAGCTAGAGTGAGTATGATATTGCTAAACTTTTCTGCACTACCATTTTGCTGCAGCATGAAACATATAGCCATATGGTTGTACAAATTCCATCTGTTGACCACATGATCACTGCATGTGTGGGCAAAAAATTCTTGTCTCTAATCACAAACACAACTATCTTGGCTCCATGCTACATGCAAGTGTAAATTTTGAATAATGTTTGAGTCAGACTGTACTGTACACACAATAGACATCCTGACTACTAAATAGGAAATCTGCAGAAAATTGAGTAATACTCTTTGAAGTCTATTCTTTGAAGATAGTGCTTTAACTGAAATAAGCTTATTTGTAAAATAAATGCTTTTTGTGAATGCCTTTTACATTAGACATTTTTTAAACAACTTAACATGTCATTTCCACCTTGGCACTCCAGGACTTTAAAGTAACTATTTATTAAGGAAATGTTTCTCTGTTAAGTAAATGAGATAAACCTAAGCAGTAATATACATTTCATTGGCCTGTAATAAAAAGAGCATTTAAGACAAATGATTTTAAGCATACAAATGCCACTTTCATCTACATCTCTGCTGTGGTTTAATATAAAATCTGTATTTTGTTGTACTGTAGCTGACGATTTCTAAACTCATTTGATTGTTGTGGTTCCTTTAATACCTAAATTACTACAAAGTTTCTGTAAATTAGTTGATTCAAATATGAATTGATTAAGCTAGAATGGTTGTATTAATTTAGACAAATCTGCCACTAGTTTTGTCCCTTTAAACTGATCTACAGAAAGGCCTACCTGGATGTTAGTCAGAAGGGTCTCTATGGAGGACAATCCATCAGGGAATAGAAAAGGAGATGGAAAACCTGGTGGTAGTGGTTGCCCATGCCCAGTTAGAGAAAGTTTGTCAAGGCTGTCTCTTGCGGTTGGTGTGGAGAGCGGGGTCTCATCTGTATGTGATTGAAACAAAAATATAGAACAAGTTACGCTTGTCTGTTTTTATTAGACCTCAGTAATGGCTTCCCTAGTGGTTTCCAGAACATTTATTGCAAATTGGTTCCTGCTATCAGGAGAAAATGCTTTCTGCTGAATTTTCTTTAATGAAAAAGCTGTGGAGATACAACAAGATAACATTAATGAGTAACTTTATAAGCCTTTTAAATGCAGTCTCTAATGAGACTGAGTTTACAGTGCCATAGAATCTTTTTAAAACAAATATTATCTCACATATACTTGTGATAATATATTCAGGCTGACTTTATGGGCACCTTCCCAATTATCTCATTTTAGTTTGTGTTCTATTTGGATTGACAATAGAATATTTTCTAGCACGACATATATTTTATATAGAGTAGTATTTGCATTGAAGGCTTCCCACACCGTTAACCCTTCACAGCTCCTGATGAATTCATATATTCACTGAAGATACAAAAAAAGGGCAAAACTACATTGGTTCATTGCTTTTCTCTAACAGAGAAATAATACCTGGTTCTTGCAGATCAGGTATGTTTTAACAATAACTGAAATTAAAAGTATGGTTAGAACCACGAGCCTATTCTTTTAAACATGGATCTTTTAACAATTAATGCTAAATTCCTATGTAGAATCTTTATAACTATCAGAACTGATCATTTGTGACATCACAATGGGAAAAAAACTCTCACTAGTAGAAAAATTAAAGAGTAAAGTTTCAGTCATAATTTATGAGATTATAAAGTAACATATGTAAAGCAAGAAAAAAAAAAACAAAAACAAAAATACTGACCCAGACACTCCCACAGTCAAATATGCTTTTATAATTTAAAATAATGTAAAGATTGGTGTTGATGAATTACAAAAGTTTGGGTCAATTTCATTATTCCAGACATTAATTTGGCTTCTCTATGAGAAAAAACATCTCTACAAATTGCTCTTCTTTAAGGTTACCATATGACTGGGTTTTCCCAGACATGTCCTCTTTTTTGATCCCCTGTCCTCTGTCTGGGTGGGTTTTTAAAATGCAAGCACATGTTCACGTTTTTGCTCTGCTTTTTCCCGGGACTTCCAGCTTGGCTGCTTGGGGCTGGGAGCACCAGAGGAATGTGATTGGCTGTCGGGGGATCATGTGCTCTGCACACGGCCCCCAGCAGCTGCTTGCAGGTAGGAGAGAGCAGCAGAGCGGCTGCATGTGCTTTGGAGCTGTGTGGACAGCAGGGCTGGGAGGGGGCAGGGGGTCATGAGTGAAGGGCACTGGCAGGGCAGGGCACTGTAGGTTAGGAGGGAGAGGAACTGGCAGGGCTGGGGGGCTGTAGCTTAGGAGTG
>NW_017729032.1:92997543-92999307 GCF_001723915.1 Gavialis gangeticus
AGGGGCAGAGGCAGGGGACAGACATATCACTCCCCCCCCCCCAAACATCCCTTACCACTCTCCTCCCCCACCCCTCTGCCTCTCCCTCCCTCCCCAACACAGGTGTCTTATATTTTGATACTGAAAATATGGTAACCCTACGACATTAATTTATATAACCCAGAAATGTGCAATTGTCATTCTGGTTAAAACTGTATAGCTGTTTTTTTAACTGCATAGCTAGCTAAATTAACATGCTAAAAGTTGGTCAGACCATGACATGGGTGGCCCACCCCGTTCCATGGCCTATGGATCAAAGTACAATTAAAACCGGCATATATTCCTGATGTAATTATTATCTCTGCATAATTATCAGCTCCTCCTTCATCCAAGTGTAGTCAGGGGCGGGGGGGTGTATACATAGTCTACTATCTATCTATCTATCTAAAGATGATAGGTAGATAGATAGGTAGATAGATAGATAGATAGATACACATATTTGCCTTGTACTTTCTCTCTTTCTCTGTATACACACATACAGAGAGAGAGAGGGAGAGAGAGAGTACAAAGGAAATGCATGTGTGCATATGTACACACTCATACATACATAAACATGTGCAAGTACATGCACATTTCCTTTGTACTGTACTTAGTTTCAAAATGGTAAACTAACTTATTTCACCATTTAACATAGGATAGCCTATAAATTGGGAACAATACTGTATACAGTTTTGAAATTTATCTGGGAAGATCCATCTGTATAATTTAGTTAAGATGTAGATATATTATTTTCTTAAATGGACATAATCAGGAACTAGACAGTAATATTGCCCTCTCCTCTGAGAAAGTCCTAGATTAAAGCTGTTCTGCCCCTAAGGCAAAACAATAACTTAGAGTCATTATTTGGTTTTCCTCTTGCTCCAGAAGGAAGTAATCTGGGTCAGCATTTCACCATGCCTGGATTCCCTTCTAATCTACACCAGCTCACTTCTTTTTTGCCAGCATCTGCAGTGGAAGTGTCAAAACTTCATCCATTCTGTGTTCCTGCAAACTAGGTGTTAAAAGCAACCCAGAACCTGCTTTCAGAACCTATTCTCCCTACTGAGCTGCGATTCAAGATGGGAGTAGCCTATATGAGAAAGAACTTTATGCCCTTTTCTTTTCCTGTGCAGAACAACTGACACCTTTCCCTTTATGCATCCTGCAACTGTTTACACATTGTAACTAATGTGACATCTTGGTAAAAGCCAAAGGAAAATCTTCAACAGGTCACAGTTACATAAGATTGTGCAACTGCACTATATCTCCCTGTGTTTTCTAGTCATGTCATAAACAGGGGAGAAAAGATAACTGCAGATTTTTTAATCATTTCCCATCGAGTTAAAGCAGGCTCTATATAGAATGTGCCCTGTGGGTATATACTTCCCTCGCTGTTCATCCTACCACCCTTTTATTTCCCCAGCTATTTTGGTGGGTACTAGATTGAAGATTTTTTTCTTCACTATCACCATTCCACAAGAGAAGGCTGAGGGGGGACCTGGTGACTGTCTATAGACTCACTAGGGGGGACCAGAAGGGTTTGGGGGAGACGCTGTTTCCCCTAGCGCCCGCTGGCATAACAAGGAGTAATGGGCACAAGCTGATGGAGAGGAGGTATAGATTGGACATCCGCAAAAACTACTTCACAGTTAGGGCGGCTAGGAGCTGGAACCAACTTCCAAGGGAAGTGGTGCTGGCCCCTACCCTGGGGGTCTTTAAGAAGAGGCTGGATGCCTACCTGGCTGG
>NW_017729032.1:92999474-93015121 GCF_001723915.1 Gavialis gangeticus
CTTGTTTTTGGGGTTTTTTGTTGTTCTCCCGCCCTGGCGGGGGGTCGGGCTAGAAGATCTACTAGGTCCCTTCCAACCCTTAATCTATGAATCTATGAACCATAATACACTAGAAATACTAAGGCACTTAATTAGGAAAAATAAACTAGATACTGCAACTCTCTGCAATAATGTAAGAATTCATGGACTTAGGCTCACACTTGCAAATTTTTCCCTTGAAATCCTGTTCTAGCTATGATGAGTTATGACCACATGCTGTGTTCCAAACTGCTGTCATAAACAGATATCGCTTCATTAATTTCAAAAGAAAAACAAAAAAGTGGTAAGAATATCTTGATAGAGGCTTGCACAAGCACAAAGGTTCAGAACCATTTCTGACTTGCAGAACTAAAAAAAAGAAATCTGTTGTCAGTCACAAATGTGGATTTGCCAAATCACTATCATACTTCACAAATAATTTTAAAAGTTGCCTCTTCATTTGTTTAATGTTAATTAAAAATGGATTTTATTTATAGATGATGCATATATGCTTTTTATTTTCTAATTGCTACAATCTTCTTATGGATCAAATCATGTTCATATGAGCAGTTCCACAGAAATCACATAACTAGTGCTTTGGTAGTGTGAGTGGGATCTTGCTCTCTTGTTATTGCCCCCACCCCAGCCAAGCAAGCAAGCAAGCAACAGGCATAAATGAAACAAAACAGAAACCATGTAGCATGCAGAGGTGTAACTAGCTAGGTCTGTGCCCGAGGCAGCAGAGGTGGCAGCAGGGGCTGGGCTGGCTAGGCTATGGCAGCAGCAGTGGCAGTTGCCATTCTTGTGCCCCCTCCCCCCAAGAGCTCTCCCCTATTTATACTACTGCCGGTAAGGAAGGTAGGGACATCTTATGCTACCTGGAACAGTGTAGAATTTAATTAATAGTTTTGATTTTAAAAATGTTATTGCCCTAAAGTATGCTAGATCCAATCAGCCCACAAAGTCTTTGTCCCTAAACCTGCCACCCACCTAGCACAGATTTTACTACACATTTTGCAGTCAATTAGCAATCCAAACATTTTTAAAGTTTCCTATATTTTTGTGTGCTTACAGCAAGCTTTTGTAAGATGTCTTGGAAATGTTTGGAACAGTTTTTCAAAAAAAATAAGGTAACCCAAAAAGGCTAAAAACTATATTGAATTATATCAGTTTTAAGTAACGTCCAGACACTAACTTTCTAATAAATAACAGCAACAAATTTACACTGAAGGGTAAACCTAGAGAGATGAACTCACTGTGAACTTATTTTAATGAAACTTTAACTGAGAGAAAAATTCAGACTAATGTGACTTTGTTTTCTTGATGTCCCATGTGAAATAAACTTTGAGTATGAGTATGTTTGAAAAAGAGCAAATGTAGATATTATACACAGGAAGCATGGATATTTGTGAATGTGAGATAAGCAATGATTGAGAGAATCTTGAAAAAAAATGTGTTTTTAAGAAAAGCCACATTGTAAACATCAGCCAATTAAAACATAATCACATACCTTAGTAGCAAAATAATATGACCCCCCCACCCCGTACCATTAAAGTATTTAAAAAATCTTCCACTTATGCAAGCTCTTCTCTTTACAATTCAGTAACTGGGCACTCCTTCTAAATAACCATTAAACTACAGTCTTGTAAATTGAGGTACTGCCACCTCCCTCCTGAGAATATTCTTATTACAGGAGACCCTTTTTAAGAGGCACAGATCTGGCTTTCTTCATCTGGACCCCTAAGAGCCATTATCATGTGGTACAGTGTATGTCACAGATAGGAGAGGAAATAAAGCAATCCAGAACCCCCGTGATTCTCTACTACCAAATCCCCTCTTCACAAAATAAGATAGCAACCTGGCATAACCTTTAGTTACTGTACTACAGTACAACCTGGCATAACCTGTAGTTCTGTAGATTGAACCAGTATACATCAAGACTTGAAACAGGCCAGCAGAAACTGCCTCCTGTCTGTGCTGCACAGGAATGAGTCCGATCATTGTTTTGTAAGTTACACTACTTTAGGGTCACATACACTGGACATTTACTGAATTGTAACTTGTATCACCATGATCCTCAGCTCTGAATTTGCAACAAGTTTTTAACATATATGAATGAATACACACACACATATTTCATTTTTAAAAAGTTATTCTACTTTCCAGAAACGAATGTGTTTTTTCCAAGTCAGTGTTTATCTGGGGATAACAACTTGTTTGGGCCAGATACAACAGCTGACATTTTGTAATGTATTTGTTTTCCTGACATTTTGTTCCCCCCTCCCTCAGTTAGCATGGAAACATTTATCCAGGAAGCTCTGATATTTACTTAACAAATAAAAATGGATAAAAGCTAAATAATAGTGGCTACTCTTTCACTTGCTTCCTTAAAAATAAATGTGGTCACTTCAGGATCATTCCCAACTGAACTGGAGAATGCTGCAACTATCAGACTTCAACAGCAAGAGATAGGATCATCACCTAGAGAAAATATCGTACTGAGCCCTGAATTTCCATAACTGCTTAACTATAGTGATGCTTTTGTTCCATTTTGAAATGTTTAAAATGTAACCATTCTTGAAACAGGCACATGATTGCTATGATTGCTTTACATATTTTTGCAGAGGAGTACGTAGAATTTGTTCCATAGTAATTAGAAGGGATCCTGGTTTTCTCCGATAAAAAAAATCCCTAAATTTTCAATATAAAAAAATCCACATTTTTCTGCGATTGAAATAAAACACCACTATCTATCTATCTATCTATCTATCTATCTATCTATCTATCTATCTATCTATCTATCTATCTATCTATCTAAAAGCCTTAGTCTGTCTGCCTGTCTGTCCATAATGCTTTACTCTCACTCTGACTGGCTGACGGAAACAACCAATCAGTGTGCTCCAAGAGCATTCGGAGAGATGGTACAGCAGAGCTTGCCATGATGGGGAGGACACAGGGGATGGAGTGGTGGGGAGAGGGTGAGGCCAGCACTCCTGACCTCATCCCCCCTCCTCCCTGCAGGCAGTGGCAATAGAGCAGGGGAAAGGGGAGAAGTAGGCCCATTCCTCCTCTTTTCTGACCAGGTGAGAAGCAGGGGCAGAACATGGAAGGGTGCAGGGGGACATGAAGCCACCAGGCCCTAACAAAAGGGGAGAGGGGGTACGGAGGTGCTGCCACCGCCGCCGTGTCCTGACACTAGCCCTGAAGGGGAATGGGAGGGGGAGAAGGAGTTGTCTCAGCCCCAAACTGGCAGGGGCAAGGGGGGAGGGCTGCCCCATTTGCCCCTGACTGGATGAGAAGCAGGGGCAGGGCCAGATGCCACCTGCCATGATGGCGGGGAGCACATTGTTGCAGCATCTCCACTGCCGAGCCCTAACAAAATCTGGCAGGAGAGTGGGGGAGCAGGGGCATGGTGATGGCACCCTGCCACCACCACTGCTGGGCCCTGCCAACAGCCAAGAGGGAGGGATTGCAGTGGGGAGGGGAGGCAGGCAGACATGGGCTGGGTAGACCCGGAGTGTGGGGGGTGGTGGGGCAATGGGCCCAGACCTGAAGAGGGGAACCTGAATTACCTGTCATTCTTGACAGGCAATTGGCTAGTAGATAGATAGACAGATAGATAGATGAAAAATTGGAATTTTTTTTTAATCAGAGAAAACAAGGATCCCTGGTAATTAGTATCTTCTTAGTGCACATAGTCAATGTTCTTGTACTTTTTGTTGAATTTTCTTAACAATAAATTATATAAATATAATGCTCAAGGCAAGGACTTCATCTTAATTCTTAAACTGATAAAGATGAGAACTGAAGCCAGTATTTTTTCTATATTCTATCAATCAGCATCAGTCAGATTCATATTAATAGCAACTGTTAGATTTCATTAGAAATTAGTACAGGCTACAAAATTTGGATCTGGATCCACATCTCTAAAATTAAAACTATTAGATATAAAAGATTAATTTGAATTTCCTCTATTCTTAATTTTTGACCGTTTCTTTTTATTAATTCCTTTACATTCTTAGAGAAAACCTGTAATTCAGATGATCCACCAAGATGCTGTATAACTTCATACGTAATCTTTCCCTCAAGAGTTCTTTGCCTGAGAAGACAATGTCTTCTTATCAGCATGGATCCTGGTTTTCTCTGATTTAAAAAAATCCCCATTTTCAGTTAAAAACATGTAACCCCAAATCCACATTCTTGCATGATTAAAATGAAACATCAATCTCTCTCTATATATGTATATGTATAGTAGTGTTTCATTTATATCATGGTAAAATGTGGATTTGGAGTTACTTTTTTAAAAAAATGAAAATTGGGGATTTTTTTTAAATCAGAGAAAACCAGGACCCTGCTTATCAGTTCTTCATCTGTATAATGGCCCCAGTCAGACAACGTCAACAGAGCACATTGTAGGAGGATGGTAAAGGTTATCATCAAATGTGATAGGACCTGGTCTTTGGTCAGTTTTGACCCACATCCCAGAATCCTATTGCTGATGTACCAAGGTGTTCAAACATCAGCATTTAAATAAATTTAATTTTAGGCTCCAGCTATGCACAGCTGACCAGTAGCTATAAATTCTATGAAAAGAACAGCAGAATCACAAATATGTCACCTGGAGAAAACACAGCTAGCAAATATGCAACTACACTGATTCAATGTCTGTTGGGCCCATAACTTTTATAATAGGTTACTACTCATACTATTAGCTCTCCCTTTATGAATGCTGCTCACCATTATCAATTTCTTGGATTGGTATGCTTACCTGGCAGCCTCTAGTTGATGAATTTTAACTGATAAATCAAATTCTTTACTGTGAATATGCAAACTGGTTTTCAAAGGCCAAATCGAGGTGAATGTTTATTGGCATAGCAAAAGACACATTCCTCAAACGCCCCTACATGGTTTCTCCAAACCAGAGCTTAGCTGATGCTGTTGAACCCCCCCCACCACAACTCAATTTTTTTGTTTTAATATGGGTACAATAATATTCTTTTTATCTAGTCACATTCTTGAAAAGGTCTGGACTGTGCTGATTGAAATTATCCCCCACAAAAACAGGGTGAGACAGAGAACTAGCTTGGAAAAATCTCAGTCTAAATGGTTAAAATGGCAAATTTTTAAGTGAACAAAAGCATATAATGGAAAGTTTGTCCTTTAGTAGCTATTTTTACCTGTGGAAAGTAGGTGTACTGATGTGAATGAGTGTGAATTTGATAGTATATTATTCTTCCTTAGCGTAAGGGCATAAGACTGAACAAGATGAAAAACAGAATGGAAATAAGTCAAGGTACTCAATATGTACTCTTGGCTGCTGCCATTGTTTCAATGTCTGTTTTTCTACTTGCATTTTCGTTTCATTGCCAGTGAAGACTATGTTTGCACAGAGTGTGCCCCATCCCCCTCACAGCTTTCAGTGCTTACAAGACTGTGCATATGCCATCCCACCGAAGCATTGGAGCTTGCTTCTGCATGAGGCTATCTAATGAGAACTATCATTTCCTGGCTGTTCCAAAGCAGGATGGGATAAGCCAGCAGAAAAAAGAGCAGAGAGTTTGTTTCCTCTACTCTAACAGAGAAACTCTCCCCCACAAGCTGAACTGAACTGGCAGTGGTAAACTAGGGTAAGAAGGAATCCACGAATAGGCAAAAGAGCCCAAGACTTTTTGTGGCGGGCAGCCAGTGGTTGACGTGGAGGACATTGATATCAGAGAAACCTTCTGTGGATTGCAGAGACTGGGACTGAGAACAACTGTGGGCTAAGGAGTTTAAGGGAGACAGATCTAACAAGGAACAGTGGGGAGAACTGAGTCTGGCTGTGGAAAGATGATGGGACAAATCAGTGTGGAGGGAAAGAAAGTAGGTCTAGGAGTTGGAGCTTCTAATGTAATCATTACAAATGAATGGCAGAAATTGGCAATATACATCCAAAAAGCAGAAATGCAAACTAGTGGTGATGTTCCACCTATGAGGATGTCTTTAGCCTTTTGGACTACAAGGTGTTTCTTCTTTATTTTGCATGGCCCTAACAAGGACTCACAGTCAAATCATCACAACTTACCTAATTTTCTGTTTCCAAAATGAATTATTTTAATAACGTCTGTTGTATTCTACTACTATTACTACTACTACAACTGACTAGCACTAGATAATATTATCTAAATAATTTATTCTAAGAACTTCACCATACATGCACCGAACAAGGCCGGAGGCAAGCAAAGATGCCTCTCGTAACAGGAATATTTGGTTATCTGGCACCCCACATTTCCCATGGGTGCAGAATAACAAAGCTTTTGCTGTATTTTAAAATTAATTATCCTGCACATATTTTTTTACAGTTTAGTTGTCCATCTCTAAAAGTAAGATGTAATAGTTAATTACCACTTAATTAACATTGGAACATGCTATTTACAAAAACAAAATACAATGGCTTGTCTATCACTATCATTAAAATTGTTCTGTTCACCTACAATTTTTTTTCAGATGATTTAAGTACCTATGAGTTTGGGATAAGGAAACAATCTGATTATCCAAAATAATTCCAAGTGATAATGTGACATTCTTAAATCAATATCATAGTTCAAATATTTTAGCTACATTATGGTAACTCACATGAACCCCTTAGAGACAAAAAAAAATCCTAAAAATATAGCAAAAGGTAGCTTAAAATAAATACTTTTGTTGAATTTTCTTAACAATAAATTAATATAAACATAATGCTCAAGGAAAGGACTTCGTCTTAAGACTTAAACAGAAAAAGATGAAAACTGAAGCCAGTATTTTCTTATATTCCATCAATCAGCACCAGACTCAGATTAAAATCAACTGTTATTCCAGATATTCCTTTAAAAAAAGTTTTACTGCTACAGCTATCAAAAGTGCTGACTTCACTGTAATCCTGAGTGATCTGATTCATGATCTTTCAGCCCCATCTAGTCAGTCAGTCAAAGCAATCATAGGGCAGGTATAGACATGACAATTTTAGCAGTGTAAGTGATCAGAAATCAGTCTATACCTGTAACAAAAGTTCAGCACATCCAGACTGGTTTAAAAATGGTGAAACCCGGCTAAGATTTACCCCCACCAGCAAAGGGCGAATGTGTGTTCTGTATGCTACTGATCTAAACTAAGCCACTTACAGAAAACCTCATAGCTTAGATCGATTCCACCTTGGGCTTTTTGAATGTCAGTACCTAGCCTTAGTACCAACAAAGTGTTTTCCCTTCTTGGACACTGACCTCTGTAGCATTTGGATGGAGAATTTAACATGTGGAAAAATGTATGCAAAATGGTAGGTCAAGCTAGCATAATTTGATTATGAATTAATGCCCTGAAAACTAAAAAAACCTTTATAGATTGTTGAAGTTTCCTAATGTATCCTTAATAGATTTATTGTAAAAACTAATGTAAAAGCAAGTTTTGAGAGTTATAAAAAGAAGTAAGCACAATATCACTTAACTAAAGTAATAAACAAAAAAATGTACCCACAGCAAGCATGCTCTGTCCTACATTTTGAGTTTATTTGTATACTGACTTCAAAATGCCAAGATAAAACTTCATAGAACATGAAAAATATCTTTTGCTGAATTTTGTTGGGTAATTCTAAGTGGAACTGTGATTTGTTTTAATTGGCCTCTAGACATACCTCATGAAAAGTAAAGAAACATGTATTTGGAAGATTAGGAGAAATATTAAAATAAGTAGATGAATAATGGTGGTATTTATGTCACTGTCAGCATGAATTTTTTTTTTTTTGCAAGCATAACCTTCATGAGAAGGGAATTCTTGATGAGCACAGCTGGTATGTTGCACTCTTAGATGATGAAGACATAACACTAATGTCTGTAACACTGAAGAAATCTTATTTTCTTTTATTTTAAATTATTTTCCCCATTTATAAACAAGCTTATTCCTGGTGCATCAAAAAAGATGGAGTTGACGCTGTTAGAATTTTTCTACAAGATATTTGATAATGTAATGTTTAATTTGTCAATGAATCCTGTCATGTTACTTAGGCTAGGTGCCTAAAATTTAAAAAGCATATTTGTATCTGAAGAGGCTTTTACTAAAGAGATTTCTCTTCATTTTTCTTACAGATATGCATTGAAAATTTGATCAAGTTAGGATAAAATGGGATTGTAAATAACTTTAAAAAAAAAGAATACTGCGCAGTACATCTAACATTTAGATTTGATAATGTGTCATTTTGGCAACAGTTAAAAATGACTATGCCATACTTTGGCTAATAATATCATGAGAGAGGAGCAGTATATTAACAAAAGACATTCCCAGCTATTTAACATGTTTGTTTAGGAGAGCCATGCTACATAGTGTGCCAACATTCTTAATCTAATGTGTGGGGCTGCCTGGATCTTGCTTGCAGTAATGCCTCTCAGCTATTGTCCATAAGGCCAATGCAAGAAGTTACTTAGCAGCCAAATCAAGCACCCATTGGCCTGGCCAGTGTGAAATACGTTAGTGAGTGTTCAAATAATTAATCAGAACCTTGAAAAAAAATTAAGAGTGACAGAGAAGCCTGGGTCCAAACAGAGAACAAAGAGAGCTTTACAAGAGCTGGGCTTTGCATCCTAAATATACTTGTGACTGCTATGAGCCAGAAGAAATTGGTGTCAGTATAAAATGCTAAATCAAGGGTAGGCGTGTTGTTGGTCAGAGTGCTGAAAAAAACCGCAATGTCTACATTGTAATGTGCTGGAGTGCTGGCATGGCAGAAAAACAAAACTGAGGTTTGGGGTACATGGCAGGACGCACTGCACATCAATAATCATAAATGTTGCTATTTTTTTACAGTAAACACCAGGTTTTCTAAAAATTCTAAACCTGGTGACACTAAATACAACTTCATATACTGCCTTTGCTGTGTTTTTTTTTTGGGGGGGGGGTTGTTAAGCATGTTTGTGATGAGAGAGAAAAAAAGAGAAAGACAGAAAGACGAGAAAAAGAGAGAAACAGGGAAAGAGAAAACAGAGAAGAGAAAGGAACGAGATAAAACAGGAGAGAAGAGAGAGGGGAGAGAGAAAAAAGAAAAAGAGAAAGAGGAAAGGAAAGAAGAAATGAGCGAAAGAAAAAAGATGAGAGAAAAAGGGGAGAAAAAGAAGAGAAAAAGAAAAAGGAGAAGAAACAAAAGAAAAGGAGAGAGAAAAAAGAGGAAAGCAGAGAAAAGCATTACCATCTGGGCAGGAGCAGGGAGGATTCAGCTATGCTGGGTGGTCCATATGGCCTTGGTGACCCTGGGACAGGTGGGCTCAGCTATGTAAGGCAAGTCAAAGCAGCCTGCGTGGTGCTGGAGGGGTGGTTATGGTGGTGCTAAGGCAAATTTTGGAGTGGCTATAGCACCCCCAAGTGCCACCCTAGTGTCATCCCATGCACCGGGCTCCAAAGCCTCACCCAGGCTTTGTGCCAGCAGCAGCTCCCTCTGGGTGGATGGCAGGGGATGGGCCTGAGGGAGCACCACCCCAGGGCCCTCCCCACCATCTTCTCTGAGGCACGCATGTAATCACCACTGGCACCAGTTCAGTCCTGGCGGTGCCTGAATGTGCACCTCAGGGCACAGGGTGGGAAAGGACCTGAAGCAGCACACACATGCATGCCCCTGGGTGGATGGTGGTGGAGGGGCTGGGGATGCACTGCCCCAGTCCCTCTCCCGCCCTGCACCCCACACTTCATAACAGATGATGGGGGAGGAGCCTGAGGTTGTGCTGCCTCAGGCCCCTCCTCCACAGTCTGCCCAGAGGCATGCATGCAGCCACTGCTGACACAGGGTCCAGCTGGGGCTCTGGAGCCTGGAGAACAGGGGTGGTGCTGGAGGGGGGAACTTGAGCGGGCTATAGCCACCCCAAAATTTTCTTTAGCCCTCCCCATTGCCACCCTTCCAGCAGTGCCCGGGCCACTGCCACCTGCCCCATGCAGCTGAACACACCCCGCTCCCACCCACAGCACTGCTGACCCTCAGCCCCCGCTACTAGAAAGAGGCTGGCTCCAGCCCTGAAGCCGACCAGGGCTAGCTACTGCCAGCCATGGAAGTTGAGCTGCTTACAGCCTCCCAGCCACCTACTGAGAACAGCTCAGGCTCCATAGCTGGCAGCAGCTGCCCAGAGTCCAGGCAGGTGGTGGCATGCCGAGCAAAATGGCCTCTCATGCCATGCTCTGGAATGTGTGCCGGGGGTTGCCAATCCCTGCGCTAAATTTTACTTCCCCAGAAGCCAACAGGGATTTTGCCCTAGAATCAACCAATATATTTTCATTCTGCAGCAGCAATATAATGTTAGTAAAGAATGCGGTCACCACCTCCAAAATTTTTACCTTTCAAAGGAGAACCTAAATGACTGAAGTTCCTACTCTGCCCATCTTTATTCAGTAATAAGACTTCTGTTTTCCCTGGGTTAAAAATGAGGTAGCTCTGATGCAACCAGATGCCCATATATATCTAATATTTCTTTAGAATAGAGATGTTCACAGTACAATGGTCAAGTTCTGACATAGCCGACCATCAGAGTAGCAAGAATATTCATTTGAATTTTTAGAAACCATCTCAGAGAATCTGTAGATACACAGAAAACATTGTGGATGTATCTACCCACAGCCCAGGTCCAGGGATCAAATGCAAATATGTATACAAAGAATTTATATAGGCATTTTGGATTTAGTAATGATTCCCTAATGATGGAAATTTGGGTAACAACCAATCTCAGTCTTTGAGTTTTGTAGGAACAGAAATTTATTCTAGCAGATTATTGCAACAACTCTGAATTAGTTGCCTGGTCATTCTGTTTATTTGTTGATATCTGCTTTTCACTGAAATGCTAGAATAATTAAAAAGACTAAGGACTAATCATTGTGCTCTGAAACAAAATGTAAAGCAACAAGATGTACATTTTTACATCTGATGTGATTTCTGTGGCAATGCATCAAATACTTGAAACCAGCTGCCAAAATGTGTCCATTAGTGAGCTTCCGCTGGCATTCCCTAGCTCAATGCTCACTGATGGAATATTATAGAAGTTTTAACTCTAATATTTTCTGCTCCATTTGAGGCATCCACTTTAAAGTCAACTCATTCTTACTGCTTTTGCTGCTGCAATATCAGCTGTACAGCCATGGCATGTGTATTTATGTCCTGATATTTGTAATCTAAAGTAACAATATTGGAACATGCATGTATTAATTCAAAACAGCTTGTGCTATTAGAAAACATTATTTTATACATTCAGACGTTTTTATATCAAATTCGGGAGTGTTGTAGATGGTGGAATAAGTGAATCAGAAATGGCCAGGGAAGACAATGTAATTTGAGTTAATTTGGCTTTCTGTGGATATACAGACTGAGTACAATTTACATGGCAAGCATACAAATATCAGTCTAAAACAGTGCACACTGTACTCATTTTCATACTCCAGTTTCCCAACCTTTATCGAAATTTGTATTACTATTATATGGCTGGAGGGTCATCGTATCTGCTAATACCAGGTGTGATTTTGGCCTTAGCTGTACCATATTATAATGTCACGCAATTGTGTTTTTTACTAAACAAACATATATGCTGAGTAATATTTTTTTCAACAAACTGCTGAAGATGTTTAACATTTACTTGTGCCAACGTTCTTACTTGGAATATCTTTTATCCTCCTTCTATAAGCTATTACATAGGTATCATGTAAATATCATATATGGAAGGTGTGAATTTTATAATCAAATATCTCTCCATGAATCCCCCAAATTGTTCAAATATGAACTGATAAACGAATTAGTACATGTGACAACAGAGGCATAATCACAATGGGACCTGAAATCTTGCTACAGCTCTGGTACCATTCAGATAATTACTGTCTAAACTAACTCCTACTAATTGCTGACAAATTGTATCTTATCCTGGAGAGATTGCTGCGTATTTAGATGCAATAATGGCATTCAGGATCCTGACAACAGGTCAGTTCTCAGCCTAGATTAAGCAGAAAATGTCAGTTGCTTTAAGCAGTAACTGCCCTGCATGGTTTTATGAGACAAACTGTTGAATACAACAAATTAAAATAAAAAAAACCATAATTATTTCAATGATTTTTAAGGTTTTGACTGGAACCAGAGTCACTGATGAAGGCAGGTGCTTTAACTAGTTATGCTAAATCTAAAAAATCCGGAGTTCAAATCTGAACCCTTTCTCAAAATGTATCCACGTCATTTCATATCTCCCTCAGTCCTTTCCTTCACACTCACACCTTCCATTAGCGTAGTCTTCTTTTTCCCATCCTCCTTTTGCCTCTCAAATCTCTTGAAAAAGTAGAATCTCCTAATTCTAAATACCCTTTCATTGACCTCAATAGGTTTCTTGTTTATCAAATATGAAGACAACAGAAAATATAGCACAGATTACCCAAACCTGTTGAAATCCTAATGTAGAGTTAAAGAAAGACTTGTGGAAGCTGGAGAGCTGAAGAGAATAAGCAATTTACTGAACCTCAAGGGGAGCCTCTTTCGGGTTATTTGGAGCCAGAATTCGAGGTGGCCCATCTGACCCAGGCACTTACAGAAACTTGAAGAAAGTCCAAGTATGGTTTGGATTTTAATATAGTTTGAATTTAGATTTTCTATTCCTGACTTTAACAGTTTGGCGCTCTGAAGTCAAAATAAAGCATAGGAACCCAATTCTCTACTGGTTTGCAATTCAGGTACTCATCTAAATATGTGCAAAAGAGGTATAAGAACTAGCAATCGGACAAAGCAGCAGATCAAATTTATGTTCAGCTTTGCGAATTTCCTGGTAAAGCAAAGGAAAAAACTGCAGACCTTTCCACTTCTTTTTAAAAATGATGTTAGTGTAGGATAGGTGACATTTTACTGAGGAAGCCATTGTCTTCCCCTTTTTAGAAGTAAGTGCTAAAAAAAGATTTAATATTCCAGATCCTGCTCTCAATGGTGAATATTAAGAATATCTCAAATAAGTGGAACTGCATTCACATATAACCAATGCATTTTTTCCCCAAAAGGAACTTTGAAATCATATGCGCTTCCCAGCCACCTTCCTTCCTTAAAACTTCTCTCATAAAATGTAAAACAAGAAGGTAGAAATCACTACTGTTGGGGGATTACATGTACTTCCAATTCAAAATCATTGTGGCTTCCCCTTCCTGCCCACCTATTAAAACTGAAATTTCTACCCTTGTATTACCCTGTATGTGGGAAGTGAACTTGTAGACAGTGAAGCAGGAGGCACCAAAGAACAGAACCTCAGCTGGTGTTAATCTGCTGGTACCTTCATAGAAGTAAATAGAGCTGCACTAATTTACACGACCTGAAGATCTAACCCCAAGAATGTTACTTCTGAGGTTTTCCTTGTATCATTTGGCTAATGAAAGAGGATTTCTGAAGCCGGTTCTAAATCCAGGTTTTCCCTAAGCACTGTGGATCTGCCTCTTAAATAGTAAGCCACTGTTAAACTTGTGTTACAAGTTATTTAAAAGGTTAAAAAGCAAGAAAAGCACAACTTTGTTTTAACCCTATTTTTGTTCTTGGCTGTTTTACCCTAATACAGTGTTAAGAATAGTATTACAATACCACTACACGACAGATGTTAAATGCAATGTAAAATTGTCAGTAGTAAATGATTGATGATCCTCTTTGCTATTTCAAAATAAACCCTGATCATTTATATAGTTTTGGACACTGCTTGAAAGCATCATATTAAATCTAAACAATTGATCCATTTTTCAATGGCTTTTTGTGTGTAATGTATTATGTATGTTTTTGCATTCTCTTGTGTAAAAGGCTCTGGTGTATGAGAAACGTTGAGAGTTTTGAGTGCTCCACCCAGTCCATATGGTAAGTTTGCTCTGTGTGTAAGACTTACCTTTTTCCACCAGGTCCATATGGCAGGCTTGGGCTAGCCAGGGCCTTCTATCCTCCACGGGGGCCATATGGCAAGGAGAGCTAAGTGAACACTCATTTACCTTGTATTAATATTTTATCTGACACAAACACCTCCCTTCTCCCCTTCCACCCCCAGAATGAGTGGAAAAGATTCAGCCCCTGAAAATGGTTTAGTCACATAATCAATATATATGTGACAATGTGATATAGGATTTGGGCTCTGTTATTCCATTTTTATTAAAAACAGAAAACTCAAATGAATAATTTATAAAATTATTTGATAAACTCATTTGATGGTTTCAGACAGTTTGACAGCATATTATTTAATTATGCTAACTACCTGGTGGACATTTATATATGTGACAGTCCAGTTTTATTAGGGCTAATATCACCTTTAATATAGACAACCAGACTCTCTGAATCTGCCAATCACCACATTGTATGCAAATCAGTAACTTACGTTTGTGCCTCTTGTGATCTTGGTTCTTCCCTGAGGAACATGGTCCTCTGTTGCCATGTTAAAGCAACCTACTAGCTACTTTAATTTATGCTTGGTTGCTACAGCAATAATAAGCTGAAAGTGAAACCAAGAATCAAAAGGACCGGTGTAGTACAATTATATCTAGGCCTAGCCACAATCTCTCTCTGCTACACCAGTAACAGAGAAGAATAGTGTGAGAGACCCTATGTCAACTCTGTACCCTTGATTATCCTAATGAAACCAGTTGTTGGGGCCAGATTATGCCAGCAGTGTGATGCATTGCACCTGAGGATCTAGGCCATAAACTCTGAATCATCTACAATAGAAAAAAAAATGATGACTGTGAATCTAAATTATAAGCCATATTACCATAGTAATTGCTTTAAAATTAATTCATTGTTATAGCATTTACTACTCAACCCAAAGCTTTGCTGTCATTTTAAAGTAATTTAGGGGCCCTTAGCACTTTACTTACAGATACTATTTATACATGAAAGATGGAAGCAATTTGTAACAACATGTTTATGAAAGTTTTATTGCATTCACAAAACTGATTCTAAAAATAGAACTACTCTACTAGGAGAAAACTTTACATACAACTTTACATTATTTGAAACCAACAATATAAGTAAAGATTTTACTGAGATTATTTCAATTTGTAGGATTTAGAATCCTTGATTTTTCATCTGGTTTTCCAGTATCATTTCGTCCAATAAAATTACCATATTTACCTGAATGCAAGACGACCCTGAATTTCAGACAACACCCCAGTTATCAGATTCGAGATATGAGAAATTATAAAATTGTTTCAATTTTCCATGTGTAGAATCTAGTTATTGGAGGGTCATTTTAAATTCATCCCCTCCCCACACTGCCCAGGAGGCACCAGCGCCCTCCAGCACACACCCTCCATTGCCTGCTCTGTGGGACCAGGCCCTACTCCAGATACAGGCAGGGAACCTGCCCCTACTAGATCCACTCCCAATGTGACCCTAGAGACCAGCCTCTCTCCCTGCTTTCCGCTCCTGTCCCATGTGCCCCCATCCCCTCCAGTATGCCTGCCACTGCCCCTGCTCTGCTTCACCTGCAGCCCATGCCCACCTGTGCTTCAGCAGCAGGGCCCGCAGCACGTTGGCCCTGTCCTCAGCTTTGATCTGGTCTGAGATGATCATGGTCTCCACCACCAGGTGTGCGATGCCCGGGAGCGTCGTCTGCTCCAGGTCCAGGAGGATGGCGCCTGCAAGCAGCAGGGAAAGTGGCTTT
>NW_017729032.1:93020121-93023129 GCF_001723915.1 Gavialis gangeticus
TCCCCCATGCACTGTGCCCCTCCCCTGAATTCTCCTTGCTCTGTGTTCCCTTTCCCCTGTGCTTGTCCCGCATGCTCCGCACCTGCCTCCACCACACCCTTTCTCTGCACTCCCCTTGCTCCATGCTCCCCCCTGCACCATGTGCTCCTTCCCTGTGCTCTCCCCAGCGTCACATACCTTTTCCCCAGCACTCCCCACTGCACTGCATGCCACCTTCCACATTGCCCTTCCATGTACTCCCCTCACTCTGCACACCCCTTCCCCCATGCCCTCTCCCCATTCCTCTTGCTCCTTGTGTCCTTTGGTTTGCAATCTCCCCGTGGTATTTTCCTAAGTTCTCCCTCCTGCACCATGCACCCCTTTCCCATGCTTCCACCTGCACTGTGTGCCTTTTCCCCCCACAATCCATCCCACACCTTAAGTCCCCTTTCCCCATGCTCCCCGCTCCAAACACTCACTACCTGCCGCATAAGCCACCCTGGCCCTACCTGGAGCCACAGCAGCTGCTTGCCTGACCCATACTTATGTATAAGATGAGGGTTCCCCTGCCCCCTGGGGGAGTGGGCAGAGGTGGGGAAACCTTGTCTTAGACTGGAGTAAATATAGTATTAAATTTACACACATATGGTATTATCATTGTTAATAACAAATAACAGAAATAATTCAAACATAAGTTCAATGGGCATCTTTACACTTGCTCCAATGGCAGTAAGGGGGTTTGCTTTAATTAGAGTTGCTCTGAGACTTGCTCTAATTAAAGTGTCCTCAGCATCTCCTGAATTCAGCATCCCACATTTTCATAATAGTGGTGGGGGGCTTTAATAGAAGCTCACTCAATGTGCTTTATTTAAAGTGCTCCCACCACCATTTTGAAGCACGGGGATGCTGAATAAACAAGACACGGAAGCTGCTGAAGCATGCTAATTAGCATACTCCAGTAGACTCGATTAGTCAAGTCTGTTCCAACATGCTGTAATTATAGTGTTTTAGAGCAGTGTCTCCTCACATCTACAAGCACCCTAATAATTTAACTTTACGATTTGCTTCTATTCTTCATCCTGCAAATGTTCACTAACAGTTGTAGTGTCTACAGCCATGAACATTCCCTCTAATTTCAAAGGACTACTCATGATTGTAATTATTACATTTATTTGTGAGTGTTTGCAAGGATTTGACACCCCAACTTCTATAGGGGCTTTAATCCCATCTTCTTACAATGGGCAGATCTTCTGGCTTCCAAAATTTTTCATGCCCTTCCTGAATTGAAAAGAACCCACAACAGGCATGTCTAGACCTCATTTATTCATTTAACTTGCCATTCTATTTTCACATGGTTATCATGCTTTTTTTTTTAAAGATCTAGCAATGCTCCCATTTAATCCTACTATAACATTTATACATCATCTCTTGGTGTTTGAAGAAGCCCAGATTAGCTACACAGTTGTTTACAGAAACGCATATAAATAACTTGTTGTATAAAGCATTGCTTGAAAGTGGCCTTCAAGAGCCTAGAATCAATACTATTCCATCCTGCTCAAGTCCATGGAAAACTATGAATTCAAAAGGTGGGTGAGTCCTCCTCTTCCATGTTGCATTTTTTGTGACTCAGTCTTAGGGTAAGATGACAATGCATTACAAAAGCTGATTCACTGGTGGGTTTTCAGGGACTTGAAATGGGAGGAAGAGAATTGCATTGAGATGCCTGAATAAAATACAATCTATCCTTAAATAACTATTTGGATAGAACAAGACACAAAAATGAAAATGTGTTTACTTTGTCTTATGAATGGAAATGTTAAGATAGTAATTAAAGTTATATAGAGGATATTCTGATCTCTGGCATGTTGTTATAGCTTGGTATGTTTTACACATTCTTATAGAAGAATGCATCGTTCGGCATTCTTTGGTTTTTCATTAAGTAAACGGTTTTAGTTTTGGGGGATTATATTAAAATTAGAAGAACACTGTAATTAAGGTCTTTCTGGATATATATGTATAAAAAAGAAAAAGATATTAACCTGACTTCATAAATACTATTCACTGTGATTTTGTTAAAGTTTAGATGTGTGGATTTGTATTTGAAATCCTCTGAAGGTTACAGGGTGAAACCTTCCAACAATATCTCCAAGTCTTCAGGGACCAAATCCCATTATGTGGAGTTCAGTGAAGAGGGTAAACACTACTATAAAGAAATACAAATTGCACATATTTCCCATTTAGCCAGTGTCACAAAAGTTCACCATTTAGAATTCTAACCAGTTAGGACTTATTCTTGGAGGTCAAGTACCTTGTGAACCTTGTCATCTCACTGATGACATCATATCCCATCCATCAATTCTTTCAGGAGCACACTTGCCATCTGCTCAGCATGCTATAATAACTTATTAGACATATTCACAGGGTAACAATCTGTACAATGACACTGTTATCTTAATGCTGGCACATACAGAGATAACAGCCATCGTTTCTCTGTCACAGCACAATTACTCTACCTTCTAACTTTAAAAGAGAAGTTATTTGGATATTTAAAGTTATTGTTAAATCATGTGGAAACAATGAAGACTTGTCAGATACATATTTTCTTCTTTTTAACTATAAATTGACAAATGAAAGGTATGTCACAAAGTATTAATTCCATTTAGTTTAATATATCTATTCTGCACCTTAATAGTTTGTTCAATTATGTATCAAAAGAAAAAAAACACACACCAGAACATGATGATCCAGGCAAAGTATAAAAATAATAGTATCATGAAATGTATTATTTGCAAACATTGAATTTTCTGAAAATAAAACATTTTATTATTTCTCTACTGCCTTCCTTAAAAAAGACAAAACTCTCTAATCTCTTGTCTTTTCTATGGGATTTCATTAGGAGAAAGTAAAAAAATACATCTAGCCAACAGCATGGAGGCTATATCTTAATGAGACCTTTTGAAAACCAAAGACAATGCAAATGATCAGAGACATATGCATGTACACACACACACACACACACACACACACAC
>NW_017729032.1:93023205-93025426 GCF_001723915.1 Gavialis gangeticus
ACACACACACACACACACACACACACACACTTTAGAAGCATTTCCAAAGCATGTTGATACTGTGCATACTTAGCCCAGCTGCTGTCATAGTATTAATGACTTAATAAAGTCCACTATAACACTCTCTGTACACCCCCTTGACCTCAAAAAATATTTTCAGAAAGAAGGGCAATATTTATTTTGCATTACACAGAATTCATCCTCTGTTCCTTCCTTTGGCTCGTCATTTATTCCAGCTTACACTGTGATCAACATTGTACTAAAATAAAGTCAAGTACAACAGCCGCTCTCTGCCCATCAAAACTCACAGACGTCTGCCAAGCACTTGTAACAGCTGGTGTTACATTAATTAGTTTAAACTATTTATTTCATCCATCTCCAGAGCAGATTGAGCAAAAACATTAGAGATTATTCTAGCATCTGTAAGCGCCCTGCAAACATTAACCAACCAAAGTTAGAATATTAGTTGTTAACTTATGCTATATTAGATTTAAGACTCTATCCAGTCTTTGCAAATAATAAAAAGAAAAAATTCTACAATCTACCACAGCTACAGTCTATTTTTATGACTGTATCTTCCAAATCCAATTTTTATCCCTATATTAGTATTTTGTGCCTACAAAGTTTCTTTAAAAAAATATTACTAGAAAGCTATAATAATTCCTGGCAGCATGGACCATTAAACAATATATGACAGGGACTGGGTGACTCAGTGGATTAGTCACAGGTTTTATGTTCACTGTTGGAATGCAGCCCTAACTACAGTGATCAAAACGCTGTTATCAAATGGTTGTAAAAATCTCAATTAAAATTATTCCAGTAGCCTCAACTAAGTTTTTAGTGGAAAATGCAACACATCTTTGTACTATTGACAGACTCCACACAACAATTTTTTGTTTCTTCCCTTAGAAAAGTGAAGTGTCAAGGGCAATATCCCTCCCCCACCCCCAAGAGTCTACAGTAATAGAGGCCCTGATCCTGCATTTCCTATTCAGTTGCAAGTGAAGTCTATAGGAGTTTTGCCAACCCAGGGATTGATGGCTCATAGCCAGTGTCAATGGGCTTATGTCTCCATAAAAAAATAAGAAGCTTCTCATTGCTCAATGAAATGCATTTGTTTAATGTAAGAATACTTATTATTCAGTATTCAGCCCCAAATTGAGATCAAAGCCATGCATAAATATACAAGAGAGTAACTGGTCCAAAGGGCTTCTACTCTAAATAAACCAGAGAAACAAAGGGAAACTGAGGCACAGAGAGGTAAAGTCACACAGGAGATCAGTAACGGAACAAGAATAGGACCTCAGTTTCCTGACTCCTAGTCCAGGTACACTGGATCACAAAGCCTCCCAATACAATGACACTTCAGAACTCTGATGATTGATTCAGTGACTTACATGAAAAATGTAGCCAAACTGGTTACGCAATGCAAGTATCTTGTTTGAATAGGACTACTCACAGAAAAAAGATCCCCTCAGGCTTGGCTGACATCAGTACAAATATTTTTTCTTATACCACAGGAATAGATGCTACACATAATAATAGAGAAATACTGTTGATTGAATTTAGAACAAGTACAGCTGGAAAACACTAGTCACCCAGAGACTGGAATGTTATCCTCACTTTCAGAACTTATGCATGGAGGAAAAAAAAAGTTTCACCTTAAAATGTCTGAATATTTAATAGAGAAATAAAATCTACCTACCTAGTTCTAATCCTGCGAGGGGCTCATATTTTGGCAGGGGTGAGTTAAATGATAGAGATGAGTGTGAATGGTGAAAACTGAAGGGAAAACATCAGGTATTTTCACTTTTAAGCCTTGTGCTGGGTCCAGTAAATAAGTCTTTCTCCTTGCTCAATTTATACAACATAATTTTTTATATTAAAGAGGCTTACTGAATCTTTTCCACCCATCCCAGTGGCTTCCCTGAGTATTACTCCAGCCAGAAAATCAGGCAAGTAACTATTGCCAAACATGTTCTCGTCTACACGACAGAAAGTGCCAAAGCATACAAGCAAATGGCCTCCTCAAACAATACTAATAGCTCTTTTTCATGCTCTCTCTGTATTGGCATCGACAGAGAGCAAGAGGCACAGATTCTGTTCCATTCTTAGGTTCCCACAATTTATAACATGCTGTTTCTGCCACATATCCCAAGGGTTTTGTTGGAACTACAGTTAATTGTGGCTTTTTTTTTTTTTTTTTTTTTTTTTTTTGGGG
>NW_017729032.1:93025478-93049272 GCF_001723915.1 Gavialis gangeticus
TTTTTTTTTTTTTTTTTTAGTATTCTGGGTGTTATTGTGATAACTTTTCATATCCAGTGTTTTCAAGAGACAAGAAAAGAACATTCCTGTGATAAGGAAGGAGTTAATTCTCCAGATATCAGTTCTCCTCAACAGAAATTCTAGCTTTAACCTGCTATCAACCTTTACACCTTAGTTTATGTTATCATCTCACAGGCATAAGGTGTATGTTGAATACCACTACAGAATCCTGAACATTATATAGCTTGACTCAAGCGTAGCAAACAAGTCGTAAGAGCAAGAATGTTTTAGCCAATATTAATAACTTATAATGCTGCATTATACATCCATGAATATGTCAGAGACACAAACTTACCACCAGATCTGCTTTCATTTGCAGGAGTGTGAGCAAAGGCAGAATGTGGCCCTTAAAAGAGATCCTGCTCTATAAACCAATCAAACTCAAGCAATATATTTCATTATCAACTTTATTTTTATGATATGCTTCTTCCTCTGAATGCACAAATTTTGGCTTCTAAGAACAACTTCAAGGGAGTAATGTACATTCAACATGAAACTGTTAATGTGTTCCCAATTCAATATGCTGTTTTACTTTGCAGTGTTTAATTTAAATGTCTGTAGCACTTGTCATTTAACCAGTTACTTGTGTGAAGGCTACCAGCCAATTTGTGATTTTACCTCTCTCTATTTTCTTTTTTCCCCATGAAATTCCTCTTTATGCACAGCAAAAGTTAATTGTTAAACTTTGTTACAGAAGCCTTTGTTCTTGCTGAAGTCACTTTGCTTGTCTCTCCTACTGTAAGGACACCAAATCCTAAAAGCTGGCAAGAATGCATATGTTTATTTCACCATTGCTCTGCAATTACTGAATGCCACTTAATTATAGCAACAGATGCTCGAGTGTAGGAACCAGAAAAATCAAACGCCTCATTTCCAGGTTATTTTTTTCCATTGCTTCTGCCAACAGCAGATGTGTGAGCCCCTTGTGCTCTGGCGTAAATACTTATCAAATCCTAACAGGTCACCTATGTCACAAACAACATTTCAGATGCAACTGTTTCACCTGATAATAGGCTCTGAAAATAAAACTGTGAGCTGTAAATACAATGTATTCGGAATGAAATGCCATAATGTGAAATTGCTTTTTCTCCAGCTACAACAGAAGTCCTTGACAGTTTTTGGCAGTGATAAATCACCCTCCCATTAATTGTCTCCTCTCTCATTGTGAGGTGAGCTGCTAAAAGGGGCAGTCAACAAAAATGACTTAAAGGACAAATTTTGGCAAAAAGACAATGAAGAAATCTGTCATTGCTCAGCCTCCAGTAAACTGTCATGGAACAATCAAAATATATGTAGCCGAAGTGTTTATGTCTTTGTTAGAAAGGTTATAGGATGATAAGTTTATAGTTAAAATGGGAGACCCAGAGAAACTGATGTTGTAGGCCCTTTTCCCTTATGCTTTTTAAATTTCATGCAGGTGCTATTAATGATTTCATTTATATTGTATTGCCTCAACTAAGCAACCTTTTGTTTCTGCCCCAGGGAAAGCCAAAAAGACTCTGCAAAATAAAACCAGTCTGGAAATAAAATCAATCCTGATTGCTGCTTAGAGCCCTCTGTTCCCTCTGGCATCAATGGGAGATAAGGGCACCTGGAATCTCACAAGATTCCCTTCACAAGGTCTTCCCCACTTCATGCTATTGTGGAAGCAGCAGGGCTAGATCCCAAAAAAACAGACTTGGGTGCCAGCTCCCAAGCCTGGAGGGAGCTGCCCCATAAAAATCCAAGGGAAGAAAAGGATGGTCTTGCCAGTGCCATATCATCATGGATTCTGGTTTTCTCTGGGAAAAAACCCCAACAAACCCAATTTCCGGTTAAAAAAAAGAAACCTAAAATCCACATTTTTCCATGATTCAAATAAAACACACACACACACACACACACATATAGTCACCACTTATATCTATATTGAGTGGTGTTTCATTTGAATCATGGAAAAATATGGATTTGGGTCACTTTTTTTTAACTGAAAATTAGGGATTTTTTTAAATCGGAGAACTCCAGGATCCCTGCTCATCATCAGTTCTGACACCTAGCTCTTCCACGATAACTTCACAGGAGCTGTAGTCAGAGGGACCCATGGTAGCCACATCTTCTATGCAGACTCAGTAGAATCTCCACTGCAACATGGGCCACCAGGGAGGAGACAGTTCAGAACCAGGCTATAATAAATGTTATTTGTAAAGTCTTGAGTACTGTATCATTGTGATCATTCTTTCTAATGTGCTCCAACCTCTGGGCATCCAAGGAACAGACAGTTCCATTGAGTCAGTTGAGCTATCTCTCCAGTGTAAAAAGAAGATCTAGTTTGTTACAACCCCCTTCCTCACCCTCCATTCCCCTGCTTTTCCCAAGAGAAATTCATATTTCTCACTTAACAAATAAAGCAGGAAGTTCTTTTTGTAAACTTCCGATTGGTTTGTTTCAGTTTTTAATGGTACGAAAATCTTCACAGATTTTTTATGAAAAATCCCATTTACTTATCACTGGTGATTCTGTGAGTAAAATGAAATGCTACACACACATACACAGAGTGATGTTTCATTTTGATCATGGAAAAATGTAGATTTGGGGTTAGTTTTTTTTTAATTCAGAGAAATTAAAAATGTTTTTTTTAATCAGAGAAAACCAGGATCCCTGCTTATCACTAGGCTGTTTCAATTTACCATAAACAGGGTACAAACATGATTTGTTACTAATGTGCTTGTCAAGGGCAGTATTTTGAGTTTGCTTTTATATTTATGCTTAGTAAGAAAATTGCAATATAAATATAAATGAGTTGTACCGTGTATTTAAAATAGACTGTACAAAAGACAAGAAAATATATTGTAGGAAGCACTCTCTACAGCAGCATGGGACATAGACTAGATAACCTAATGCATCTTTTCTACCTCTGTTCTTCAGAATTTTATATTAACTTAAGATGATTCATACTCCATTTCTCTCTGTGCCACTTGGGGAGCTGGAGTCTTAAGAGTATGCTTGTAGGAAAGCACTAGAATAGTTTCTTCACCACATGCCTAGGAGACAATCCACTTTGGGGTTTAGTCCAAACCCGTCTGCTGTTACAGCCATCCAAGAAAACTATGATTTAACACCAGTAGACTTCTAGAGTAAAACAGATTGTGTTAACATGGTTATCATTAGTCCTTTTCTGTCTACTCTACAGGCATCCTTGGTAGTATATCATATGATTGATCCAGATGCATGATTAAAGCCAGGTTGGAACATGGGTTTTGCAGTAAATACAGGGTTTAACCATGCACATAGAAAGGAACATATACTCATCCCTACCATCAGACTGTAATATTCCAATGAACATCAACGTTATCAATACCTTTCTATCAGCCTAGTTCTAATGTCTTAACGTAGGCAATCTCCCTATCATAGATTCTGTCTACATCACTTAAGGACTGCTTGATTGGGACTTTGCCTGTAATTATATTGAAATTGATTTTGAAAGAATATTTCAAAATTCACTTAGGATGAATATATTGGTATTTGCCAGGAAATCACATGGTAGAAACTTGTACAACTGGTGTTTTAAACTGGCAAAACATGGCAACGTGAAATATATCTATATATAAACATGCAATATTATAAAGAAACAAGAAGAAAGACATAAAAAGAGACAATATTAGGTAACAGTATTACCTTCTAAAAGCCAGTCTAATCAAATCTGGACAAAACTGAGAAATAAAAAATATCCCCCCCCCATATACTCTTATTCTCCATTGAATCACATATGATTTACATTTTGATAAATGTACTCTATATACCTAAAAAATCTCTTGAATGACAGAAATGAAGAAGAAATAAAGAGATTCAAGTTTGTTTAGGTTTTTTTGTTTTCTTTTTTTGGTGATGAGCCAGTTTGAGAGCTTACTGTGAGCATATGGAGATAGCATATTTGCAAGTCCATCTCTGGAGGATTGCAAAAGGCCCTTAGCTTGTGAAAAACAGCAATGTTATTTTTTTTAACGTTCCCTATATTTAGAGATTAAATCGCTCACTGCACAAACCCATTTGGAACAGGCGAGAAGGTGAAAAGGATAATCAGTACAGTCACTGGTCCGTGTTTCCTAAACGCTTTTGAAAACATTACTGTGCGCAGGCATAAAATTAGCGGCAGGACCTTAAAAAGGCTGGCATTTAGCATGACTTTTTGGAAAGTGACACCCTCATTTTTTTCTTGTAGGATATCATTAAATTTCAATCGCCCTATGGCAGTGCCTTTCCATTAATAACCAATTCACTGTGTCACTTTGGCTCTCCTTTGAAATAATGAGCCTTTGCTTCGCTTTAATAAATTTAAACATATTCTCAAGGCCAGGGAAGATAGGAAACCGCAGATGGGCTGAGAAAAACACGATTCATAAATCCTTAACTGCCTGAGATCGTTGAGAGCAAAACAAAGTAACACTCGTAAAATATTAAACAATCCCAGCTGTATGAGTGAAGCTTCATTAACAAAAATGGACTATTTACTGCCTTCAACAGAGCCTGTGGGTGGAAAGATTCAAAGAAATCTTCTTTAGAAAAACATTGTCATCCTCATTTTGATTCTTTAACCAACCGATGGCATGGTAGATACTTGTTTTTCAAGTCCATATGCAGAAACATTTTAGCAGAAAATTAATGATACTCTTATTATGCTAAATACTATAAATCACCCTTCTCTATTAAAGTAGTCTTTTGTTGAAGTACAGGAGTGAAGGAAGATCAGGAAACTTAGCAAATTCTTTATCCTTGAAGAACTCCCATGTCATCAAAAGTTAAACATGACAAACTTTATTTAAATCAGGGGGACTTCTCTAGCAATCTAACAAATATAGCAATGTGAGCAATGACCAAGAAATCAAGCAATGCCAATTGCTTTTGCTAAAAAGACTTGGTAATTTACTATAAAGTATTACACATTCTTTATTCTCTACACTTTATTAAAATGCCATTAATTTTGTTTGCATTCGTGTTTCATACACAGAGGAACAAATCCTTCCTTCAGTCATTTATTTTTACTTCAGTAAAACTCTGATGTTTTAAATTCAATAATTTTACTTGAGTAAAGAATGCAGAATCTGACCCTTGCTTTTTCAATATATACACCTGGATTCTTGGATTTACCAGGTTCATTTTGGGCTGCATAATTTAAAACAGTTGGAGATCTTCATTTAAGGATTCCCCCCATGCACAGGAAAATCTCGGTCACTGCAAAGCTTTCAAAGACAATTCCACTGCTTTCTCTGATCTTAGTCTTATGACTCTCCCTGGAACAGTTTTACCTGCCAAGAGAGTCCTACTACTCCTGATTCTTCACTAGGGCTGAGTTCTCTGGATGGACTGCACAGTAGTGGAATACCTGAAAACTTCTCTTGTGAAATACTTTTGGGACACAGTGAAGAACCAAGCCCACAACACTTCAAATCCTGCTTTCAGCATTACTAAGTAGCACTCTAAAAATAGGCTTCATCAACACTGCAAATTCAGATGATCAGGAAGCTAGTTCTGGAGGTAGCCCATATAATCTCAAGGTGCCCACAGCAAAAGTAATCTTTCTTACTATCATACAGCTTTTTTAAACCACGAATTACTCCTAGCTGAATACAAGTTTAAAGATGAACAGAGATCAGTGTCAGTCTGTTAAATGGTAAGAACCTACAAGCTGTATCTCTAATGGCAAACTGACAATTGAGTGGACAGAATATCAATACTTCTAAACATTTCAAGGGTGAAAATATTGCCTTTTACAATCTGTGTCATATCTGATGCAAGAAAAGAATTTGGATTTTTCTTTTGCTTGCTGTCAGCTTTTTCCTTTTATCTTATTGAAAGGCATAATTAAAGTGTGTAGAATAAATATATAGAGCCTTTAAGAAAAGGTGAAATATACCACTTAAGCTTACCTGGAAACTGAAAAACCTAAATTTCCACAGTGTGAGTAAATGTCAAATGTTGGTTTACCTATTTTGAAACGTTTCATTCATCTGTAGGAACAAGGATATATATCTCAACATGAAACCACTTTTTTCAACTGCAGGGATAGGAGATGTTGAACAAAACTGGCAGCATTAATCTTTCATTGGCCAAATCCTGAGGACATATTTAGGACTAACAACTTCCACTGACTGCATATCCTGAACAACTTCCAAGATCGGCCCCCTTGAAGTTGTAATAAAAATCATTTTTGTGTTTTGATAGTTAATTTGGGTGACTGGCCTTAGATTGGTTGAACATGGGCACTAGCAGCCATATTGCAAAGCCTCCCTCAAATTACTCACTAATATGGCAATTAACTACATAAGTTATATTTCTAGAGTATATCCCAAGCTTTTCAAGTGCTCTGTGGAAGACAGAATTGGTGTCCTTTTGGAACTATCAGCACCTAAGTGAGGATAGTCTGCATCCTAACTGCAAGGTGAGAGCAGCACCCAAACATCAGCCAAAATATCCCCTCATAAGTAAGATAGTATAGGTGCAAAGTAACTCTCAGTCTGGTTAAACAGGTTTTATATATGGACAAAACTAGGGTTGGAGGAACCCTGTACTAAGAGCCTGGGTTCCGTCTGTAGTGAAGACAGACCCCATTAGTGTATTTCCCATTCATGTCACTAAACATCAATGTTATTTCATGTCTTTCTACAGTCAGGAGCAACATATAAAGAAAAATAATCTAATATTAATAAAGTATAAAACAAATGAAAGAAATAAGATGGACCATAACCATCGAGGATGCCTAATTTAATGGAAAATTACAAATGGAAGAATAAATGCAATAATTTTGATTTTACAAGTTATAATGCAATATTGTTTTCATTTTAGAACATATAAGGAATATACTGCTGAGTTATTCATGACTGCTGATATCAGTCTACAGAATATTTACAGCATAAGCAGTGGCAGAGAAAGCTTCCTCACATTTATCTCATCAGTGTGCTTGCCCTGGTGGTCCTTACTGCCTTTTAAAAGTAGGAGGGCATTTCAGTCTCTTCCCATTCACTGTGTGGGCTCTCAGCTGAGAATGTCAATTAACATCAATTTAACTGGGTCTTTGGGAGGGGGATACCTGTCTACTGACAACTAGACTGAGGTCACAAACATCATTTCTCAGAAATCACAAAAAAGCCAGAGCATAACAACTTTTGGTCACTATCAGCCTGGGTTAGATTTGAACTGACTACCACAAAAAGAAAAGAAAAGAAAAGAAAAAACTCTGCGCTCCATTACCAATCCTTTGAACCATCCAGTCACATGGATTTTGATGTTTTGAGAGGACCAAAAGAATTTAGATTGGCATGAGAATACCACATTAATTCAGTAGTTAAATGGCTCTTTGAGAAGATTCACTGACAGAAAAAAGCATAGCTGTCTTTCTGAGTCCCCATCCTCTTTGGACCTATGTGCATTTTCTCTGAAAAGTTTTTTTTTCTTTTTTCCCAAACAGCCTTTTATCAGCTAATATGTGAAACAATTGTAATGTGAGGCATGTGAGCAGACAGAGTCTTTGCCACTGGGCCCTCATAAATCTTGCCAGTTCCCAGTGAACACCACCAAATATTTGCAGCTGAGGAACATTTGGTCTGGCTTAAATTAACATATCTCAGCAGTCAGAAGTCATTAAGCTTTGCCAGTGATTTGAAACCATTTTTCCATTTCAAAAGCGACACTGGCTGTTACTTATTTTTCTGGATGAAGAAGGTGGAAAGGAACAAAAGCACTGAAATGAAAATGGGAGATACTAATGAAAAAAAATGATAAAAGGACTTTGAACTGCCTTTGGTAGATTTGTTATTAAGACTCTTTTAAAATTGCACTTATGTATAAGATCAAATAATAATTCAAGATGATGCATATTAATTTCAGTGGCAAATTATGTGATTTAAAGGCTGTGAAACTGTATACTTATTTTCTTCCTTAATCCCTTGTGCATATAAGCACTATCAATTTTAAAAGCTGATGAAAGCTTTAAATGGAAAACAATAATCCAACCTTTTTCAATTAAAGGCTGCAAGTAGATTAAGCACTAGAGTAAAGAAATGTGCTGTTGTGCTCCACAAAGATCACATCTGATATTAGTCTGTTCAGACACAGGGGGGCTGGGCAAACAGTTCAGAGCAATCCAAAGATTACAAGCAGAAAAGGCTTGAAGTCACAGCTCAACTAACCGTATTGCAGGTGGAGCATGAGTTCAGATTTCACAAACCCAATACTTCCATATTATTTATGTAGCATATTACTCCTGTGCTGTGCGGGTAAATAAAGTCCTTTAGTTCTCAGAAGAAAGCCCCTCACATTTGCAGTTCTCTTTACTCATCTGCAATTATTTAGCTCTCTGTCAAAACTGTGAATGCAAGGAATGGTTTGTTACAAACTCTGCAGCATTTGCTTGCTACCTTTTTAAAAAGAGAAATACTGCTGAAGGATTTTGACCAATTGCCTAAAATCTGATATTGATACAATTATGGGATTAGATTATGAATGAATCATTGCAAATGCATAAAACAATTGATTTGGCAGTTGATTATAATTTCTCAACCTCCAGTTAGTTTTCTCGATAAAGCTTTAATCAGCTCAAATGCGCAAATTTTACATTTCTTTTATAATGCACACTAAGACTGGAGCTTATAATCATCCAAGCTCATCAAACAGAGGCAAAGGAAACTCTTCACCTTAAGAGTTTTGCAAGATTTTTCCAATCGTTTGAAAAGTCTCTGCAGCTTTAGTAAAACCAGCTTCATGAAAAGAAACAGTTATCCTCAGTTAATCAGATTCATTTTCTAAGTACTTGAAGACAAAGATGTTGATAAATAAAACATTTATATCTAACTGTGGTATGTCAAGGTTACTAGGATATCTAGGTAATGTATTCATTTATTAGCTCTGTATTTCTTTCTGGGTTCGTTACATTAAAAAAAACCATCTTTCTGAAAAGCTCTTCAGAATACAAGTAGATTGCACTACAAGCACTACTTAAAAGGAATTAAACAGTTCTTGGGTACTTTACCACACAGAGACAGCAAACTATGGCATATGGATCCTGAAACAAAAAACAAGCCCAGAGTGTTTGGGAATATGAATGTGTTAGAGCGTTTTGTGTTCTTATATAAATGTATTTATTTTACTTCTCCCATAGGACACAGCAAAATGGAGATAGCATCTCATATTTATTTTATTCACTACCTCTCTTCAGGTCACGTTGCATTTGCAAAAGAGCTGAGGAAAGTGTTTATCATGCTTCCTTTCATTAACTACTGATAATGCTTATTTACTGATTCCATGATTTTCTGAAATGACAATGCACCATCTCAGATAGTTTACTCATATTCTTCATACTACTGGCATGTAATAAAAATGATTCCTTTTTTGTTCCTCCCTCTCAGCCCAATACAAATGAGTTGGAGTTAAATTAGAATGATTCTATGAGGTCCAACGGAGTCATGCAACTTGACCACAGTAGAGCTCTATCAACTGGTCTCAAGCCAGATGAGGCCCAATACTGCCCCAAATGCTGATTCCATGGGAAAGACCAAATGGAAAAAAAAAAGTCTTCAACTCTGAGGTGCAAGTTTAAGGGGCTGTAAAAATCATGGAAATCAACTTCATTTCTCTTCTACCTGACATCTTCCTTCTATGGATCTGATTCCTCATGCTCCCTAGTGGGCTGAATTAAATTGAAATAGATGATGCAGTTCAAAAATTGTTGAACTGAAATGACTTACAAAAAAATCTCTCTCTGGAAAACAGGACATTGATATAGAAGCTCCTTTCCATGGTAGTTATAGAAATTTTAAAACCAAGCTGAACTAAACCAAACCAAGAAACTTGGCAAAAATGATATAGTTGTGGTTTTTTGATTGCTTGTTTTTTCTTTTAAAAAAACTTATAATTTGTCTTTTCTCTTGGTGCTATGGTAGGTTAGGCAGTTGCCTGTATACACAGACCTCATTTTTCACATCATCACTTGGAATGTCTAAATCTAAATCTAATGTTGCCAGAGAGGGCTTTCCTTTCACCCACACTTCTTTTATCCTCACCTGAGTTTTAAGCAGATAGGAAGGAGCAGTGAGAGGAGAAGATCTGGATAAAAACCTGATTGAGTTGGCCTTATATTCTTCTCCCTCATCAAAGACTAAGTTAACTACATACCAGGGGCACATCTACACATGCAATTAATGCAGCTGAATACACTCTGACACACTTTGTGCTTGAGTTTATTGCTCCTGAGTGCAGCATTTGCCTGGGTGCACAGGACCACAGCATGTTGAGCCTTGGCAGCACAAGCCCAGGAGGACCTCAGGGGGTCAGCCTGCCAGTTCGGAGCTGATCCAACTCGGCTCAATATGCTGTGAAGGGGCTGCCTGGGGCATGAGGATGCTACAGTGCAGGGCTAGCCCGCAGGCAGCTCCCATACTAAAACACTCTCATGCCCCAGCCAGCCCCGTCAGTGTCTACACAGACATTGTGGTGGAGTAAATAACTCCACCATAGGATAGTACTTCTGTTTGGCAGTACTATCCTACCTCCAAGTTAATTAGTTTACTTCAGCCTAATAGCACTGCATGTGTAGATAGGATGTTTTACTGTGAAGCTAATTAGTCAGCTCTGCACTAAACATCTCATGTGGACACGGCCAGTGAGAGATTAATCAGTCCCATCATTCACTGGGAACCATTCCCTGATAACATATTTTAACACTGATTCTGAGAAAGGGCTGTTTCAGCCATGAAATGGCTTGTGAAACATGTGACGACTGCTACCAAAGCAAAGTATTTTCTCTCTCCCATCTTAATCTGAAGTGGGGTCAGACCTCCAGGATGTTCATCTAGCTTCCAAGGTGGATAGGTTGACAGGACCCTGCATGTCTTATTAAATATACTGTATTAATGCATACGTGTCTGAAGCTATGGGTGATGCAAGACTACACTTATACTATTTCATTAAATGCACTGAACTCCAAATACATCAAGATATTGTTCTGTTTAGCATAGTTCCTAAAGCAGCAAGATTTAGACTTATTTATATTTCTAGAGTTCCAATAAAGATCAAGCATAAAAGATATTCCTTGAGCTTCCCACCTACAAACAATATTTCATGTGATTTATTATTGCATAAAAATATATGTAATGACAGAAATAAGCAGAGAAATAGAGGATATGACTTTTTTATCCTTTTGCAGACATCAGAGCTATAACTTATGGGAAGACTAGAGTGAATTGTGTGTCTCCATTATCACTTGTGGGATAAATAAAATAATACTCTATTTAATAGACCTGACAACAGCTATTTAATTTACATCAAGAGATTAATGCTACTTCTTTTAAAATGAGCTCAGCAGAGCTGGAATTGGGAATAGTCAATAACTGAAATATTCAAGCTTGAAAGAGAATATATGGAAGTTCTAAAATTTGTAGCTCTTACTCCCTTTTTGGAAGTCATGGGGGTGAGGGGGGGGAACCCTTTCAGCTTAATTTTAAGGCAGCTCGGCAATATTGTTTTCCATACTTCTTCACAAAAATAAAAAAAGAGCGAGAAATAGCAATAGCTACGTTCATGGTGTACAAAATTGTTGTTAGCTAAACACTAGTCAAAATCTGCAACTGAACTTTGACATTTTCTATATCTTTGGAGTTTCGCCACTTGAGATAGAACTCTACACATGTTATACATGTTAGTGGAACTTGGTACCGACTTTTAAAATGTCTATATCAGTGGAACTTGATACAGACTTAAAATTAGAAGGGGCATTATTTTTAAAGAATATAGAACACTTCACAAAACTTCTTAAATTCAAGTAAAGTTTACAATTTTTAAAAAAATTTGGAAAGTAGTAGAGCAAAGAAAAGAAAGGAACAAACTTGGAAAGCATTACCCATTTAGGAGACATTCCCATTAGGTTTCTGATTTAAATATCAGCTGTTTAAAATTGTTAGTAGGCCCCTGAAACAGTTTAGTGTCATTGGGAAATGAGATAAACTATCTCTGATAAACATATAAAGCAACAGCTCTGTGACTAAGGTTGTTTAATATGAAAAGTGTAACTCATTCAAGCATAAAAAGAAACTAGAAGACCTTAGGTCAGGGAAAGAATCCTAGAGCAGCAACGGACACCCCAGTCTGAGCGCACATATATTGGTCTTTGCTGGCAATGCCATATCTATGCAAATGTTTTTAAACTGCCATTTATTAAGCCACCATATTTTATTTTCTATTACTACCATGATATTTGTAGAGTCCTGTGTGAATTTAAAATGTGACTTGAGCACCAGCAGTGGCCAGAACTGTGTTCTGTTTTGCTAAGAATTCAATACAATATGAAATGAAAATACAAAAGTGCAGAAGGAGGCACCAAGAGAATGATTTCTGCACCACTGCTAACTCACTCTTACAACACAATTCAATGGGAGTTTTGTCTGCATGAGGACTGCAGGACTGGGTTTTCAGAATGTGTTTGCCCTTCTATGAAACACTAGTGTAAAGAAAAGCATGTATAATGAAAGCAGAATCAAAGCAATTGAACAGAGCCTGCAATTCTGGGACCACAAATTCTATTCTCTCAAGTCTGCTCTCATGGAAAATTGAGATCAAAATTAGGCTTGTTTAAAGTTACACTATTAGGCCATTCTGGCCTTTTTCAAATCCTTTTCCTACTGCTGTGCATTTTCCCACATGCAAGACTTAAAGAGCAGCTGCAAAAGAGAACAAAATACTCTCAGCCAAGAAATGCAGCAACAGCTCAAGCTTTATTTTTATGATTTCAGAATTTTCCCTTGGAGAGAATGGACATTTCTTTTAACCTTTCCTTTTACTATATCTGACAAAGAAGATATGAAAATTAGGTATTTTTTTAGGGGGCTACAGGAACATTCTTAGTTATATTTCCTTTTGTTGAAAACCAAAATGCTAGCATACCCTACTACAGCAGCCACGTACAGGGATTCAATATAGCAGCTATCCATTCTTCTACACGTTTTGTATTACAAGAAAGAAGACTTTGTCCCTTCCTTCATTTTGCAGAACACCTCCTGTTCAGCTATTAAAATTCTTGAAATTTAAATCATAAATCATGAAAACTGGATTGATTTGAGGTTACATTTTGTTTTCTGTTAACTCAACAATGTGAGATATGGAAGGCTACCTACCTGTGTAAACTATATACTATTTTTAAAATATCCTGTAATATAATGTTAAAAGTTGATTTAATAATTAAAATCTTAATTTTCATGAATACTTTGCATCAGGTGGTAAATTATTTCTTATCTGTATACCATGCGTCACAAAAGAACATAGTTCTGTGTGTTTTCTATTAGTATGATACATTTTACAGGGCCCACACATACACACACACACACACACACACGAAAAGCTTGGTCAGGAAATTAGACATCTTATCTGTAGCTTGCTAAATAAGGACCAATAACCTAGGTCTGCAGTACTCTGTGCGATATCTGCTTTTACAAAATGAAATTTTGACTTTTTCACAGCTTAGCCACAAGTAGACACTATCAGTAGAACTGCATTTCTGCGCAATATGATGGGAAGTAAAAGATTTCAACATCTGACAGGAGAAAATGAACAACTGATAAACAATCTTTGAAATGTTCTCTCACTGCAAGGCATGCTTTTGATGATGATTTACATTTTTATTATTGTTGACTTTCATGATGGGGCTGATGGGTTGGCTAAACATGCAATAACTGAAAGAACAAACCACAAAAATGCACACTAAGTCAAAACAAAAATATGATCAACATGATCCACTTTCAAAGTTCATTTTTCCCCTCCTTTATGTATTAAGTTAGTGCAATTAGACATTCATCTGCCACTGTGATTTTCTGAATTTGTGAAGGATCTGCTAAATGTTTCAAACTAATGAACAAAAGGATTAATTTACCAATCTGGTCGCAAGGCACAAAGCATAGGCTAGAACCTGCTATGGAGTTTACTGTGCCACAGATCAGTCAGGAACTAAAGGTAAAGTAAGGGAAGGAATTTTAAAAAGACCTTCCTGATATCAACATGCAGTACAGTCATTAGGGTCTTTAGAACTGTGGTCTCTGAAACCATGGATCTGTAGAAATGTTATGAAAATATTGACCTGTTACTAGAGTGGGCTTTTTTCATGAACAGGAAAATTCACCAAAAAATAGAATTTTGGGAAGATCAAAAATAGTTATAAAATTGGGTCAAATTTGGTGAATAATTTCAGCTGGAAAAAAGGCAGGCAAATCCAAGGATGTCAAAATATTTCATAGTGCCACTTTAAAAATGAAATGCATACATGTGTGCAGCCTCAGTAAAAAATATAGCACCAAGAAAAAACACCAACTATTCTCCCTTGTAACATATTGTATGCAGACAATAAATACTTTAATTTTGTCATTTTAAAAATGAAATGTTCTCTGTTGACACATTGGAAAACAAACTTTTTTGATAATTTATTTCGATGGAACATTTTCTTTTAAAATTGACCTACATATATATTTTTTAAGTTTAAAGAAAGAAAATAAACTATTTTTCCCCAGGTTGAATGAAATGTTTTGGGATGATCCAAATGAAGTATTTCATTCAGCCAAAATGTTTTGATTTGACCTAAATTGAATTGCAAAGGGATGCTTGAAAGAAAATGCTAACATTGGTGCATCTGTCTTCCCAGTAGATTCAAAGGATCTTCTGCAGGCAGCATTGATGGTACTTCTCCAGCAACTTGAGGTTTCTCCTGTACATTGTCTCAGCTCCATACAGTAAGGTAGGGTTCATGACTGCTTGGTAAATCATGAGCCTGGTTTCAAATCTGATGTCGGGATCTTCAAACATGCATGTCTTCAGGCATCCAGAGGCAGCACTTGCACATTTGAGGTGATGTGGGATTTCTTTGTCAATGTCAGCCTTCTCTGAGACATCCCTTCTGCTGTACAGGAAATACTCAATGTTCTGCACAATTTTGAATTGCCAGAGCTGGAGACTGCTCATTAAAAGACTGTTGATGGAAAACCTTAATTTTCTGAATGTTAAGACTCATTTCTATTGTGTCATACTCCTCAGTAAAGATATCGACAACTGCCTGAAGGTCTGCTCCTGAGTGAGCACAGACTACAGCATCATCAGCATACTGGAATTCAATGACTGAGGTCAGGGTAGTCTTGGTTTTGCTCGGAGTCATCTGAGATTAAACAGTTTGCTGTCCATTTAGCAGTTTAACTCCACTACGACTGGAAGCTTTTTGGTGGTCAGGTGTAGCATCACAAAAAGGAATATCAAGAAAAGTGTTGGAGCGATAGTACATCCTTGTTTAACTTCCATCTTAACCTCAAAGGGATCTGTGATAGATCTGTTTGTATACCTTAATGGAGCAGGCAAAGAATGGTAATGAGTTTCAGTGGGTATCTGTGCCTCAGAAGGATCCTCCACATCACTTCTCAGTTGACAGTTTCAAAGGTTTTGTAAGGTCAAAGAAGGCCATATAGAGAGGTTTAAGTATTTCCTGGCATTTTTCCTGCAGCTGGTGAGCTGTGAAGTTCATGTCAGTTGTGCCTCTTAATGCCCTAAACCCACACTGAGATTCTGGGAGGAGGTCTTCAGCAAGTGGAAGGAGATGGTTCAGGAGGGTTCTCTCAATGATTTTTCCTGTGGTGGACAGCAAGGTGATCCCTCTGTAATTTCCACAGTTAGATCTGTCTCCTATCTTGATAATTGTCATGATTATGGCATCCCTGAGGTCATCTGGGATTTCCGCATTATTCCAGATCCTTAAGATGAGGGAACGTGGCTGTGATTTGAGTTACTTTACCCACTGCTTAAAGATTTCAGCAGCTTCAGATGCCTTGTCATTCTTCATCTCCTTGATGGCTTTCCTCACTCCACATCACGGATCCTGGTTTTCTCTGTTTTAAAAAGTCCCCAATTTTCAGTTAAAAATCGTACCCCAAATCCACATTTTTCCCATGGTTAAAATGAAACACTGCTATACATGTATCTATTTATTAGTGGCGTTTCATTTAAATCCTGGAAAAATGTGGGTTACTTTTTTTTTAACCAAAAATTGGGTTTGTTTGTTTTTAAATCAGAGAAAAATCAAGAACCCTGCTCATCCTGAGTTGGAGGGAGTCTGAGATCATCTCTGACTAGGTATTGTGGGACAGAATTGAGAACACTCTCATCAACAACAGTCTTGACTGAGAAGATCTTCAAAATGCCCCTTCAAATGGACCTTGATGGCTTCCCTTTCCTTGATTACATCTCCTCCATACTTAGGTCTCAAAGGGGTTGGTCCCTCAATGCTTGACCATAGATGGCTTTAGTGGCACTAAAGAAATCACAAATTTCATGGATGCCAGTAGGATGTTGAATCTCCTTCATGAAAACTATTATCAAATCTCTCCTCATTCTTCTCTTTTCTACACTAAACCCTACTTCTTTCAGCTTTTTCTCATAAGTCATTATTCTCAGACCTCTAATCATTTTTTTTTGACTCTGCTGGCCTCTTTCTAATGTGTTCACATCTTTCTTGAACTGTGTGGCCCATAAATGGACACTAGGCAAGGCCTCCCCAGTGGCAAATGGATTGGAAGAATCACTTTCCTTGATCAGCAAGAGACACTCCTGTTAATACAATTCAGTATGCTGTTTTCAAGTCAATTCAAAAAGTGTGGGTGCAGATCTGGATCTTAGAGTGGAAGTGAGCACAATGGTAACATACAGTACCTGCCAAACAACTGTATGTTTTGAGGCAATGATTTAGTTTGTGCTTGATTAGCATCTCTTTCAAGCTTTTAGTGTATATATAGACAATCGTCTATGGATAGTACTGACAGCAGCTGATGCAAAAAAAGGAAAGATGAAATAACTGGACCTATAAAGAGAAATAACTGAGGAATAGTCAAAGTAAAAAATTCCCAATCTTGACTGCATGATAAATTTTCATTAAGAGGTATAGGTTTCCTGCTGGTGTTGAAAAGCCTATTACCATCATAGGCCTGGTAGGTAATAGGTTAAGAAAAGCATTTTTGGTAAATTAGAACACATTTATTAATGTTTGCAAAAAAACCCAGAACAAAATTTTTCAAATGGTTTATGCCCCTGAACTATATTGGTGATGAGTCTGAGGATTTCTTGCATTCATTCTTTTTACTTTAAAAGTAAATGATTAATACATTACATTGATGGCTCCATCTCAATAGCCACAGACGTTAAAATGTAACAGACTCTCTAAAACTAGTTAGAACTTCACTGTTGCAATAGGAAGGGCTTCTTTCTTTCTTTTAAAACGTTATTGTCCTCATGAAAGTCCTCTAAAAGAAGAGACTTTAGTTTATTCTGTTTAGATGTAAAGGAAACAGTACGTTTATTGTACCTCTACATACATTTCATCCCACATTGCCTCCCAGCCCAATAAGTTACGATCTCACTAAGTCACCAACATGGATAAAGGATCAATGATAGGCAGAAAAACAACAGATAGTCATAAGCAGAAGTTTGGTAGAAACAGTAAAAGGGAATGAGTAAGGCACCAGCCCAGAGCATCAATTTGGGAGAGGCAGAAAAAGAGACTCAGCCATTGCTGGCTCAGTATCACCTACAGTGGTAGCAACCCACCCACAGCCAATGCCACTTGAGGAGCAGAACTGCCCAGCTATGTTTCTGAGTAGCAACCCTTTTATCCAGCTTCTCCACTTATTTTCTTGCTCTATAAAGACCAATAGACCAGAAATGTTTATAAAATTAATGTGTAAAGTTAATAAGGCAGGAATCACTTACACTGACATAAACTGGAAGAGTGGCTACTACTAAAATCTATGAGCTAGAGAACTTCAATTTGAGAGAATTTCCATTATTTACACCTTTGTGTCTTAGGGCAACAAAGGATGTCTTAGGATTTGCAGCAGAGACTTCACTCCTTTTAGGTACAAAACTATCTCATTGCCCACAGGCCTCAATCCTGTGGACTGAATGGATACCATCCATTGTAATTTTTTAGATGATATGTTTAAATGCAGACATTCTTAGAACAGGAAAAACATATCTAAATAACCTGAGTACATTATGGAGGATATAAATTGGCTTAATAAGACTCCAAAAAAACAAGACCATCAAAATGCTGAATTTTTAAATTCATGTGTATTGTTTTTTACCCTGTCACACAGTACAATAGTAGGACTGGGATGCCTCATATCCCTATATATCTACTATGTAAATGATTAATAATACATATATAAACATCTTATAAAATTGTTCAAATGCTGAAATGCATTCAGAAGGGAAAATTCCCCATAGCATCTAGGGCTGTCTGATATTAGAGAATTATTTCTATAAGAAGTAGGTGCTGTGATGGGGAGGTGGAAGATATTCAGAAATTGGCAGTCACCAAGCAATGACTCTCACTTAGAAATGTACTAAGAAATTAAATATATCTTTTACCATGTGGGAAAATTACACTCTCTCAGGTATGTGAAAAATGTCAAAATAAAATGACCCATGTAAAGAAAGCTTTGAAGTAACATTGTTCAGTGCTAGCTAAATAAACATGAATGTCTCATAAATTATCAAGTGTTGAAAAGGGTCCATATTAATAACTTAATACAGATAACTTTAATAACTGTCTAAATCAGTTTAGAGTTGTCTATAGGGCTCCAGTCTTTGCTCCTACATACAACAAACGTCTTACTCTGCCAATCTCCTTTTGTATCACTGCCAAGGTCATGGCCAAGAAGCAGACTGAGTTTTTCCACTTTGTTAATCTGTGGTTTCTGGAGTTTCTTAGGAAACACAGGAAATTCTATGTGCCTAGTAAAAAGCAAGTCATTTGTATAACAGTGGGCAACAGTATCAAGTGTTCTGCACCTGTTTTACACTGCAGTACTGTAATTTCTGTAAAGTAAACAGTAGATCTCAGGGTCAGATTACAAATTATACTAGACTGTTTGCTAGATAGCTGCTTTGTTTAACCTTTACACTTTCATTTAAAAAGGAGAAAGTATCATTGTCACACCAAGAGGGCAGTTAAAGAGTTTTAATTAACTGTGGAGGTAATTAGACCTCCCAGTTTAACAATTATGAGACAATTCTATTCTCCTCTAAGTCTTTTAAAGTTGCACAGTTTTATTAGAAATAATCCTATAAACACAGCAGGAAAAATAAAATGAATTTAATATAGGAGTGTGAAGGTATAATGGATTAAAATCATTATTAGCATCTCTTTTTTCTATTTTACTAACTTTAAGTTCAAATCTATCAGCTTTTCATCTACCATTCTCTGCAAAAGTACATTAATTCTAGGATTTTATTTTTTGTTAACCCCCATCCCTCCTTAGTTTTTTCAGTTTCCTTGTTCTTTGGTTTATTGTGATATTAATTGGTGGGTATACACATGTACAGAAAAGCAAAAAAAAATTAAAAAGCAAAAAAAGCTTCCTTTGCCCTCCTTACAATAAAGCTCACTAGTGGCAAGCATAGATTGAGCAGTATATGCCTTTTCACATTATGACTACTCGAAATCTTTGATCCAAATAGTTCTATCCCCAAAGGGGACAAGATCTCCTTCGAATGGTGAGAGAATGGAGTATAATTTTGATTCTCAACCTCATCTCCTGAAAAGTAAATATAGTTCAAGAAGGAAGCCCAGCTATACGGCACATCTAACTCTTCCCTACAACCTACAGGCAATATCAGCAAGCCACGAATTAAAATAAACCTGAATACAAATTAAAATAAACCACTTAAGTCCTCAAAGGACAATATAGAATCATTTGCAAATAAAAACATGTATATGTTTTCAATATTTTTGAGGAGTGGGGGAGAGGGGTGAGCACCTTTTCTCTCCTTTTTGCTCAACTTAAATTTTTATGGTTTACTTTGACTGAATTAAACATAGAGCATCTGGATGTGAAGCCTAATCCCTTATCTATCATTCCACTGAAACATCTGAATCAAATCTACATACCCCCTCTAATTCAGTTCTGTGTCTGTACTGAACAAAATGTGCCCATTCTACTGAACTGCAGGGGTGTGTGTTTGTATGAGTACATGCATATAATGATCATTTGTACTTAGCATCTTTCATTATAGGCTTTCAAAGTACTTTAAGGGATGAGCAGGTTTATTTGACATTAATTCACAAGGGAAAACTGAGGCACAGAGATGCTGACTTGCCCAAGGTCACAAAGAAAAATGGTGGAAGAACTGGGAGAAGAACATATATTCTTGACTGTCAGTTTCAAGCTTTGAATATTAAAGCATGTTCTTTTCAATATATCTATATTAAATCTATCTATTTGTCTGTCTGTCTCTCTATCTATCTATCACCTTCACTGTCAAAATGATTTACATCCTCATAACATTCCTGTAAGGCAGACAGGTAAGTTTCATTCATTTAGAAAAATGGTGACTTGAATTAAACCAAACTCATTTTCACTTTGAACTAGGAAAGTATGAGAATTCAAGTGACCACAAGTGACTTACAGGTTTAGATGGGAGCTGATAGGACAAAGCAAAAAATGAGGGAGTTTAAAGAGGGGAATAGTGACAGGAAGAAGCTAAAGAAAGGAAAGGGAAGAAAAGAAAGTACTAAAATGAAAAGGCAAGGTAACTAGGAAAAAAATAAGTGTGTGGCCAGGAGGAATGTTTTCTCCTTTTATTGAATTACTGGGTAATACAGAAGTTACTAAGACCAGCATCAGCTCAGGGTTTTGAGGTACCATCATAAACCACTTGAGACTTGCTCTCATTACATTACTACCTGAAAACCCACAGTGTAGTTATAAGCCTTGTAAATTCACAGTTGCTTATCATTTATTCTATATACAATAAATCCTTATTTGTAATATGCACCATATAATGGAGTAGTAAATATTTCCAATTAGCTTTAGTGTTGCAGTCCTCAAAAACTGATGCATTTATGTTAATATAAAAGCGTACATGGAACATTTTATCATGCATTAGAGATTTTAATCAGGTAATCTGTACGGCATCTGGAAACCTAAGCAGAGGCAAAGCCTGCTATAACAAAGGCACTGTAACAGTTCACCTTCAGTGAAGAACAATAATGCATTATTAAATTCACTTTCCTGCTCAGTGGTTACACTTAGCTGACCACAGCAAATTTGCTCTCAGCCTGGTCTTCACAAGTTGGCAGAAAAATAGATTCTGTCACATTTAACGGGTTCTGAAAATGACAGGATGCCTCTCTTGGTTTAACTATAAACCATAATCTTTCAGAAGTAAATATAATTACAAATGCCTTTTGTCACGTAGTTCTTAGGAAGGATATTATATGTGGGTTATTAGAAGTAGTGAGAGAAGTAGATCTCACTTTATGGTTGAATATCATTAAAAAACGGAATTAATACAGCACATCAGCAGTACTAAAAGGATTCAAATTTCTATATTTCTTTGATCCTAAATGACATCATAATTCACATAAAATAACAAAGTATTGGATAGTCACCAAAGTATCAGATTCCTTGACTAAACTAGTACAGAGAAATACTATTCCTTAATCCAACATCAAAGAAAACCTATTTTTCTTTTGTCCAAATGCTGTTTAAATCTCCTCCTACATTTGTTAATCATGTTTCTGTTTTATTATGTACATTTGGCTAAAAGAGGCATTTTAGAAAACTATCACTACAACTTCAGGAATCAATGATAACAAACTAAAAACTATTTTAAAATGTAGCTCAAAAAAGTATACAAATATGTACAGAATCAGACCTGTTTCTTATATAGTTTGCACTAATACAAGTCCGTTGGTTTCAAGGAACTTACTCCTTATTTACAATGGTTTTTGTGGGGGAAGAAACTGCTTCACAGGGTGAGATTCTCTCTCAGGTACAAGTTGTATATCAGCCCTATGTAGCATGTAAGTCAAAGTCCAAATTAATTCCCAATTAAGCCCAGTGAAATAATTTTAATGAGTTCTGTGAAGGTAACTAGATCTCTCAGTTTAACACTTATGAGAAAATTCTCTTTTTTCCTTTAAGCCCTTTAAAGTCTTATAATTTTATTAGAAATTATCTTAGCGCCTAAGTGGGAATTAAGAAATGCATGGTCTTATATGGGATCCCTGTAACACAGAATTGAATTTCACCTGCAATATGCTTAAAACACTCACATACATACTCACAAGCAACATTAATCAATTTCAAGGTTTAAGGTTACCTATTTAAATACAAAATCTACATGAGCACTTAAGCATTAGGACCAATCTGTCACAGCACTGAATTTTTAGCAGTTTCTACAGCCTAGCTGGGATAGGTGCCCAAGCCTGCTATATAATATATATGAAAAATCAAAGATCTAAGAATAGGATTGACAATGGCTAATGTGATAAGAGGACAGACAGTTAATCTACCTAGTACAAAATACCAGAAGGGAGTGTACCTTAAATCCTATCTCTGAGATTTAAACATCTTATTCTGAGCTTCAGAGAGATACCTCCCTCTAGCTGGAATTCACAGTCCTGAATCCTCTCTTGGAATCAGAAAGCCAATAGCAGAATTTTACAATATGAAAATAAGTTGATGTTTGGGGTTTTTTTTCAAAGTATGAAAGGAGAAGTTGATAATGATATTTCCATGTCTGTCTCACAGTGTAGGGGTTACAGCATGCACCCGGCATGTGGGATACGTGGCTCCTCCCTCTACTTGAAGCAATTCACACTTCTCATGCTGTCTCCTTCTGTACCAACAAACTACAGACCTATGTGGGGAAGGAGGAGAGGTCTCTTCTGTTGGAGCTATTCCAACTTTGTATATGATAGCCACTGGGCAAGAAAGACAGAATTAATTAATGTGATTCTACCTACTGATTTGGGCACTCGGCTAAAATAAAGGAAGCTAGCCTCTAACTCCTGGTTCAGTGACTACATAAGGATTTTATCCACTGTCATTTAACATAAAATACTCAAACATGAATTGGAGCAGGGACTAGAAATGAAGTCTCTTCCTCCCACGTGAGTACTCTGAACACTAGATTAAGGCATAGCCTTTCTTGCTGTCTTTTTCAATCCAAAGTGAAACATCTTCAACAGAAGAGATCGGGAAACATCCCCATGACCCACGTTCCACACAAAGCAGAGCACAGTCTGATGGTTGGGAAACTGTCCTAGGAGGTAACGTGTGGATTCAAATGACTCAGGAGGAAGAGAGAATTTAACCTAGTTCATTTATAACTTGGGTGAATGCTCCAACTAGTGAATCCTCCTCTTCTAGTTATCTCTTATCCGTAACGCTCAAGGTGGACCTTGAGCATTACGGATACTCTGAGATTGAAACAGGTCCAGCAAGCCAACAGGGTAAAGAAGTGCCTATTTTGTGGATACCAAAATGTCTTAAACATGAAATAGAGGCTAGAACCAATAAAAGAATTAATCAAAAATGCCTAACTTTTAGGAGCCTGAGTGGAATTCAAAGTCTAGATTTAGGCAACTAGGAAGGATTAACCCAAAAAAAGAAAAAATACGCTGAGCCAATAGATACTTAGAATTAGCCAACAGAAAATATGCACAAAAGTTATGCATCAACTCCCATATTCTCTTCAGAACTTAGGTTTTTAGATTCAGAACAGCAGGCGAGGTGCTCACTCTGGATTCATATTTTGGAAGCCCCTCCTGGTGGTAGTAAAAAGAAGCATGAGTTTTTAACCCAATGCATAAGACATTTACTTGAGAGGAGGAATTCACAGATTCTGGCTCTTGTTCCCAGGCTTATTTCTGGGGGGGGGGGGGGTTATCCACAGGAAGTTT
>NW_017729032.1:93049352-93054352 GCF_001723915.1 Gavialis gangeticus
GTTTCATGGAAAAGCCACTTTGTGGGGAAACACAAAAGTAGCTACTGCTGTAGCAGTAGTTTGCACCACGACAATTGGCACAGCAGCAACCTATGCTTCCCCATGCATCATGGCTGTCCCAGGAGCAGAGTTGCCCTTCTATGTCTCTGGTTAGAGATGCTTTGGATAGAGTAGTTCTGTAAGTGAACTACAAATGCAGTCACCTAAGGAACAGTTCAAACAGAGAGATACCTAGTGACTTTCTGATACCTCCAGCTGCTGAACACAGGTTTCTGGATTATATTTTTTGAATTAGGAACCAAGTATGCATGTAATACTGTTTTAGGCAACCAAGTCTTTCTGTGTCTTGCTGCTCAGCAGTGTCAGAATGAAGGTACTTCTGGGTATACCCCAAAGCATCATGATCAGGTCCCACTGAGTTTAGGTTTCCTTCCTAGGCAGGAGCAGTAGCTCCTCCAAAAGCACCTTCCCTCCCTGCTCCCACCTCCCAGACACCCCAGAAAGTATGACCAGCACCCACACACCCAAATCTCAAATCATGAGACCTTCCTAATTTACTTCTTCTTCATTTCTTTTTTAATTCTTTTTTTTCACATCATTTTATTTTATTCTTTAGTGGCTGACTTCCTTCATTTTACCACCCGTCCCCTGCTCCCATTTCCTTTTCACTTTCCATTTCATTACCCACCTCCATTCCATTAACTTTCTGCCTCCCAGCTTCATGTTCTGGCTCCCCCCCCACAACCTCTCTCTCATCCCCCCCAACCTAAAGTGAGGATAGAAATCTATCCTGGGTCCCCAGACCCATAGTGGCAACTCACTGTTGTAGCTCCCTGCTTGCCAGCTCTCTAGTGGCAAGTCACAGCTTTGCAGGTTGGGGACAGTTGGAGAGTTTTTTAGCCTGAAGGTGTGACTTCTTCAAACTCAAGCTAGCGCTAACACTGGTCAACATTTGAGAAGCCCAAAGTGCAACATGTCACAAGGCCCTTAGGCTCTTGCATAGGCGAGCAGCAGTTCAGCACAGGAGTTTGAGTTTCATAGCTTTGGTCTTCAACTTGTAAACTAGGCATTAGATGGACCATAGGAGTATTAGTCCTTTTGTAGATCTAGCATTAATTTTGAAAGATGCAAATTGGCAATGGCACTTAGAGAATTGCCTGTAAGATGAAAGATGAGGAAAAAATTGACTGGGCATGGCAAATCAGTGGAGAAATAAACTATGTAAGCATGAGACTTAGGAGCTGGTTATAATCCTTTTAAGCCTGTGTCCTGTTCCTTACCTATCCCCATTGCCACGAAGAGATGCTCCTCTCAATATGAAAACTCTACAACATCTATTTGAAACTTACTCAGCTGGTAGTCACCTTCTTTAACAACACGCACCAATACTTAGACAGTATAGTAGAGCTGTCTGTCTACCACATTTACAATCTAAAGTCACAGCCTACTTATAGGAATGAGTAGGTTTGGTGACCATAAAAGGACAACTCATGTAAGGGAATCAACCCATAGCCAGATTCAACCTACAAAGCAATTGGATCTGACCTTAAAAGACAGGACATTGGCAGTGATTTGGTGACTTGGGATATTGGTGGCAGTCAGCACTGTGGGTGGTGGTAGTGGGGACAGGAGTGGGCACAAGAGAGAGGAAAAGCAGCAATGACTCTGGGGCAGTGGCGGGGCATAGGAAAGGAGGGAGCAGCAGCCAGATTGGAACTGGCAGCCGCTTTTGTATCTAGCTCTGTTAAAGCAAGCTACTGCTCCTAAAAGGTTGCCAATCCCTGGGTTATAGTATCATACCCTAAATAATTTTTTTTAAAGGTAACACTAAATTGAATCTATTTTTATATCCACTGCTCCCACAAGCTCACATCTGAAATACATTCAGATCTTTAAAACAGAGCTGTCCAACTTTGGAGTTTCTGTGGACTGCAGCTCCCCCTCCCCCCAGGCCACACTGCATGGGTGCATGCCCTTTGGCCACACATTGCTCTTTTCTCCCTTCCCCCCCACCTCTGGGGCCCCATTTCTTGTACACTGCATTACACCATGTGAGCCCTCCCTGCTGTACAGCAGGAACCCTTCCAATACCCCATGCCATGCTGAGCTGCACTATGCAGGATTTCTGGGTGCTTCTGAGCTGCCTGGAGATGGAGTCCATTGGCAAATAGCAGAGGCCAGGGGAGGGAGAGGGAACTCAGAGACTTCAGCAGCAGCAGCACCCAGACTGGGAGACTGCGGCTGCAAGGTAACTCCTTGGGGACTGGATGAGGCGTCTAAGACAACCATGGCTCACTCTGACCCGGATCTTGCTAACACTTACCAAACACCTCCACACTGAACTGATACAGTTTCCTTACAAATACCAGCTGGATATTTTAATTTTTCCTTAATGAACATTTTTATCTTATCCCTTCCATAAACCTATTAAGCTTTTTCTTGAAGCAATTCAGTATTCCTTATCCTCACTACTTTCTTTGGAAGACTGTTCTAAAACTCCACTCTTCTAATGATTAGAGATCTTCTAATGTTCAGTATAACTTTGCTTGTGATAAGCTTGTACCCTGTTTATCTTGTACAAATATTGTTCTTTAACTTAAATATCTCTTTTCCCTTCCTGATATTAACCCTATAAAAACATTTATAAATGAGTAATCATATCCCCTTTCTCAGTCTTCAACTCTGTTTTAAACTCATCTCATAAGATAGGTTTCCCATTCTATTTCCCATTCTTACAGCCTCTTTGTACTTGTTCAAGTTTAAATTAGTTTTTTTTAAATAAAGGTAACTAGAACAGTCTACAGCCAGAGTCAGCAACCTATGGCACATGGGCTGGATCTAGCCTTTGGATCCTTTGGGTCTGGGCTGCAGATGTGGGGCCTTGCTAACATTTAGTGGTTGGGTACGCTTTCTGTAGGCACTCTCCCTGTGTCACCAACAAATGCCAACTGTGGGTGTTTTTCGTGTGCTGCTGGGAAGAAAAGTGGCAGCAGCAGCAGGGTCCTAGTGCCTACCCTCCCACCTATGATCCAGGTTGGGTCATTCCAGCTAGCAGCACAGAAAGGTTGCCTACTCCTGGTCTGCAATATTCTAAACAGGGGCTTACCAATGTCTTTTACAGTGGTACTAATATTTCTTTATTTCTAGTAAAAATACTCTGCCTAATACACCCTAGAATTCCATTAGCCTTTTCTCATGGATGTATAGTACTGATGGTTCATGTCATTTTATGATCAGTCAATAGACCCAGGTCTCTCTCTAACTCAATCATCCCTAGTTTATGTGCTCTTACCTTACAGCAATGATTCTTGATATTAGTCCACAACTGCATGCTTTTGCACTTACTATTAACATAACTAGACCATTTTTATTGCATCATTCCACACTTTTATCTAATTCTTCCTAAAAGATAATCTGATCTATCTCTGTAGTGGTAATACTTCCCAGTTTTGTTTCATCTACAAATTACATAAGCCCATATCTACTTCTTGCACTAAGGTTCCAGTAAAAATGTAAGATAGCCTGGATCACCAAACCAGACTCTGTGGAACACCCCCAATAGATTTTCTCCAGTCTGAAAGCTCCCATTTCAATATAACCCATAATAGTCTCTTTTTTAGGCAACGTTTTATGCACCTTACACAGACTAGGAGAGGGTGAAGGGAAAAATAAAGTGCCATAGAGAACATCCACTCCTCCACCCTACACAGAATGAACGGATCTGTGATGCATGATATACCCAAGATCATTCCCACTGTATTATTTATTTATAAGCATTTCTGTAATGCCCATCACCATTGTAATTGACTATAATTAATTGCACAGAAAAACAGCACAGGAAGGGAAAGACTCCCCTAGGTCACTGAATCCAAGACCTTGCTACTATAAGCAACTGCCTCATATAATCCCTTTTGTAACCTTATCAAATTCCAACTTAAAATTAGGTAGGTATTTGCCCTCAGCACTTTTCTTGTAATACTGTTTCAAAACCTCACTCTTCTGACAGTTGGAAAACTTCTTCTAATTTCCAGCCTCAATTAATTCATGGCTAATTTATGCCCATTTGTTTTTTGGCCAACAATGACCTTTAGCTTGTATAGCTCTTCTTCTTCCCTGGTGTTTACCTCCCAGACGTATTTAGAGAGAGCAATATATCGCCCCTCAGCCTTTGTTTTGCTAAACAAGCTAAGCTTTTCTATTGTTGTCCTGCTCTCTGGACTCCAATTCTCTTGATCATCTGAGAAGTCCTACTCCATGTCTGTGCAGTCTGAGCCTCAAGTCTATCTTTCTGGAAAGTGGGTGACTAGAACTGCATGCAGGATTCCAGACAAGGTCAGACCTTATACACTGGCATTTTCTGTCTCTACTGAAAATATTTGTAAGGATAGCATTTATATTTTCTGAAATCCTTATTAGCCCCTCAGTATATGAACTTGTACTTTGTACTGTTAAATGTCAACCTATTTATATAAATCTGTAATAGGGGTCCTATTTTCTCAATTAATCAGATGTGCTCTGTTTAAGCCGTATTAAATATTTCTATCATTATTTTAAGGGAAACTGCCAATGCAACACCTTTTTAATAATCTGAACATCATAATTTTCCATTAATTTGACAAATGATTTAAGTTATTTGAGTTACTATAATTGGTAATAAATACATTGTTGGAGTTCACTTCCAAATCTTCTAAACTGTTGTAACTTATTACAAACATGGGCTCCATTTGAATGCACGCAAACCTCTGCATCCACACAGAGCTCTATTGACTTCATTGGGCTCTGTGCAGCCATACCAGTTCACTTGTACATAATTACTTGTAGGATTTTGGTCCCACTGACATTTATGGGCTGCATCTACAGGAGCAGTGGACTGTGCAGTTGTTACTGCACGCTCATCAATACTTGCATAAACAAATACTAAATGACCGTGTTGTAACTGGCGTTACTGTCCAGTATTGCTGCAGCACATTTTTTTCCAAGTGCTACTATGTGGTAACTCA
>NW_017729032.1:93064315-93110450 GCF_001723915.1 Gavialis gangeticus
CCCCTCCACTTTCTCCCTGCCAATGCTTTCCTTGCTTTCCTCACTGCTTACACTCTTCCAGTTATTTCCCTGGTGTGGAAGTGGCAGGGGAATGAATGTAAAAGGACCCTCAAATAATTTGGTTATATACATGGGGAATTATAACAAATTTATACTTTTCCATGCACATAAGTAATTATTTGGGGGGTCCTCTTAAATTCAAGGGTCTCTCAAATTTAGGTAAATATAGCATGTTCCAAATTGTGATAGTAGTAGTGACTCAGATTCTGAAACCTTATACTATTTCACTGAAAAAAATCTGACAAAGAAATGTAGAGATACTGGAGGAGGAAAAGTAAAATGGAGTATATTAGACTCAAATAAGAGTGTGGCAGAAAAGAGTAAGTAAATAAAATGGTATTCAGGCTGCCTAGGACTAAGCTATGTCAAATTTGCAACTCTAAGTAGATAAAATGAGGGGCATGTGTGCACAACACTTTAGAGCGGGTTAAATGCTTTTGCACACACATGATGTTGGTGTGTGCACATGTTGGCAGCATATCGCACAGTAATTCCAGCTGCTATAGCAAATTCAGTGGTGTAATATGCCTCTAGTTGTAACAATTATTCTCTCTTCCCCTACTCAATTTAGGGCTGATTAAACCCCTGTGTCATACGTACACCCAAACTTACCTGCTTTTCCGGCAGCAGGGAGGGGAGGGTGAGCTGCTGGTGGGTGGAGCGGTCCCTGGGCTGCTGGGGTGGGCTGGTGCTTCCCTCCACGACAGCAGCAGACCACCCCCCAGGATGCACCTGCCCACAGGGACCTAGCTCAGGTGGTGCTGTCCCCTACCTGGTGCTCTCCTACCTTGGGGGTCTTTAAGAGAAGGATGGATAGGCATCTGGCTGGGGTCATCTGACCCTAGCACTCTTTCCTGCCTAGCCAGGGGGTAGGCCTCAATGATCTGTTGTGGTCCCTTCTGACCCTAGCATCTATGAAACTATAAATGACTTGGGATGAAGCAAACTAAAACTTCTCTGAGGAGTTTTAGTTTGCTGCCCTACAGCCATGGAGTGCAACACCAGGCTCCAAGCAGCTCAGGGGCTCTACAACAAGACCTGCAGGTAGCCTGGCAGTAGCCCGGGAAGGCAGGCTCCTCCCAAGAAGAAAAAAAAAAACCCATGAGCCTGATCTTCCCCCTCTCCATCCCCCTCCCTCCCCCCCGGAGCCTGCCTGCCGGCACAGTGGCTTCTCCGAGCCAGGTGCCTTTGAATAGGTGCTGCCTGGGGGAAGGTCCGCCGCTGTGGAGGGAAGCACCAGCCCCCCAGCAGCCCAGGGACCGCTCTTCCTGCCAGCAGCTTGCCCTCCACTCCCTGACACCAGAAAAGCAGGTAAATTTGGGTGTGTGCACAACACAGGGGTTTAATCAGCCCTAAACTGAGTAGGGGAAGAGAGAACACCTGTTACAACTACAGTATAATGTATGTACTTATAGTTATAAACATGTTCTGTTAAATATGAAAATGAAATACATATTTAACAAATTAAAATACTTAGTTAAAATAATAAATAAACATTAAATGAGTAGGGCAAGATGGTTTGCGGATACAACTTTATCCCCAAGGCAACTCCATGAGACTATTCTCATAAAGTTTTTTGTTTTTTTTCATGTGTAAAACTGTAGTCTGACCAGGGACATAACCTATGTTCCTGAATCTTTGTTTGCTGTCTTCACTTGAAGACAGTGCCATTAAAAGAGAATGAATGTTGCTACCAGAATTTTATTTTTGTTCTTAACTTTTAGAAATGATAATTTGCTTTTTTGAGGACTGGCTAAAGGTGATTACATTTCTAGTTGAATTACTGGAACATTTAAATAAGTTCCTGCTTGGCATTCAGTATAGTGGAGTTGTTAAATGATTTTTTTTTTCTTTTTCAAGGTAGGTGCCATAAATGTAGGACACAAATTGATTGGATATCTGGAATTGTTCACATCAAGATAGAGGGGCACAAAATTTGTATTTGCATATACTGAAGAAGTTGCATAAAATATATTCACATAAAGTGAAAACAATTATTGGGAATGTTTAATATGCAAGTTTCTGATTGTGATATACTTGAATTACAAGTGCAAGAGCATTTTAAAAGAGGTTCATATGGATCACATGAAAAGCACTTACAATAGTTCCATTAATACTAAGGTTAAAACAAATTTCTAATGGGAATAGTTTAGATTTTGTGGTGAAGGTAGTGAATATTTTATCACAGAAACTGAAGTGAGCATACACAGTTTTCAACAGTAGAGTGTCCTTTCCATAACACCTCAAATAGCGTATTCAATTTAAAATGTAAGAATGACATTCAGGCTTCATTTACTATTGGTGTCAATCTAAAAAATATAAATTGATGCAGATAGAGGATTCTAATCTGATGCCCTAGGGCCAGATCCAATAAAGGACTTAGGCATCTAAAAGCCAGACATTTCAGCATCTGACTTTCAGGCACTTGGCTCCAAACTGGAATCTCAAACTCTACACTCCATACAAAATTGATGGTGAGGGTTGTGCACTTCAGAATCATATCCAAAACATTCAACATGTTGAGCAGGGAACTGCCTAAAGATAGCATGCTCAAAATGCACTTGCCTAGAGCTAGCCAGTAGGGAAATGCTGAGGACACAGGTGAGGCATAAATGCCTCCTCTCCCAGATATTTCCTTGGCTGAGGGAAGACACCTTCATTCACTCTGCAACTCTACCTCAAAGGTCAGCAACTATCCTTTTCTTTGGAAAAGTTGAGCAGGCATACTCTTGTATTGTAAAGGCAGCTAGAAGAGGTGATGATTAATCAATGCTTCTTTTATTACCTGCCACAGTTCTGAGTCAACTTAAGCACTGAGTTGACAAGAGCTGCATTAGTCTTTTCTGCATTACCCAATACAAACCTCCACCACGGTATAATAACGCCTTTTTGTGAAATCATACTTAATTTTTTAAGGATACATGTATCATGAAAGGATATCTAATGTGCAAGCTGCCAAGATGAGGACAACTTGTCTTGATGTTGACTGCTGTCAAGTATTTAAACTACCCTCCTTCCTAGGATCATTTGCAATTTTGCAGTACATTTTCAGTGAATCTGGAAAAACTGTTACCTTCTGATGATCGAGAAGATGGACAAAAAATGTAGAATAATTTACTTTCCTAAGGTATCAGGTAAAAGCTGTCTTGAGAACAGGTGCTCCTCCTATTTTGCTATTAAAGCATTTATTGCTACAAGTATTGCTCTAGGTCTGATCGAACCTATCCACTGATTTTAATAAGCTTTAGATCAGTCCCATGCAGAGGCATACTTACTAAGTTTTGTGTACTGGCCTCGAATCCTTCTTCACCACCCTGCTTCTCTGTCCTTGAACCACAACTTTTCAGCTCCCAAGTAACTTGCTACCACACCAGCCCTCCCTGCTCTGTGCTGGGGGCTGCTTTATCATTCTCATGCCATCCCATTGCAGATACCTCTCTTTACTTGCAACACTGATTCCAGTTACCACCAACTGCTAGGAAGGGGCAGTAAGAGTAGTAAGGGCAGCAGTGTAGTTCAGAGCTGCAGAGTTGTAGTTCAGGTACAGAGGAACGCAGGGAGCAGGTGAATATATACCAGGGAGGCCTTCACTTCCACAGGCAGAGGGGACTTGGGTCACACCATCAGAACTTGTCCCCATAACTAGTACCCCAGTCATCCATCATTAATTACACTACATGTCTCAGAGAATCAACTCCAAGTCCCATAGAAGTAACAGCATATTGATTTCAATAGGAGTTGGGGTCATTCAACCATTTGGGGTGTAAGGCCCCAAGACTGAATAGACTTTAGAGGTCCACATGACAGAATTAATTAAATGACTGAAAAACTGGTTTAAAAAATCCCAGACTTATTAGTCATTATTCCTTTTTTGTTTCCACCATATTAAAATAAACCGATTCTTTCTGCTAAGAATAACAGTTCTGGCTAACCAAATGTTTTAAAGAAATCCAGACAGATCACACCACTTTGGAATGGACAAATTAAATGAGCAAAAAACCAGCTGCACATGCACTGCATCTATAATCATTATGCTATACAACACAGCTACAGGAGAGGTAGATTAGCTCTTTTTTGCCAAGGATACAGGATGATTCTTCTCCTTGACCCAGCCCATCAGTTAAATGACGACTGGCCCCTTCTGGCTTTACTTATACCTACTTAAAATGTAATGTGTCTATTACTTTTCACTACTAAAACTTTGTCTCCCATTTAAATTTCCCATTGATTTTAATTAAATTCTCCCTAAGCTCAGGACCTTGAAGAGCTTCTTGTTTTTTAAAAAAATAGAGCTGGGGACAAAAAGGAAAGAGACAGAGGCTTTTTCACCAGGTGGGATTTCCCAAGTTCTCACAGCTGTAATTAAAAGTCGTTCTAGTTCTAGCTGATAGATTGACACAAATGTGTCTCAGAAGAAAATAAAGTAATGCATAAATGCTTAATGACTCATTCAAAACTTCTGCTTTTTTTTTTTTTAAGTCAGATTATAAGGACAACATTTTCAAGCCTAAGAATATACATGCCTGAGTTGGTTTTGTTTGCATTTTTTAATATAATAATTACTATTTGACTCAGTAGAAGTGATAAAAGAAAGCTGAATATTTGAACTGCAGGGCCATAGTGAGACAAACAGATAATTACTATCTTCAAAAATATAGACATTTTCATAGATTTCACAGATTTCATAGACATTAGGGCTGGAAGGGACCTCGGAAGATCATCCAGTCCAGCCCCATGCCTGAAGGGCAGGAAGTCAGCTGGGGTCACAGGATCCAAAATAAGCATCCAATTTGCTCTTGAAGGTGTTCAATGAAGGTGCTTGAACCACCTTCGATGGCAGGCTGTTCCAGACCTTGGGGGCTTCTGAAATTCTTCCTTATGTCCAGCCTGAAATGGTCTTGTAGTAGTTTATGACCATGCGACCTCATCATCCCTTGGGGTGCTCTGGTGAACAAACGCTCCCCCAGATACTGGTGGTCACCCCGATAAACTTATAGGTGGCCATCAGATCACCCCTGAGCCTGCGCTTTTCCAGGCTAAAGAGCCCCATGGCTCTCAGCCTGTCATCGTAAGGTCTGCTTTCCTGACCTCTGATCATGTGCGTGGCTCTTCTCTGGACTGTAACTGAAATCACTTGTTTTAATACAGATAAGTTTAGTATTAAAGTTACAGCACTGGTATGAAAGACATGATAAATGTAGTCATGACAGAAAACAATTTTTAATTTAGTATACCCTATCAATCTAGATAGCCCATGAATATTTACCATAAATTCAATAGGCTGAAACAGAGGGAGAAAGAGAAGGAAAAATAGATGGTTTGACCTAAACAATGACTGCTGAAGAAATAAAATCCTTAGGAGTTTCAATGACACCAGATTTAATAGCTACCTTGAACTGGTGATGGCACGGAGAGATACATTTGTGGTAACACTAAAAACAAAAGTCATCATTTTAAGAGAGAAATCTTGTATATATGACAACAATAAGTGCCACACTGTGTTGGTTTTACCAGGTTAACTACACTACACTGGGAAAATATGGGCTGAAATTAAAACATTTACAAAATTCAAAACAATTTGATCACATCATACTTCTCAGCAGGGATACCATTTGCAGGGCTGAGTGAGGGCACATAAGAAGTTAAATCAGGTTGTGTGTGCAATGAAGCAAAATTAATAAAAGAAATGTTGTTTCCATTAATTTTTAGGGTAATCTTATTAAAAATACCACATGTCCAAAATGGAACTGTCCAGATTTTAATTTTCTTCCCCTATCTCAAAGTTCAAACACAGAACTGAGAAGGTAACCTCTCATACCTATTAAAATAGAACACAGAGTGTCCTGTTCTTTAATCTTTCTTGTTAACACACATTTTTTTTCCAGCTGTACTGCAGTGACAGCCTTCTTTGCTCAGTTCATTCAAAAGACCTGATTTCTCCTGATTCTCCTATGCTAAAGAATATTTTTATTAAAGGAAACTCTTATTTCTAGTCCCTCTACCAATGACACTATTTTCCCACTTTGTAAAGATTACTAAATGCTTTATGTAGTTTAAATGAGAACTTTGTGCAAATCATATTTTTAAATCTGGAAGAATTGCCTTATTACTTCACTAGCAGAGACAGGGGAATTAGGCATGTTAGTCCAGAGTCAGACAGAAGACAGTATAGATCTGCACCTTTAGACCAGGTACAGCCATTACACTTTTATTGGTATAAGTGATTGAAAACTGGTCTATAACCATAAGAGAACAGAACAAAAATTAGGTGCACATAGGCTGGTTTAACAATGGTGGAACCCAGTCTAATGGTGCCACCACCCCTGTCCCCTCCATCAAAGGGCAAATGTGTGTTCTGTTCACTATTGATCTAAACTACACTGCTTACAGAAAACCCTGCAACTTTGATTCCACTTCGGACTTTCTTAATGTCTGTACCTAGCTTCTTAGACTAACTAAATCAGATACACAGCATAAACTTTCATAAGCAGAGGGCTTATTTCATCAGAGACTGAAGAAATAAACCCTCTGCTTATGGAAGCTTATGCTATACATCTGATTTAATTAGTCTATAAAGGTGCAAATCTATCCTGGCTTCTAACTTAATATTTCAGTTATATAGAGAATTGAATAAATTTGTGTACTCAACATGATGATATGCTAACTTGATCAATATAAACATTAATAGACTATTAATCTAGATCAGACATTTGCACTCATTTAGTCGATCAAATTTAAAATAAATCTCACAATATCTACCAGATTTGGTTTTTTTTGCTGTTGGCTAGTGTAAAGCCAGGTATTAACCTTGCTTTTTTCTTTACAGGGCTTAATTTTTATGTGTTGTCATATCAGAAAAATCAGATCACCAAAGTGCATCACAAGATGATGGACTTTAGGCAGCATATATTTCATTGGAGAACTATAGTTGCAACAATTGCCTAACAGTGTTCTTAGCTCTCATTAAAATACTATTAAAGAATCAATCATTTAGCTAGACCATGAGGAATTAGTTTAGGCCAACATTTGTTGTACTTATCCTTTCTTCCTTCTTTACAGCTTTTGTTATAAAGCATAGTCCATATTAGTCTAGGTGATAGACCAGGGGGACCCCAAAAAATCCATGGTCCCATCAAGATTTCACTTATTCCACAACACACTATTATTAAAGCAATATTTAATAATAATCTTATTATGTAGCCACCAATATCTGGGCCATAACCTTTGCTTTTTATTACAATAGGAAGAATATCACATTCGTTTTACCTTTTTCAATGTGTATTCTTTTTGTCTCATGCCCAACCTCATGACCAGCCAGATCACCCTCTTTAGGACCAGGTAGGACGTTAGGTGACAAACCCATTAGCATCTGATTCATGGAGAGCCCATTCTGATGGACAGCTGCTAGAGACACATATGAAAACAAAGACAATAATAATATTAAACCCCCACACAAACAAACCTACAGTTATTTCTTTTTGTATTTTTGTATGCAATGTTCTAGATTCGATTCTACCTACTAGGCATATCTAGATGGAATTAGGCACCTAAGTGTGATTCTATTCCATCCTGCTTGAGTTTCTGAAAAAATAATACTAGTGGTGAATGGGTCTTCCTCTTCCTCCCTGTGTTTTTAGTGACTCAATCTTAAGGAAAAGGGTGACTCTTACTAACATTATTGAATTAATAGATTTTCAGGGATTTGAACAGGGTAGAATAAAAACACACTTTGGTGTTTCGGTCCAGTTACATGCCTAATAGATGGGATAGAATCTAGCCCTATCTGTCTCAATCATCCAAGAAAACTAATAACACCAAAGTGATATCAAAATTCTTTCAGAGATAACCCCCTTTTTGTATTATTGCTCTTTCTTCAATGGTTCATTTAAAAAATATTGGCTTTGGTAACTTTGTTCCCTCCCTCCCTCTCCCCCTTGAGTATTTAAAAACATTCTGAAAAAGAATGAAAGGCAATGAAATGCCAAGAAATTGAGAAATGTCTTGAGAAAAGAATAAGGGCTTATTTGCATTAAGTGGTATAAAGGCAACAAAATGGGAACAAACTGAGAAATGTCTTCAGAGACAAATAAGGTCTTATTTGTATTAAGTGGTATAAAGTTTCTATGTATCAGCACACTAAATGCCACAAACTAAAGACCTACTTGTGAAACCTCTTTTTTTAAAAAAATACACACCAGAGGATAATAATATTACATGGTAGGAGGACTGAACATATAGTTTAGGTCTTTTCCACACATATCTTCTGTTGCCTGTATTCAGCACAGTTCAGGCACAGCTCACATAAACCTGAGAAACCCATATAATCCAGATGTGCAAGAGGATGATGCCTTCTGTGAGAAAATTCCTCAATGCCTTCTCAGGTCTGATCCCCATCTATGTAGGAACCATCTTGTTTTTGTTGCCTCCCAACCCCCATGAGAAAATAGTTATCAGAGCTGGATATAGAGTGGCAAAAGGAAGAAGGTATATATTTTATTTTAAAATAAATTAATAAATTGCTAAGCTGGTACAATGCCAAGGGACCCTATTACCCTGATTCTTAAGGGGGCTAGTGTTGGCAGATTTTGCCCCTCACTGCTCGGAGGCAAGTTTAAAAGGCTATACTTCCTAAATTAAAGTTCATTGATTGTCATGGAACTGGGAAAATTTAAGGCTGGCTGGGTCTGGGTTGTATTTTCTTCAGACACAAACACACTTCTGCAGTTGAATAGGCTTGATTAACCCATTTAAATGGTCATCCTCAGACTATGATTTTTATTGAACTATAAAAATATCTTTCCAACTCTGAGACGAATTGACAGTAGCAGGGCAGAGATGATGGCTGAGGGGTCATAACTAACAGCGTTGTCCAGTGGTTACACAAGGGAAATCAAATCTTTGGAATACAGAATAAAGAATAATTCCTGCAAATTGGGAGTTTGGGAAAGTCATAGAATTTGTAACACCCCCCAAAACTACAGAGGCTAGTTATTCTGAATGAGGTCCTAAATTTCTCCACAAGAAAAAGGCTCTCACAGGGATAACCAGCTTTTCTTTTGGCATTCACAGAACATATCTCACATCAACCTCTGTCCCAAAATGAAATAAAGTTAACCAATTAAGCTGTACTATATAACTCAAAGCTTTCAAATGCTGTGGTAAAATTTATATACGGAATAAAGGGAGAATCTGGGAGCTAAATAATATGACCTTCCTTAAAGGAAAACCGCAGCCATTTCATCAGCTTAGCAACAAGAAACATCTAAGATAAACACTTCTTACCCTGAATACATTTTGAAATGCATGCAGAAGAAAGGGTTATAATTATCCATTGTGTTGGTTGAGGTAATCTTACTAAAGAATTTCGTACTCCGGCCAAATAAGAGTCTAAAATGTAGTGAAATATTTTTAACATATTGTGGACTCATTTTTAAATATGCAGTGATTAAAAAAAAGTTAAGAAGTTAATGCTGGATATAAAGTAAGCTGGTGCAACTTCACTGAAGGTAGTAAGTTGCCCCATCAGCATTAGGTATAAATTTAGTCATGAAATCTCTTTATATTGGGCACATCTACATGAGATGTTTACTTTGGAGTTGTCTAATTAACTATGCAGTAAAGTCTCAGCATCTATACATGTGGCCTCATTAGACCACAGTAAGCCAATTAACTCCACTGTAGGTTAGTACTTGTAAACAGAAGTACTATCCTGAAGCAGCACTACTTAGTGCACCACAATGCACGTGTAGACACTGATGGACACGACTGGGGCACAAGGGTGCTTCAGTGTGGGAGCTGTCTGCTGGCTAGCCCCACAGTGAAGCACCTTTGTGTCCCCACCAGCCCCCTCCACATGTTGAACCAAGTCAGAGTAGCGGGAAGACCTCCCGGGGCCCCTGCCAGACAGGGCTGCTCTGACTTGGCATAATGTGCTGTGGTTCTGGGTGCAAGTGTAAATGCAGCACCTGGGAGCAATAAGCTCCTGCGTGAACTGCACCACAGTTTATTCAGGTGCATTAATTTCATGTGTAGATGCACCCACGTGAGCCTATGTACACATTTAATTAATGAGAATCAATAAACTCCAGAGCAATTTGAGCCAGGATAAACTACTCCAGGCACACCATCTACACATGTGCACAGGACAGCAGCAATTTGAGCCAGGGTAGAGCAGTCCTGGGCTGGAAGAGGATACAGGGGGTCAGGTCCAGGCAGAAGTGTCAGGTGGCGGAGGGGCTGGCTGGGGCATGAGAGTGCTGAAAGCACAAAGCCAAATGGCTAGGCTGCAGGCAAGAGTCTGACCCCCAGCTGGCTGGACTGACCTATGCTTGTGGTCAGCATCTACACATACATTTAATTACAGTATATTACCTTGTTGTAAGATAATACTGTCCTTGACAGTACTACCTTGCTGCAGCACTAATTAGTTTATTGTGCCCTAATATTGTCACACGTGTAGACAGTGACACTATTCTGCAGCTAAGTAGCCTACTCTGCAGTAAAGTGCACGTGTAGATGTGGCTACTGAAAACCACTTAAAACCTAATACAGTGTATATAGGAAAAAGTATTACTTTGTTTAAATCAGTGGTTTTCAATCATTTTTATACTCAAGGCCCCTGGAAAGGAGAAAAAGGGAAAAGATATCCTCAGGAGAGGATATCTGCTTATCTCTTCTCTCCCAACAGCACCTTTCAAAGGCTGTCAGAGCACTCCATGGTGCCATGGTTCCCTGGTTGAGAATCACTGCTTTAAAAATTAGTGATTGTATTTTTGTGAGGATGCAAGAGACTTTGAAAAGGAAAACCTCAATAAAACTGGAAATATTTATAGTGATAAAACATGCTATTATAGGAACTATTCTTAAATTTATCATTAATTTAAATTTCTAATTTTGTTAAGAATCAACTCCAGAGGGCCTGGCCCAGCATCAGTAAAGATAGCAGGAGTCTTTCAATTGACTTTAGGGGACACTGCAATAGGTTTATACAGCCTATTAAAAATAAAATTTTAAAATAAAAATTTAGTTTAGTGTCAATGTCAGAATACAAAACTTTAGTCTAGTTCTCATACTCCAAATAAAAGGCTGGGAAAGTAAGCAGTTTTATATAGTAACCAGGGAACCTGATTTTCTCCGATAAAAATAAAAGCCTCAATTTTCAGATTAAAAAAAGTAACCCAAAATCCACATTTGTCTGTGATTAAAATGAAACACCACTAATATATAGATATAGAGATATCTATGTCTATATCTATCTATATGGAGATAGATAGATAGATAGATCCCTATACCTATATTCTAATATTATAAAAGCCTAAATCTGTCTGTCTGTCTGTCTGTCCATAACACCTTATTCACACTCTGATTGGCTGACGGAAACAGCCAATCAGAGTGCTTCAAGCATGGGGGAGTGCTGCCATTGTTCCAAAGCCATGCTGAGAACTGGACAGAGGGTTGGGGAGCTGAGTTCAGCAGCGCTAGCCTTGGCTCCCCAACCCCACTCCCTGCAAGCAGTGCTGAGGACCAGACAGGGGGTGGGGGAGCTGAAGCCAGCAGCACTGGCCTCAGCTCCCCCACCCCAGTCCCTGCAGGAGGCAGAACAGCAGCAGCATGGGACATTAGAGGGTGGCATGCCATCCCTGTTCCACTCCATCCCACGTCATTCTTGATGGGCAATTGGCTAGAATAGAGATAGATAGATAGATATAGATAAATATAAATATAGATCTCTATCTATATCTAATATAGTGCTGTTTCATTTTAATCATGGAAAAATGTGGATTTTGGGTTACTTTTTTAAACCAAAAATTGGGGATTTTTTTCATCAAAGAAAACCAGGATCCAGCTTATTACCATTGAAAACATTTTTCATCTGTAAAAGAATGGAGCATTATTTTCATTGCCATCTACTTTCACAGGTGACTTTTTTAGAAAAAAGCCAGCTAACCTCTTATCTAACAAGCATCCCCAAAGTGCCATCCTAAATTTACACAGAAACCAAAATCTAAAGTATCTTCAAGCTAGGTGCCAAAGACCCCAGACTTGCTCTTTGCCCATTTCTATGCTGCAGTGATGTGTTGTCAGTATAAAATTCAGAAGCATAGCAATAATGAAAAGAAGGAGCAGTGTAGAATACATTTATTGTGGTATTAATAAAATAATCTTGGTTGAAAACCTCAATTTTCAGCCTGTTATACTAGAATATTTTAGAATCCTGGGTCTTTGCCATAAAATTTATATCCTGGACATAGAGGCTTGATAAAAATGGCATTACTTCAAGATACCATGGTCTACATTCACTCTATCCTTTGCAAGTCATGAGGTGATAATACCCCCATCATTATCTATTTTTATATTTATCAAATTTAAAAACTGAGGCCTGGTAATTGATTTCACTGAATTCTTGAATTATTTTTAAAGCAGTTTATCATGTAAGATGTCACTTCTAAAATTGTATCTATTAACAGAAGTATGATAGCAGGATTAAATAAAACTAAATTCCCTAAAATATCTATATATTTCCAGTTGCTATACACCCTGTTCTAAAACTTATCTAGGAAATTGCTTTCCAGCTGTAATTCTATATTTCATAGCTCATATCTTTATGTTTAATATGACATGATGGCAATTTGTATCAGTACCTGCTAATGTAGCATCAGACATTATGATACTGTAAACCAGAGAATATAATGTCCACAGATAGTTACTGCAGCTGAACTTCAGCACATTATATATAAGAACTACTTAAAATGAGTCCATTTTGATTTTTTTTAAAGAAAAGAACAGCTACAACTAATCAGATTTAAAGTGGTGACAAGCAAAAGAATGTGACATACGGATTCGGTCTGAAGAGCTCTCAGTCCGTGCAGGCGAGCTGGAAACACTGCTGCTTCTATGGGATGATGGATGGCTACCAGGTCTTCGACCCTCTTCAAGGGAAGGAGCAGGAGAAGGACTGTCTGGAACACGTTCCTATACCCCATAAAAAACCAAAAGAAGTTGAGCATCACAGCCCTCTTGCATATTGAATATAATTTTATACAATAGAATCTCCCTTTTATCTGCACGATCTCACTGCCTGAGTCCTGTTCCTGAGCAGCGGATGTTCACAGGAAGGCCCTCACACCTAAAACTCTAGAGTTTATAGAAAAGTATAAGACTTGATCATTCAGTCAGGTGTATAAACTGACTCTCTGAATGAGGCTTATTTTTAACAGTAGAGGTTTTATTTATAAAATATTATGTCACTGAGCTCTTTATTTCCTTTTGATTGCAGATACCACTACTGCTGAAAGATGTAATGTATTTATAAATAAATAAAAGATTGTAATAATTTTACTTTCACTGGGTGTATTTACACATGCACTTTACTGCAGAGTTGATTAATTAGCTCCACAGTAAAGTACTACAGTCTACACATGCACTGGAATTAGGGTGCAGTACATTAATTAACTCCACCAGGAACAATACTATCTTATGGCAAAGTCATTTACTGCACTGAAATGCACGTATAGATGGTGACAAGGTAGGAGCCAGATTCCTGCCTGACATCTAGCCACATGGCTCCACAGTTCTGCACCTTTGTGCCCCAGGCAGTCCTCCACCACCCACCACTGCCACTCAGAGCCCAGGGCTGTCCTCCTGAACCTACTGCTAGCCCAGGGTTACTCTGGCTCAGAAAATGCTGCTGTCTCAGGTACAGATGTAGACACTGCATCAGGAGCAGTTGACTCCAGCTCAAAGAGCTCTAGAGTTTATTACATTGCATTAACTGAATGTGTAGGTGCACCCACTAACTAGAATTCTGCCGCTCAATGTAGACAATATGAGGAATAAGACACTATTGAATGTAAAGGAATCACAATCCATACCTAAATATAAAATGACCAGAGTGGAAACATATTAACATACTCTAAGTTGGTTAAAAACATACAATTTTATGATTTTTAAGCAATGTATTTTTTAAAACTAATGTTAATGAGTCTACATATATGATAAAAAACAGCATATGTGAGGAATCTGTAATGGGGGTCAGTTTAAGTATCAAATACATATGATACTCTTGCCTCTTTAGAAAGAAAACAATAAGCAAAGAGCAGTAAACTTGGCTCTGGAGAACTATCCTTTTATGAAAATGCGGGGTCTTCTCTTGTAAACATTGAGCTTTCTCAGTAACCATCGCTTTCAAGGGCCTAAACATAGTTGATGTTAGCAAAGAAAAGAGTAGCTAATAAACATAAATAACAGTCTTGGGAGAGAGGTGGGACTGCTCAGAAAATAAGACCCAAAGGAGACATTTGCATGTGCACTTTAATGCAAATTAGCCTATTTTAATGTGCATTAAAACATCACTGAAATACCTTGCTATTTACTTTATGCACATTAAAATAGGTTAATGTGCATTAAGCATCACTTAAAACAGTTTTAAGTATTCTGACAGGTTGTGATCTTTGTGAGTTCTTTGAGAATTGTTTGATTACACTTTATAGTAAAAAACAGTGAAAAACAGGATCTGGCATTTACTGAGGGGGTTCCCTGAGTCTAATGAAGGAAGCCTTGAGTCTAAAAAAGTTGAGAACCACTGAAACACACATGAATATATATACACACACACACACAAACACACACACAATCAAACAATTCTCACAGTTGCTCTTTAGTTAATGAGCCTTAAAGCAGGCTAATGGGTGTTTTCTTAGAACTTCACAATGGAGGGTACTTTTACGTGTGCTTTGGGGGTAGGGAGGGCTGGCGCTTAATTGCAAGTGGGTCTTAGAACCGCTCTAATTAAAGTGCCACCATGCCTCATGTATCAGCATCCCTATGCTTGGGCTGCTGGAGTATGGAAACTACTACTCAATTAATCAAAACTGCTCTGACTTGCTGGAATTTCAGTGTTTGGAGCAGCCTCAGTGCTCATGTATAGGCACCCAGAGGTACCTCATTTAATGTGTATTAACTAAAGTGTGTTAATGTATGTGTAGATGCACCCACTAACAGACTTTTTATGCTCTAGAATATGAAAAAGTATCTAAGAACTAGTTAGACACTCTTTGTGATTATGAAAAGAATGGAGATATATTTTCTCTGTGGTCGCAGGGGGAAAGAATTTCAAACTGCATTAGAAGAAATTTAGTTGGAGATTAAGAAGACCTTTCTGATTATGAGGGAGGTCAAGTATTGGAATGGGCTTTTTCAGGACCTAAGAGACCAGGATGAAATCCTGAATTATTGAGGGGAATGAAAGTTTTGCCACTGAATTTACTAAAAACAGAAATTCACTGAATAGTTTCAAGAGAAGTGAGCTCCCAATCAGAATATAATGTGTTTAAATGTTAAATATGCTCAGTAGCTTACCGTCATGACTAACCATTCTGGTTAAATTACAGAACTTACATCTCCAGATGGCGTCTATATGGAAGTTACGTACTATAATAGATTTGTGTGTGCGTGCGTGCGTGCGTGCATGCGTGCGTGCGTGTGTGCGTGCGTGTGTGTGTGTGTGTGTATATATATATATATATTCATGTGTATTTCAGTGGTTCTCAACTTTTTTAGACTCAAGGTTTTCTTCATTAGGCTCAGGGAACCCCCTCAGAAAATGCCAGATCCTATTTTTCACTTTTTTTTTTTTACTATAAAATATATTTAAACAATTCCCAAGGAACTCACAAAGATCACAACCTGCCAGAATACTTTTGACAGTGTGGATTTCTATATGAAATCTCTTGGTTTATACATCATGTTTGTATACCTAACAGTGCTAACATTGTTTGGCACCCCACACCACTCTTGAAAGGGTCTCAAGAGACCCCAGGGTGTCAGGGCATTCTGGCTGAGAATCACTGATGTCTATGTATATATGAACTACCTGCTTTATCTATATATCTACATCTACATCTATATATCAATAAAGAACAAACACTTTTCTTAACAAGGCAAAATATTTATAAAAGTTTGCTATTCACTAAAGATGTTATTTATGTAAGAGATCTACTGAAAAAATCTCCATGTTTGGCTTGTCATAGATATTTTTAGCTGTACATTAATATTTTAATTTTCTTTCTTTGAAAATCATGATTTTTTAATAGATCTGGAGATACCTTTTTATAAAAAATAAAGTAAGTATAATATAACAATACAATTTGCATTTGTCTTAGGAGAGGACATGAAAAGCTGTCACTGGTAATTCATAGAAGCGTTTCATAGAAGGAGCACTCTCCTGTTTCTTATATCTCAAACTGCATTAGCAGTGACTTTGATTATCAGTATGCACAGTAGCCATATGAACATTTATTTTGTTGAATACATTCCAAAGAAAATTAACAACATGTCTATCTATACTAATCAATAAAACTTTTCAGGATACATTCCCATAAATGTTTGCTGTACTTGCTACTGGGATTGCAGAGGGTTTCAATACCCTATTAATGGAGTAGGTGAAGACCTCTGAAAACAATGTATCAAGACATCTAACTGGATTCTATTTTAATAGTCTTTATTTTTTAAGTTAAAACACTGATGAGAAAAGTTTAACTGCATCATAGCTCTAGGCTTATTATTGAGTTTGATTGTGTTTACATGCCCATGAACTAAGTAGTCAAGTGGAGGATTATAATTTAGATGTTTTCAGAATACAATAGATTTATTTCTTTAGATTTAGGAGGATTTAAGCATGCACAGGGTGCAGCTTTGGTATAAATTGGAACACAGCATATTTAATCATTTCATTTAATATATAATTTCACTGTTTGGCATACAATGTATTGTTCTTTGAAGGGTTTCATTAAAATGAAATCCAGTGAGCATATAAGATTTGAATACAGAGCTGCAGAGTAAATTAATTTATTTAAACAGCTTAATTTGTTTATCCTATTTATGTGTGCTTTTACAACACATTTTGAGATGAAGAGAGCAAAAGGAACATATAGGACAACAAAATACAATTATTATTGAAACAAAACAGATAATGAGTTTTATTCATATATAATAAGGCAGTGGAAGACAAAGTGTATGTATTCTGAGTTTATCAGTTTATTTGTGGAGTATTCTTCACTTGAACAGACTTGGGACTGAACTAGGCAGGAGGGTAATTAATTTATTACCTCAACTTACTGCTTTATAGTCTTGCTTCATAATTCCACCAATCAATAATATACAGTCTCTTGCAATTTTTTGTCTTTATCAAAACGAGCTGCACTAATAAATGAAAATGCTAGTAATAATACACTGAAAGACTTTCTCACTTGAAAAAGGGCATACTAATAAACTAATGGTGCTAGCATATCAATATATGAAAGTTACTCTATCATTTATTTTTACAAGGGCATTTGTAGAGAAGAGATGAAAATTTAGTGTTTTGTAAAATATTAGCTCTACATTTCAAAATTGCTTGAATTAAAATAAACTTTTGTGAACAGGAAGTACATAAAAATCTAGTCAATTAATAACTCAGATACAAACAAGGGCACAATAGCTATCTTTTGATGCATGTGAAATACCACCTTTGGACAAACGGAGAAAGAAGAATCAGACTTAATCCTGAGTCTGACAATAACTTCATCTGGGGGCTTGTTGAAGTCAACTTAACTGATACATTTCTCCTAAAATTTGTCCCCATTTCTAGAGCAAACTCTACTCCAATGAAACATTAAAAAATGTAGGCAGTGGTAGGCACTTTATCTATATTTGTATTCCCTCTGTTACTGAGAGCGAGAAAATGTACTAGTAGCAAGGCTTTGTGTGCCCAGTGCACATCAGATACTTTCCTAAAATCCAAATATATGGAGGAAGACTCTCCACCCTACTTTAATATATTTTTACCATTTAGGCCCAAGTTACTGATTCCTAGTTAGGAACCCCAAAGCTTGTTTCCTCCTCTTGTGTGGAACCTGCAGTATATACAGAAATTCAGAGGCAAGGAGGAGGCATGTAAAGAACAAGGAGGGATGTGATTGTATATGATTAGAGTGAACTGGTAAACTCTTGCTGGTAGGTGGTTCTTTGGAGAATATTGCCAGCTGGCTTTAAGGCACTCTAGCCTGAATTCAGGAGCAGGCATGTAAAATGGGGAGATATAGCCTGTTCTTTAATAACCTCATTTGCTATGATCAGTGGTTCGTTATAGGTTATGTTGTTGCTTGGAACACTAATTGTATAGTTCTAAAATGTGAATCAACGCTGGTTATCATGAACCCCCTCATTAAATGGGATTTCTAAAAACCCGTCACCAAAGAATGTAGGAATTGTACCATATTATACAAAATCAGTGAAATCTGTTCAAAGAAACAGATATCTATTTTAACAGGCAAGTAAGTCATCACCCTCTGCATAGGGAATCAAGGCAAATCACTAATCGTATGTATCCTAAGAAGCCTGAGAACTTAATTCCCTCTCCCTAGGAAGATATGTAACGGAAGAAGACAGAATCAAATCTGAGAACAGAATCGTGCATCACTTTAGTTTTTACATAACAAATTTGCACTTCAGTATTTCAGCTTCCTAATGATGAAAATCCACAGTATGTTTGGCAAAATCCACAGTATATTTGGCAAAAAAATCATTTGTGGAGCATATCTTCATTCCCACCCCCTCACCCCATCCCACAGCCACATTCACACATGCTTTATTTGAAGTTACAGAAATAAATGACTTTGTCCAGGCCAGGTATACTTGGGCACACGACTGAATGGATCAAACAGCTCTCCCATCCTGTTTAGTTCACCTCTCCTTTCTGTTTTAGTCTCTGCCAGTAACAGTTTCAGATATAAAATGCTAAATTCATTCTTCAGGCCTTTTCCTCTCAGCATTTACTCTATCCAAAGTTCTCCCTCCTTCATTTCAGTCTTCTTAGTATTTAATCACCTAGACAATTTTGCAGTTTGCACAGACTTTACTCTGGGGCTCATTTTCACCTTTATCCTGTTCAGAGCTTTCAGGGAAATATCTTTTCTCCCACTCTGTTCTTTAAGAAGCGTAGAGTATGGCAAAGCTCTCCCTATCTAGTTATTTCAAGCCTGAGCCTGCCAATATAATTTGCTTCTACATAAAGCCCCCTGCCACACACACACTATCTCAGGCTCAGTCACCTTACAGTTCTAGGAACTCAGCCTCTCCTTTTAAATAGAAGTCACCAGTATGTTGGCACCTTGAATGATGTTTTGAATCTGTAATATTCAGAAATGGTGTTATTTCAACATACTGACTACTCTAATCCCTCTGTTCCTCTGTGCCTTACCAGAGCATCAGTGAGAACATTTCAGGAAAGACTTAAGGCAAGTGGACTCTGTACCTAGATAGATTCTAGGAAGAATACCATAAATTAAAATCTTCAGGAGCTGATTGGGACCAGCGCCCAACTAATCATATTCCATCAGAAGTACTGACATAAAGCCTATGGAAGGGACTCATTAACTTAGAAGGGAAAGAAGTGAAGTGAGATACTACCTCACTGGTGCATCTACGCGTGAATATTAATGCCACACAGTAAACTCCAGGACAGTTCACACTAGAGTTTATTGGCAATTATTTTGGATGGAGGGCCGCTTACCAGGTTCTGGCAAGCTGTTGAGGGCCGCATGGGTAGGCCCACCCCTTGACAGGTGCCTTGTCCCCTGGTCATCATCTTGTGACCGGAAGTCCCACACCCTAACCCCTGACCTTTGCCACCAGAAGTCCCCCCCCTTGACCCTGGAAGTACTCCTTTCAGCAAGGGGTTTTGCCATCTTGGAACCATAAAAATACCAAATTATATTCTAAAAAGTGAACATCTACAGCACTCATTAATTTGATTTCAAAAAAATACTTTTGTCCTAATTTACGTGTGTTTGTGCAGTGAACATAGAGGTGATTGCACAATAGCTTAAAATGAAGTCTTACTCTTGTATATTAGAGTCATCTGGTAAACTCTTGCTGGTAGGTGGTTCTTTGGAGAATATTGCCAGCTGGCTTTAAGGCACTCTAAGCTTGGGGTGGGTATAGGTTTGTGGGGGGCTGTGGGTGTGTGGGTATGTGGGGTGAGGGAGCATGTGGGTGGGTGTGTGGCTTGTGGGGGCATGTGTGTGGGAGGAGGGTGGCTGGGATGTGACAGGGTGTGGGCCTGGGGGTCTGCATGTATGGCAGTGTGAGGGGGGTGTGAGTGCATGTTTATGGTGGGGTGTGCATGTGAGACTCGCCCTATACGAACACACACACACACACACATACATACACACACACACACACACACACACACACACACACACACACATACCAGCATAGCCCTGTGCTCCTGGTCCAGGGATGCAGCTGGGAGCCATGTGGTGCTGGAGCAGTGTGGGGGCAGGAAGCAAGGAAATGGCTGGGGATGGCATGCGGCTATGCTCCTGCCTCTGGCTCCCCCTGGGTCCTACTGCCCGTCTCCTGTCACCTTTGACAGGCAGCCAGGAGCAAATAAATATTAATTTACTAAAATTTTAGTGGCCCTGCGGACGGATAGAATGATCTGATGGACCATATTTTGCTCGGTTTACACTGGTGGCACAGCATGTGGAGCCAGGGCCCCAGGGGTCAGCCTACCAGCCTGGGGCTGTGCCAACCTGGCTCAATGTGCTGTGGAGGGGCTGGCTGGGGAATGCAGCTGCTTCAGTGTGAGGCTAACCACAAGGCCTACCCCCACATACACACACACATACAAACATACACACACTGAAGCACCCTGGTGCCTCAGCCATGCCCATCAGAATTTACACATGTTGTGGTGGAGTACATAACTCTGCCATAGGCCAGTATTTGTATGTGGCAGTACTAACCTACAGCAGAGTTAATTAGTTTACCTCAGCCTAAACAGCTCTGCACATGTAGACCAGCGATGCTTTACAGAGGAGCTAATTAAGCATCTCATGTAGATGGGCCTTCTATTACCAAAAATATTCGGCAGGGTAGCAGTGAGTCTGTGATCTCCTGGGTGCTTCCAACACTTCTAGTTCTCTGAATGTAAAGGCGATCCTCTGAACTTGTGGTTTAGGCTGAAAATGGGGGGATCACTCAGGTTTTTGATCCTGGAACAACCATCCCTTGTTGTTTTTGAAATCTAGCATAGACAGTATCAGTATGTTTTCAGGGGAGAATGCTGATTAGTCTATCAGGAGTAAAAGTCTGAAATCTGGAGCTTCATATTCTTACACTGGGACAATCTTACTTCCTGAGTATTTGAGAAGGGAAATAACACACAAACAAGTTTTCTTTAGAACATCCTCAATTTCCAAAGTTAAAAAGGAATTCTCTACAATATCCAGACTCATTCTGTCAGGAAAAATTGGTTTCTAGTCCTCCTTCTGTGAAGAGATTATCATGATCCCTCTTACAATGACTAAAGTACAGACCTGTTACTTCTCAGTTACCTATTACTGTTTTTGTAAATGCTTATTGATCTTTCCTGAACCCATGGGAGAAACAGTCCTGAAGCTGTTTTCTTAAAATGGCACATTTAGTTGCCCTTGCCTGAGCTTGAAAGAGTAGAAAAATTGAGTTTTGTGGTTGTCTCCTCTATTCCTAGTGCACAGGGTATTTTACAGGGCAATGTTTAATCTACTTCCTGTGAGTTTATGCTAGAATTTCAGAAAACTGTGAGCAACTGTGGCTTTGAGAGTTATAACAAGGATGGGGCCATTTACATGCCTAATATCCAACTTTAGCATGTTTCCATCTGGCTGTCTGACTTTGAGACATGCCCTTTTTCAATTATTTCCTTATTTACACATTGCTGTCTATTTAAATAATAAGGCAATCCTCATTCCTTAATGGTACAAATGTTTCTCTTTCTAATTGAAATCAGTTTTTTAAAAAACTAAAAACAATATTCAATACCTCAGTTACTTTTGAGTTATTACTAATTACACTCATTTTCACTAATGGAACCATTTTCTCTAAAGAACATCCTAATCCCTTGTATTTGTTTAAAAAAAAATGCTTTCCCCAATAAATCTGTGAAATCTCTCACTGGTTCTTCCAGTCTCTTGGGCCCAAGTAAACTCAATCAACTTTTTATTACCCATTCACAATTTCATTTACTCTATATATACTTTTCTGGTTATTTCCTTTCTTTCTGTTTACAGCACAGATTTTGCTTTTTTGGAAGGGGAGAGTGGCTTATAACTTTCAGTCTTTGAGTAGGTCCATGGCAATCTAGGAACTACTTCCTGAGTTTTCGGTGTTATGACTCAAGTAGGGTTGGCAACCTGTAAACTGACCAGTCAAATATTGTCATCTGACCCATCAATTGCCTACACATTTTTAACCAGTAAAAAATTATAGCAATTTAACAAAAAAACTATATTTTTTGTAATTTTCTTGACAGAAATATGATTTTTTAAATTGTTTTTTGACACATTTCTTAATGGAAAATGTGTGCTTTTTCTGTGTATTATTTGGACTTATTGGCAATGTTTTGTAATTTTTTACTAATATTTGACTAGTCAATTGACTAAACTTCACTGGACTGGTTAAATACCCAACCTTAGAGGAATATAAAATTGTTTATTGGCTTTACTATGGTATTTCTTAGGATGACCCAACTTTTTCACTTACCAAGGAATTTTAATACTATTTCCCATAAGACTTTATTAATGATATTACATTTCTTAATTCTCTATCAAAAACTGCATTTGTGTATTTGGGTAAGCCTGGATGCAGATTCAGCTGGGGCAAAAATCTCTGTCTCTAGAATGGGAATAATGCTTTTCTTACATCACAAACTATAACACCTAAACTGTATTAAAAAAGTGGATGTGGGAATTCGGCTTCATTTCACTATTAGGTTTTATTTCTTGCATCTGCTTGTTTGATTTTTCTTGTATTGTTTTGTATTTAATCACCAAGAGTTGGTTTCAACAGGAGTTAATTGACAGGTAAGGAAAAAAAGTAGACCAATGCTTCTGTTAACCATTTACCAATTCTTAAAAGACAATGCAAAGAACCAACTTTCTGGCCTACCAGCAGTCCATATAAAACTTGATTTGGACAAATTAAAGTAATACAAGGATAAAACTTAGGAGTGAATATAAAAAGGGAACCACTGAAGAACAGGTGTGAGGAGAGACACAGGGAATACAGAACCCAAAGTCAGGGTATGTGGGTAAACTAAGCTTACTAAAAGTGTAGATAAGAGAAATGTACTTAAACTGCTTATTAAGTCTCCTTTTTCTTTATTTTTACTTTTGCAATAAAACAATAATTTGAAAGTTGTTTTGGCATATGATAGTCAAACATTTGTCTGGCTCCCATAGGATAAATTGACAAAGCTTCAACTTAGACTGCAGAAAAATCATGTTTTTATTCAAGATTCATTGACCTGCTTTGGTGTAAAAAATCATGGGAGACCACTTATAAGAAGTTAAGAACAGGGCACAGGACAGAGGTATACAGGAAAGATTACAGCATGGTCCAAAGGATAGCTTTGAACCACAATAAAAACCATTCCTGAAAGTGCTACAAAGCTTCATGGAACCAAGTCCAGGCTTTGTGGACTCTCATGAAAATCCTGGCAATTATTATGTACCTGTTTCTCCTATGAATATATCCATACAACTGCATTTAAGAGAAATGCTTTGGCTTGAAAACTCCAGAAAAGTATACATTTGCAAGTTATACCAAACCTTATCAACCTTTACAAACAATTATAAAATTAAACCACTTCTATCCTGATAGTGAATCCCACAGACCACCTTTTATTTATTTATTTTTCTTTAAAAGATTTGTTTTCACGTGAAAAGGAATATTTGCATATAACCTAGCTTGAGAAGAGGCTATGACAGTCACTCTTCAGAACTGATGCAAAATGGTCACCAGACCAGACATCATTCTAAGCATTCTAGACTTCTGAAGTTTCAGCCATGCTCCAAGAAAAAGGTTAGGACTACCTTCTGTAGGCCACGTATCATTGATAGTGCTATAGGACACAAATAAATTCATATAAGCATCAAGCTGTTACTTACTTCAAACTGCATTTCAAAGCATGTCTGCTTTACAAATCCCAGAATGCTCAAAAAAGAGCAACTGATACCCTTCCATTCCAGATATAAACATTAGCCACATTTTTAAAAAAATTTACACATTAAACACAAATTAGTAATGAATAAAAACAAGTAGAAAAAGCGAATTACATCAGCGGCAGCTCCTTTAAGGATAAAATACACCAAACTACTGTAACCTAGTCTCAGTCTATGGGGTCATCTATACTCTGACATCAGATCCAGCCAGTCTATTAGTAGGAGTAAAACACATTCATATATACTGAAGTGATACTGATTCAGCTAGAGATTGTGTGTATTATGCATAATATCACAGAAGTAATTTTAACATAAAAGATTATCTGGAACTATGATAAAAAAGAGAAAATGCTGATTGGCTTATATGATATAATCAGCACTTGATAATATTTCACAGTTCTCCTGTTAGTGGTAGAAATTTGAGGCCTTAATTTTTGTGAAGTGCTATTTCTAATCACATTAAGGGGATCATTAGAAATACATAATAGTACAGTGTATGTTTTTCATGAATTAAAGTTTGTTTCTATCATGGTATTTACCTTACCTGGGAATGTGTACTTCACAATACAGCCTAATTCAGTGATTCTCAATGAGGGTGCCACAGCCGTATAATAGTAACACTGTTAGGTATGCAAACATGATTCACACGATAAACCCAGATAATTCAAATGGGAATCCATAATGTTATAAACAGTCTTACCTGCTGTGGCCTTTCTGAGTTCCTTGTAACAGTAGACTTGCTCTATTAGTCAAAAAAGAGTGAAAACTAAGAGCTTACATTTTCCAAGAGGTGCCTTGAGGTTAACAAGGTGTGCCTTGAGTCTAATGAAGGGTGTCTCAAGTCTAACAAGGTTGAGAACCACTGGGCTAATTAGAGAACTAAATAAAATCTTTTCTCTGAAACACCTATCTTATTCAAAGCACAGGATGAAGTGTGATCTGAAAATAAATCAAGGTTGTGAAATAAATGAGGTGGGTATCTGCAGTACTGATGCCACATTTGTAGCAGAAGTTGGAAGGCATTTGGGGACTGAGGCATTCAACTACATGAAGAGAAAGGATGATTTTATGAGTAAGGCAATTAGCTGAATGTTGCCCTGACAACTGAATTTTTCCTTGCTTTTCCCTCATACTTCTTTGTGATCTTGAAAGACAGTCAAAGTGTGGTCACTGATTTGATGTTCTTATTTTGTGATTGTATAACACAAAATTAGATTTGAAGAACTGCTGAGTGCTTACAGTTGGAGCTGTGCTTTGAACATGTGATTAGCTACAGAAATGCCAAATTCTCTCAAAAATCAAACTGTAAGTTTTAGGTATCCAAAATTAGCAAATGCTTTTGACAATTTTCTCTTTTATCTCTTGTGCCTCAGTCCCATAACTGTAAAATGGGGATAACAGCACAATCTATTATGATTTTGCCATTAATGTTTAGGCTGCGTACACTTTCTATGAAGAAATTAATAATTCTGTATTCAGTATAGAGTTTGGACAGTTCAGGTTAAATAAGGCTGGGACAGATATTGATTAAGAAGAATCTCTAATGAAATACTGAATAATTAACCATTCACATAATGAGGCAGGGGTCCAATGAAAAAAGCAGTATGGCATTGTGCAATTAAAGGGTGAGAGACAGGCACCCTTTGACTCCTCAATCTACATTTTCACTGACTACCTGTCTTGTATGCATACCAGACCAGCCTCTGGCTTCTTTACTTTTCATTCCATCCAAGAAGAGCACACACCAACTGCTGAAACTTCGTTAGCCTGCCGAAGGGTTTTTGAACCTGAAAGCTTGCTTAATAATTGTTTTCAAACTATCTAAGTTGATCTAATAAAAGATATCAGATTCACGCAAAGAACCTTGTCTGCCAATGTCCTTAGACCAACACGGCTACAACCTACACCTCTGATTATATTTTTTTTTACACATTTATGGGGATAGTTAACATTTTTACTTTACTATTTTATCAGTTCTAGTAATATATCCCATTTTAAGTACAAAAAAATTTACTTAGTAATATCTTTTTGTGAAAATATAAAAAAGCAAATATTTTAAATGCCTCCACTTTTATATCTTTACAGTCTATATCATACACAAGAAGGGTGTGAAACTCCCTTGGCCCATCAGTGATAGATTCAGATTGCAGAGCTCCTTGAGAGTCGAATCCAGACCCACTCCAGAGGTGGGATGAGCCGTGGTAGTGTTAAACACCGTGGGTTCTTGAGCCATGCAGATGAATGCATCATTGCTCACCCATCAGCTGCCAAGATGCATCATATGAGTCTCCATATCTCAAAATTCAGTGGTGGGCCCCACCCCTTCAGGAGCCTCACAGGCTAGATGGTAAACCACTATAAGCCAGATCTGGCTTGTGAACCATATCTTTAACACCCTTTATATACAATATCTTTTGCATCACCTTGCATACTCCATTCATCTGGGACAGAGGCATGTGAACTCTCCATCAGCTTGCACTATAGCTGAGACATAAAAACTCAACACACAGTTGCAGCATCAAAATCCTACTATGCATCTTTATTTTAGATTACAAAACATTTCCAGACAAGGGACAGCCTGTTTATGTGTGTTGTTAAAATGTAATCACTCCATAAACTGATTGTCCCTTTAGTAGCTGTACAGGATTACATGACCATGAGACCCCAAACAGATAAACTACAACAAAAGGGAAAGCTGAGTATTCTACACATCTAAGGGAAAAATTACCCATATTGGAGATATTTAAATATGTCCTGGTTCTCAGAGCATTATAGCTCTCCATGATGGTGACACAGGGGCAGGCAATTATTTTGGGTGGAGAACCACTTAATGAGTTTTGGTGAGCTGCTGAAGACCACATAGGTAGTCCTGCCCCTTGACACTTGCCCTGCCCCCTTGTTGCCATCTTGGGACCAGAAGTCCCACCTCCTAGCCCCTGACATTTGCCACCGGAAGTCCCTCCTCTTGTCCCCACTGGAAATACTGCTTTTGGGGGGAGGGGGTGTGCCATCTTGGAATCAGAAAAAAAACCAAATCATACACTAAAAGTGTACTATAACATATCTTAATTTTATTACAAAAAATGTGTTTGTCATGGTTAGTGTTTGTATAGTGTAGGTAGAGGTGATTGCATAATAACTCAAAAATACATTCTTTGTTTTGTATATTCATAGTTTCACAGTAGCTCAGGTCAGGAGGGACCTAAACAGATCATCTAGCCCGACCCCCTGCCACAGGCAGGAATGAATGCTGGATTCACAAGACCCCAGGCAGGTGATCATCTAACCACTTTTTGAATTTGCCCAAGGTAGGGGTGAAAACCAGTTCCCTAGGAAGTTGGTTCCAGATTCTGGCCATCCTAACTGTAAAATATTGCCTCCTGATCCCTAACCTAAACCTATTCTTCATCAGCTTATTACCATTGTTCCTCATCACCCCAGGTGGTGCTGGGGAGAATGGGGCTCTTCCTATTTGCTGATGATCTCCCCTGATGAGTTTGTAGGCAGCCACCAGGTCCCCCCTCAGCCTCCTCTTGCCAAGGCTGAACAGATTCAGGTCCTTCAGTCTCTCCTCATAGAGCCTGCCCTGCTGCCCTCTCACCAAATGGGTGGCCCTCCTCTGAACTCTCTCCAGGCTGGCCACATCCTTTTTAAAGTGCGGCGCCCAGAACTGGATGCAGCACTCCAATCGTGGCCTGACCAATGTTGCATAAAGGGGGAGTATCACCTCTCTGGACTGGCTTGAGATTCATCTTTGGATGCAAGACAAGGTATGGCTCGTCTTGCTGGCTGCGGTCTGGCATTGGTGGCTCATGTTGTGGGGGGAGTGTGTGTACATGTGGTGTGTGCATGGTGTGTGGGGGTGCATGGTATGTGTAGTGTGAGTGGCGTGTCTGTGGGGTATGTGGTGTGGGGGGTATGTGGGGGAAGTGTGGTGTGTGTGATAGGTGCATGTGGTATGTAAGTGTGGTGTGTGTAAGGGCGGGTATGTGTGTGGGGTATATATGCTGTGTGTATGTGTGTGTGTGTGTGTGTGTGTGTGGTGTATGGTAGATGTGTATGGTAGGGTGTGTGTAGGGGGTGTGGCTGTGTGTGGAGGGGCATAAGGTATGTTGGGGGTTGTGTATATGTTGGGGGTTGTGGGGGGCAGGGTGTAGGTGTGAGGGAGGTTGGGGGAGTGTGGCAACCCTCCCGTACTCCCCCCACTGCACAGCAGCAGGCAGGGCACTCAGGGTCCAGGCACCAGGCAGGGCATGGCCCTGGCCAGTGCTGCACATTGCAGTGAGAGGTGCAGCCTTTGTGCTCCTGCCTGTATCACCGGTGTTCCCTGCCACTCATGCATAGTCCCTGCAATAGCACAGCGGGGAGGAAGCCCCATGTTCTGGAGCCAAGTGCCTTCCCTGCCAGGGCTGTGCAACACCAGAGAGAAGTCTCAGGTGATGGAGCTGGCTTCCTTCCCCCCAGGGACTATGCTGCAGGGGTGGGAAGTCCCAAGCAGGGAAGGCAGCTAGCTCCAGAGCCTGAAGTTTCTCTCTGGTGCTAGATGGCCCCAGCACATGGGGTTTCCAACCCTGCTGTGTGAGTGCAGGGGCCATGCATGAGTGGCAGGGAGCACTGACAATACAGACAGCCATGTAGAGGCTGTGCCCTTCACTGCAATGTGCAGCACTGGCTGGAGCCATGCCCTGCCAGGTGCCTGTGCTCTGAGTGGCCCACCTGCTGCAGCTGCCACTGTCTGCTGGGGCTGCACACCATAGTGGGTATGGGAGGGTCCCCACACCCCCCACTCTCCCTTACACCCACACTCTGCCCACTCCAGGTCCGCACAGCTACCACCAGCTGTCCCCTTAGGTGCGGGCTCCGTGCTGCCACCAGTCCCAGTCCCATGCTCAGGGCTTCCTCCCAGCTGCAGCCCTGAGCCAGCAGGAGACCAGGAAAGCAAGCAGGTCCCGGGGGCTGCTGCATACTGGCCAGCCAGGCCCTTATGCCCACAAGGGATAGGAGCCAGGCAATAGGATACATTTTTGGGGCTGCATATACACGTGGGCACCTGGCTCCCATGCCTGTGGGAAGAAGGGCTGAGCAGGGCACAATCTGTTAGGAGGTCCCACAGGCTGGATGAAACTGCTTGGTAGGTCAGATCTTGCCCATGAACTGTATTTTGCCCATCCCTGTGGTAATATATTTCCTTCTGTTTCTGATGCTGCTTAAACTTTTCAGCAACAATATATGAGGCAAAATTGGGCAAACTGGGAATATTAAAAGTAAATAATCAGCCTGCTTCTACATGAGATGTTTTACTGAATAGTAGACTAACTTGCTGTGCAGTAAAGCATCACCATCTACACATGTGCCGCAATTAAGGTGCAGTAAACTAATTTACTGTGCTGCTGCATAGTTCCATCAGATACAAGTGATATCAAGCAGCACAGTAAAGTAATGTACTTAAATGCACATGTAGACCGTGATGTCAGGATTAGTTTACTCCAGCTCACATTGAGCCAGAGTATATTCAGTAACGTTGGGCTCCTATAGACACTCAGCAAGGCTGCTCTGACGTGCTGTAAATCCAGATTAATCAAGTCTACTGGAGCGTGTAACTTAACACACTCCAGCAGCCTTCAGTGTCGCATGTATCAGTGTCCCCGTGCTGAAAAATGGCAGCAGGATGCTTTAAAATAAAGCTCATTGAGTAAGCTTTGATTTAAAGCTCCCCATCACCATTTTTCAGTGCAGCGATGCTGATATACGTGACTCTCAGGTGCTTTTAATTAGCATGGCTTGGCTTTTAATTAGCATGGCTTGCTAATTAAAGTGCCCCCCCCCGCGTACGTTTATACATGGCCCTTAATTGTATGTGTAGACATGCCCACAGTTTTCAAGGCCACAATGGAAGGAAGGTGGACAGAAACTGCAGAATCTAAGGACATTTTTTTTCATACAATCAGGCTAGCATTGATGCACTTCTGTTGCTGGCTATAGGGTGATTTAACCCTATAAACTCAGGTAAGTCTCAGCAGAGACTCATGCTACAGCCCATTTAACGAAAATTCAATGAGAGACAAAAAATGTCGTTTTTAAAAATTCAATGGAAAAGGATTGGGCTGTAGGTCACTTTTCAGACTGAAGTGTAACCTTTTACCACTGTAAGTCAATTCTGCCCATATGCATTACAATTATAGATTTGAATACAACCTAAATGGATACAGTGCAATTTTTAAACTGGTATGTTCTGACTGCTAGAAAAAAGAATTATTTCAAGTATAGTGAAAGTAAGGATTAGTAGGAGGTATGTTTTTCAATGTATCTTTTATATTTTCATCCATCTTTCTCTTTAGGGGAAGAACTATGGCCTTCTGATGTACTGAAACCACTAACAAGCTGAGTCTTTTGAAGCCATGGGCAGGTGATGAAAGCTGCCTCATGTCTAAAGCATCCCCAGGTCACAGCTGTCACACTCAGTGTGATTCATTGCTGTCACAATCTGCTGTCCCTGCTTGTTGCTGCACTCCTCTTATTCATCCATCTCATGTATCTAAACATTCCATTACAAAGGACATGTAATGTTCATCTCAAGTCTGAAAGGGTACAGAACATTTCTGTATAATTCTGAAAACTTGTAAGCACACTGGCCATTACTAAATCGGAAGTGTCTAAGCACTTGTTCATTTCTTAACATTCACTTATAATTTTGTCATTGTCTAATCTTCTGAGCAGTTCAGTATACTTAAAATATTTGGTTACTGTTTTTATTCTAACTACTTATCATGAGGAAATGAAATATCACCAGTAATGGAATAGCATTTGAAGCTTTATGAGTTTAAAGGTAACAGTGGTGACTGTGAACTTGGTAAATCAGAGGGAAAGATCAGTAAATCATCTAGGGCCATGTTCAAACACTTAGTTTCTCACGGGAGAGTCATTACTCTCTCAGGAGAAGCCATGAGTGTACAGATGTTCAGGATTTTTCTCCCAGGCTGCTCTAGGAGAAAAAATAATCTGGGAAGAACCAGGGTTAAATCACTCCCAGGCAAGTTTCTCCTGGGAGAGCAAATGTCTGTACATGTTCTCCTCTGAGAGAAACCACAATATAGTCCTCCACCATCCCAGGGTTCTTTGCTCCTGCACCTCCTAGGGAGACAGTATGTCACTTGCAGAACATAGCCACTTCACAATCCCACATTGTGTTGCAAGGAACCACAGACTGATAATGAGCAGTCTGCATCAACTAATTTGAGCCGCCCTGTGCATTGATGCTATTTGTCTCCAGCAAGACTGAGGAAGCAAGCAAAGCATGCCAAGATGTTTATACAGGGGTCCCCTGGATGTGCAGCATCAGCACTACAATGTCTCCACTGTTCAGCGGCTCTGTGTACAAAAAGAAGGATTTCATCTGACTCAAGTAGTTAATAGACATGGTGCCATGTGTAGAAAGATTGAAAGATAAAGGTTCCCCAGAAGTCTGGGAGACTCTAAAGGGCACAATTTTGGAAGCCCAACAAGAAACTGTCCCAGCATGATACAGGAGGAATGGCAAAAGACCAATGTGGCTGCACAAGGAGCTTCTACAATGCCTCATATACAAAAGGGAAGCATACAGGCAATGGAAGAATGGGAGGTCACCAAGGAAGCATACCAGAAAATAGCAAGAAACTGCAGTGAAAACAATCAGGAAGGCAAAGATAAAGAATGAGCTGCACCTGGCAAATGAGATTAAGAACAACAAGAACAGGCTCTATAAGTAGAGAAAAGAAGCACCAAGGAAGCTGTAGGTCCTCTGTTAACAAGCCAGGGGGAACTCCTAACAGAAGATGCAAAGAAAGCAGAGCTACTCAACAGCTACTTTGCCTCAGTCTTCACAAAAAAAATTAAGCTGCAGCTAGACACCTAATACAGATGATCTGTATAAGGAAGGGGGCAAGCTGAGGGGGGCTATAACCAAAGAGATGGTAAAAGAGCTTGTTTGGGGTCTGAATTCAGCAAGGCTGAAATCAGCACGGCTGAATGAACTTCATTTCAGGGTACTGAAGGAACTGGCAGAGAAGATGTCAGAGCCCTTGGAAATGATCTTTATGAAGTTATGGGAGAGGGGCAAAGTACCAGACGACTGGAAAAGGGTCAGTGAAGTGCCCCTCTTTAAATAAGGCAAAAAGGAGAACCCAAGGAACTACAGACTGGTTAGCTTCACCTCAATACCTGGAAAATTATTAAAGCATATCCTAAGGTAGGCTAGTTGCAAACATCTAGAGGAGACAAGGCTTATCACAAGTAGCCAGCATGGATTTATGAAAAAAATCATGTCAGACAAACTTGATCTCCTTCTTTGAGAAATTAACTGCTTAGGTGGATGAAGGGAATGCCACAGATATAGTCTATTTGAATTTCAGCAGGACTTTTGGCAAGGTCCCACATGACCTTTCTATAAACAAACTGGAGAATGGCTTGTTAGATAAAACTACTACAAGGTGGATAGATAACTGGCTCAAGAGCTACAAGGAAAGGGTAAATACTAATGGGTCCATGTTAGAGTGGCAGGGGGGTTTGAATAGAGTCCCACAGGGGTCTGTCCTAGGCCCAGTGTTGTTAAGGGTGTTTGTTAATGATTTGGATGTTGGCATAGGAACATTCTTGAGCAAGTTTGCAGAGGGCACAAAACTGGGAAACACACTGGAGGATGGGAGCACAATGCAGAAGCATCTTGATGCATTGGAAACTTGGGCTGGAACTAACAGGATGAAGTTCTATGTGGACAACTCAAAGAACCACACCTTAGAAGGAATAATCAAAAATGCAAATATAAAATGGGTGACACCTGGATAGCTACCAGCACTATGGAAAAGAACTTGGGAGTCTTGGAAGAACACAGACTCAATATGAGGCTGCAGTGTGATGCAGCTGCACAAAAGGTGAATGCAGTTTTAGGACACATCAATAAAAGCCTTAGGTGCAAGATGCCAGAGGTGATAATGTCCCTTTACTTGGCATTAGTTAGGACTTATCTGGAGTACTGTGTGCAGTTCTGGGCTCCACATTTTAAAAAGGATGTGGAGAAGTTAGAAGGGGTCCAGAAGTAGGCAATAAAGATGATAAAGGCTTTGGAATGCAAGTCATACAAGAGGCTGAAGGAGCTAGTTATGTTCAGCTTGCAGGAAAGGTGCTTAAGCAGGGACATAATAACATTTTGCAACTACTTCAGGGGTGGGGAAAATACAGCACTTGAAAGGACTTTGTCTAGCCAGTGGTGGATCCCATGGTCCCACCTGACCCAGGCACTGTCTGGCTCGTGGCACATCCAGGGCTCCACAGTTGGGCTGCACTTCTGGGCAGCCCAGGTGGTGTTGCCTCATTCTGGATGCCACTGCTACTGGCCCTAGCCCTATGGCAGTGGCAGGGACCCATGCTCACAACCCCAACCCCAAACCCAGACTGCCTGCACCTGCTCTGGACTCGCCCCCACCAGAGTGGACCAGCTGTGGACCAGCCAGAACCTGTATGCACAGCCCTGAATCTGGCCCACCCCATGCCTTCTCCAGACTGCCAGCTCACACTGAGCAGAAGCAGCACTGGTGGTGGCCAGGCAGAAGCTGCTGCTAGGTGTGGGGGAAAACTGGCTGCCTCCCTCACAACACTGCTGCGCCCTTCTTGCTCTAGCTGCCCAAAGCCCACACTCAGTCTGCCCTGTGGCTCTTCTCCACCACCCGTACCACTACCTCCAAGCCACTCGGTAGGGCAGCAGTGGCAGTGGAGAGGAGCTTCAGAGCAGCCCAAATGAGGGCTCTGAGTGACTGCAGCAAGAAGGACCCAGCAAGGTGAGGGGGAGGCGGCCACTTTTTCCCCATGCCTAGCAGCACCTTCTACCAAGATGCTGCTTCTGCTGCCACTGCTTAGCATGGGTGGGTACTCTGGAGCAAGCATGGGGTGGGCTGGCATTGGGGCTGTGTATGTGGGTTCCAGCTCATCTGAAGCTGGTCTGCTCCAGCTGGGGCGAGTCCAAAGTGGGCATAGGGCAGGCCAGGGGTGGGGCTGAGGCTGTGTGCTCAGCTGCTGCTGGGTGCTGGTGGCAGTGGCAGGGAGGAGACACAGGGCATGCAGGCTCCAGGCTGTTGCGGGGTGGGGTGTGCTGACCAGCCCATGACAGCTGCCCAGAACTGACTATGTGGCCTACAGGCCCAAATAATTGCCTTCCCCTGAACTATTTGAAGGGCTGCCATAAAGAAGGTGGCATGAACTTGTACAAATACTCTTTTTCAGGCTGGGGGAGCATGTGCAGATGGTCTGTGCTCTTTCTGGATGGAGTGGTAAAGCAGCCAGAGGCCAGTATGTATGCAAAAAGCCAGTCAGTTAAAATGTAAATTGAGGTGTTTGTGCCTGAAAAGCTTGCTAAGAATTTTTTTCCAACTATTTGAGTTGGTCTAATACAGGGGCAAGCAACTATTTTGGGTGGAGAGCCGCTTACTGAGTTTTTACAAGCCATAAAGGGCCGCATGGCAGGCAGCCAGAGGAAGATAAATATTAATTTTCTAAATTTTTTAAGGACCCCATGGGACAGATAGAATGGCCTGGCGGGCCACATCTGGCCCATGGGCCGCATTTTGCCCACCTCTGGTCTAATAAAAGATACCCAAAGAACCTTGTCTGCCTATATCCTTAGACCAACTCAGCTACAACCTGCACCCCTGAAACATATTTTGGTTTGGTTTTATTCTCTGAGATGCTCCTTACTATGAGATTGCAGCACAATGGTCTGAAGCTTTAAGTGGGAGACGATAGCCTGTGACAGAAGCATAGCTGTGAGTGGTTAGGAACTCAGAGAGTAAATCTTTGCAGTTAAAAACTTCCAAGAGGGAAAGGGTAGGGGATTTAGGGGGAAAAAGTGGTTGAAAAGCATGAGGTGGACTGGATCCCAGAGAAACTTGCCAACAGGAAGGGGCCAGAACAAAGAAAGGGGTCTGTCCTACAATGTGCTCCCATTCAAGAGACCAGCTGAAGAGCTTCCTCAGGACAGAGCCAGCCTGTGAAGCGGACTCATCAGCCCATTTAAGGGATGAGCTGATGAGTCACCCTGGGGAAAAGCCAGCCAGCAAGGAGACTTGTTACTCACTTAAAACAATCTAATGAACACTGAGTACCATTCAGTAAGGCACTTAGGTAGGTTTGTCATATTTTCTCTTTCTTACAGGCTCCAACTTGGCCAATGATAAATTGTGGGGTTGGGAGGAAAGAGGGAGAAATGTCTGTAAACTTCTGTCAAGGTCCTTATTATTCTGTTAAAATCATTTTACACAGCAAGATGTTATATTTAGAGATTAATTTGGAAGTTGTGTTAATATTGTTTTATTCTGTATTTTTAGTGTTTGTATTACGGTCAATGGAAGAGGTCTCTTGGTGTATCCTTTCTTAGATGGATGGTTTGAAGATTGAGAACTGTGTATGCACAGTCTGTGGAAGACTGCTTGGCAACTCCAGAGTGCAGGCTTTGATTCAATACACTTTTCTTTTCTGGAAACGATCTTCACTCTTGGGTGTGTAACGTTAACACTTTTTATGACACTGGAGGCCCCAAGCACTGCTAACAGTGACCCTTAGAGCCTTTTGCCATCAGGTTGCCAGCATGAATCAAGCCCAAGTCAGAACAGATTAAAAACTGCTTCTACCTAATTGATGTTGGGGGGCCAGTATGTAAGACAAATTTCAGTTCCCACATCACAAGCTCAGCCCAATACTGCACAAAACTTAAAAGAAGAACTGCATAGACTACAGAAACTGGACTACTCTCCTATGACTCCTATAGGAAGATCTCCCTAAACAACTGCTGAGGAATATTTGCATATGCAAGAAACTGGTCTTGCTGTTGCTTTTCATTCATCAGGGCTGTGCCAGCATTTTAAAATGCCTAAGTGGCAGATATTTTAATGAAACTTAGACTCATTTGTCTAAGAACAATTTTTTAACTAACTTAGGTGCTTTTGTAAAGGTAAAATAAAATCTATACTTCTCAGTTTTCTCTCAACATATTGCTGACTACAGTTGCTGATAGGTCACTTCTCTCTCTCCTTTGAGTGCCTGTTCACATGCCCATTCTCACCATGTGTTACTTCAACACCATGGTCACATAGCTGTTGTTTCTAGGTAAAGAGGTGTGTCAGAGTGATATTGTAGCCTTGATGATCCAGAAATTATGCAAGAGGCAAGACATTTTAGGGTGATATCTTTTATTGAATCAACTATGTAGTTCGGATGAAGTTAGACAAACTTGCAAATAAAAGATAACACCCTAAGAAATTCTTGCCATATAAACAGCATTATTTTGTAGGTAAAAGGAAACCCTTTCCATACTCAATGAGTGCAAGGACATCTCAGTATGGGAAGAATTAAGTATGGAAAAGAATACTACAAGATGATCTATTGACTGAGATAAAATTTAGTATAAGCTTCGATCATAACATTGTGCAAGTCCTTAATGGTGACCTGCCTGGATAGAAGACTGTATAAGGAGCAGGGATATCTATATATATTAGTGGTATTTTGTTTTAATCATGGAAAAAACTGTGGATTTGGGGTTACTTTTTTAAATTAAAAAAATGGCAATTTTTTTAAATCCGAGAAAACCAGATCCCTGGTAAGGAATATCTGTCAAGAAGTCAAGGATCTTGCATAACATTATTGATAAAGTGAGTGCCACCAGCAAGGCTAGTTTCATGAAAAATTAGAGCAAAGAGCACATTTATAAGACTGCTATTTGAATTTAAGGCAGAGATATGAGGATCTCACAGATACCATCACAAATATCACAGGTTCCAAAATATTATCAGCCAGCAGGATCATCTGGGCCAATTTTTACATGAGGATTATCTGCAAGATCAGAGATGGCACTGAGACCACAGGATAAGGAAGGCATAAGGCATGACATTTGGAGATCAGACTTCTCTACAGAAGGAGGACTGGAACTTCTTGCTGATGTCCAGTGCAAAGAAATCTATCATTTCAAATAATCCTAGCCTTCCAAATGGACTAGACAACTAAGTTCTTGATTTTCCATTTGTGGTTTTAGAAGATGGATCTACTAAGATAGTCTGCTTTGATGTTCTGGAGACCAGGAAAGTGCAAGGTGGACAAGTGTGTTTGGTGCTTGAAATGGAGCTTGCACTTGATGGTGTTAAGCTTTCTTAGGTCTAACACAGGATACCAACCCTTCTCTTTGGAATTAGAAAGTTATGCTATAAAACTCCTTTTCTCTGAAGTGCAAAGATAACTTTGAGGTCAATAGAATAAAAGGTAACAGGAAGAAAACCTCCTGCTATAGCAGACTTTCATGTGAAGGATCCCTGAAAAAAGACAGGAAAGGGATCTGGCATAGGTATTGAATTGAAATGTAGTTGCAATATAATCCATACCTACTAGAGTATGTAGATTGGAAGTGGTCCAAAGCTAAAGAGAGGACAAGGGCAGGGCAACACCAAGGGATAACTGTTGACTGCACCAAAGGCCTTGTCTTCTGTCTAAAATATGCTATGAATCAAAGTGGGAAAAAGTATAGAAGTTGGGGCAAAGATAACCTCAGGTGGCAGCACCGTCGCTAAGTACAGACAATCAAAAAGCCTGAGGCTGAATTGATTCAATCTGGCAGGTTAGTCTAAACTGTATAGATTGAACAGATAACCAAGTGAACAGACATTCACTTTTGATTCTGGAAATGCCCCACATGCCTGCAGTGGCCCAGACCAGAAGTCAGGGGGCACTAGAGCATGCATACCTGCTTGGCTGGAGCGGACAACTTAGGCCCAGGCTAGCCCACCTATGAGGGGGGGGAAGGGGGGCTTGCTAGGGAGGTGCAAAGCATCCTAGGATGCAGGGGGACTATGAGTTAACTTGGATCTGGAGGGAATCTGGGACAAAAGTTCAATAAACCAATTTAACCTAAATTAGTTAAGTCTGATACTACATCCATCCCAGGTTTATCTTAAACCACTTTCATCCATTTTGAAAGCAGTTTATGTGCACTGAACTTCTGTTGTGTTACAGATTTGAACTGGTTTCTCATCACTTAAACTTGTTTATGTGTAATTTATGTCCTTAGCCCATGTGATACAGAAAAATTTAGTGAAAAACAAACAATTGTTCTGGTCATCCCTGAAGCCCATGTATAAATAGGCAAAGATTTAAAGTTTTTTTAAAAATGTATGTTTTTTCAAGTACAACATTTTTACTTTTGAAAACCTTGCCTTTGTTTGTAATTGTTCTCTCTCCCCAGCTATCTGTGTTATATAAATATGCAGTAAAGGAGTCTGGAAGAACAGACAGTGGGGAAAAAAGTGTTCTTAGGATTGTGGTACCTGTAATTAGCTCTATGGGAGAATGCCAAAGAGCAGTGCAGACTAAATTTCTCGCTCTTGCATATAAAATAAGATACGGTACTTTAGATGATAAAAAGCTAGGAAAATTGTGTAATATGTGCAGGATGCAGAAAAATAAGTATATTGGTCATAATATTTAAAGGCTGTAACACTAACAAATAGAATGCCGTGTCAGCCACTGTGTCCTCCATTGCTCTCTCAGTATCACTATATTCTTCATCATATATTCCTGCAATAGGAATGATTACTATGGCAATTTAGAAAATAAATTTAGAATGAATAACACCTCCTATGTTCCAGGAAACAGTGCTGGTATCACGTACCTCTTGCTAACTATCACTCAAGTTAAAACAGAACACACAGAGAGGCAGGAATCATAATGCAACTAAGTATGGCTTTTGTTTAGATGCAATGTTACTTTCTGATGTCAAAACGCCTATCAGAATAATAGATAGACTCACGTTGAAAAGTCATAATTATGCCCAGTCCTAATCACTTTAACAAGTTTCTGTCACACTTTTTAGCTTCTCACTTTCTGAGGTGAGTACATTTGACCCCCCCTGTTTGCTTAACTAGAAGAATCTGCACCGTCAGAAACATGGTCCTAGGTTATTGGAATGCCCTGCCTTTCTACCCACAGAAAATCAGAAATTTGCTGACTTTGAAAGGAGCTTAAATGTATTTTCTTTCTTTTTTTCTGTAATATACTTGCAATCATATAGTTCTTTACAATTCTAGGCAATCATATAGTTCTTTACAATTTTCATTTTTTTTTTACTACAAAGATTGTGCTGGGGAAATGATTTCAAACACACCTCCAAAATTAAATATAAAACTGCACTTGCAAATCTTTTTTGCCTGTGAATACAGCTGATCTGCTTATAAACTTGTAATGGCAGTTTTAGGAACTGCTGAAAATCTGTTTAGTTTGACAAGCTGGAATGCAGCCTTTAACCTGCAAAACAAAAATCCAATCAAACTGGTAGAAGAGCATTCTAACATACATTCAGTATTCCACCTATATTCTGGAGAATTCACCTGCTGCTTAAGGCAATAGTATTTCACATCACATTTATTAGTATAAGAAAGAATGCAGCAGATAAAATAAAAGATGAATAAATGGCAAATCAATATGAATATTCAGAAAAAAATATATGCAAAATTCAGCAGAGCATCCCTTACTAGGGAAGGAAAAAGACTCTATAAATGTGGTAGGACATGTCTCCACCACAGTTTCAATACTGCCTACACAAAACTTCAAAACCCCACCCCGACAGTCCTCCACCAAAGCTGGAAGTGAAATTATGATGCTCTAGGAATGCCAACTCTACAGCATACCAGATAGAGATCTTGAAAAGAGTAGAGTTTATCTTAACTGCTAGAGTTCCAGGTTGGAGTGTGTGGGGGAGACTTATTTTTCAGTGGAAGTTTCAAGAGCATCAAAGGATATATATGGAGAGATTTGCCCACAGAGATCCCTGAATAATGCATCAATATTCCAAACATCTAACTTATCTGGGAAATGCACACAGAAACTATGAACCAGATTCTATTCTACCTATTTGTCAAATCAATAGATTTAGGCACCTAAATGTGATTCTATTCCATTCACTACATATCTCTGAAAAACTGTTAACACAAGAGGTGTGTATCTCCTCTTCTTTCTCCATACTTCCTCTGTGTCACTCAATCTTAAGAATACAACAGTAGCATATTACAAAAGTAGATGCATTAATAGATTTTTCAGGATTTGAACAGAGTAGAATTAAAATCTGTTTTGGTGTTTAATAGGTGGAATAATACAGCTCTACCTTTATAGACTAAAGGACTAATTCAATATTAAGTCAGAAGAAAGACTTTCCAGTTCATAAACAATGCCAAAAATCAGTATCTACTGCAGTTGGGTTTTTCAATGAGATTTTTCATGCCAGCACTGCTCATACTGGGTGTCTACACGAGATGCTAACTGTACAGTAGCTGAATAATACTGTACAGTAACATGTCACAGCACAAAGAGTGCTAATATGTTACTGCACAGTATTATTAGGCTACTGTGCATAACTCTAGTTACTGCACATTTATTTCATACTTGATTATACAAGTACAAAATAAATGCACAGTAACCACTGTTCAGTAGTGCCTCATGTAGACACAGACAGTACATCTTTATGATTTACTGCATGACATTTAGTGAACATTAAACCCTAAGTTTATGATATCTGATGAGAACAACTTTACTTTAACCTGACATCCTTCTGTATAGAAATGAACTACGTATAACCAATATTTCTCTTTGATGTTTACCTTGATAACAGATGTCTCGACTCTGGATGGGGGACTCTGTACTTGTGCTGCTGCTGCCATATTTGCAATGGTACTAAGATGGTTCATCTGGCTCATTGCCATTGTGACAGATGCTGGAGGTAGGCTGACAGGAATTAATGGGTGGGGCATCATCATAAAAGGAAGTTCCAGTCCTACAGGGAAAGAAAAAACAAAAGGCATGAAAATATGCATATGATTTTTTAAAGATAAAATGTTAATATATTTTTCTGATGAGCAAATGATGTTGAAGTGACTGGCACCAAGCATGTTTCAAACTGAACTCTTCCAACATTTCAATACAGAACATTTAACATGTATGTGTGTGCATAACTCCCACTACTATGTTATTTATACAGAGAGAGAGGCTGGTATACCTCTTAGTTTGTTCAGATCAGGGTAATGCTGTACCATACCATAGCTAATCCATTGCTGTTCATTATAAATGCTGTCTATTTTAATACTTTCTGTAAGGTGCCTTACCAATAAATTAGTATGCCACTGATGCACAGGTTAAGAATTGTTTTAAGTTTCAGTTTTACTGTATCTATCGCTGTTCTTTATTACCCTTCCCCTGCTTATCATATTGCCCACATCTTTTATTTTGCAAGGCCTATTTAAGTAAACACAAAAGAAAGACAGGACTTTGCAAATTGCTGATGTTAGTGTTGAAAGATGTCAACCCGTACCATTTGGCAGAAGGTGGTTCTGTTGAAGAGGGTTGAGAGGATGACTAACTGGAAGATTATGCTGTCCAGGCAAGTTGGGGTGGTTAACAGAGGCCTGTGATCCTTGGGTGGGGGGAGACTGAAGTTTTTCTTTATCCCAAGAACCATCACTGCTGCCTGTGGGGAATGAATATAAATTATTTGGATGAAGGAAGACTCCAAATTTGCAATGTGTGAATTTGTTAGCAAGGCCACCAATTGAACCCATTTTGCAGCTGGCAAATTTGTTTTGGAATATGGGAGTTGGGGAAAGGGGGTTTTGTTGTTGTTTTATATTTTGTTTTTTTGTTTTGTTTTGTTTTCAACCAGGAGGAAAACCCATCTTTTCAGACAATCAGGTAAGGATAGCATTTGAAGTTTATAGTTAGAAACACAAAGGTTTGTATTAGTTGATTTGGAAAATTAGTAAGCTCTGAATTCTTAATTTCTGGCTAGAAGAAGGGTTTAAAAAATAGTTCCAATGAGAAATCAGCAATGTATTTTTTTAATTTAATGTTATATATGTATTATATTAATATCTTCACTTATCTTTTTGTAATTCTATATATACACTGTTTGTTTTTTATGCGGTAGAGTATTTTTACATGTCAAGTTTATGAAATTTTGTATTGTCTGACCATGGCCAGTAAAATTTAACTTTTGCTCATATTTGTTCTTCAATTTGGTACTAAAATAAAACTGGAGATATTAATTAAAATTATCACTCACTGATGGCAAGCAGCATACAAGCACTGCTACAAAGATAAATATTCCATTTATATTTCATTATATTCTACAGAATATAAAAAGTAGAAGGTCCATTCCAACAACTCTTGTGCTTGTTTAATGGTTACTGAAAGTAAGAAAGAATCTGAACTAATAGATGATCAGTATAGCAGGATATCAGACTATGGAGAAATCAGATTTTCACTACAGTGACTATCTGTACCTTTTAATACAATATAGTAAAACAGAAATATTCAGTTTTATACCAGTATTTCTCTCTCTCTCTCTCACACACACACACACACACACACAGAAGTTATTGATTTGTATATAACTGATGTGATGAAAACTTTAAGGGATCTCACAACTGAAGAAGTCTTTTAAATAAAAGTATGAACACTGTATATTAACAGTATGAATATAAACATATGTAAGCCCCTTTTGTATATGGAACCCAATTTTGAACTACTTACTGAACATGCCTCAGTGCCTTCAACAAGTTTTCATAGTTTCATAGTTGTTAGAATCAAAAGAGACCTCAATAGATCATCAAGTCTGACACCCTGCCCCAGGCACAAAAGAGCGCTCGGGTTATATGACCCCAGCCAGGTGTTTGTCTAGTCCCCCCAAAGTAAGGGAGAGCACCACCTCCCTTGGAAGCCCATTCCAGATGCTGGCAACCCTTACTGTAAAGACGTCCTCCCTGATGTCTAACCTAAATCTACTCTCTGTCAGTTTGTGGCCGTTGTTCCTGGTTATTCCAAGGGGTGCTCTAGTAAACAGAGCATCTCCCATTTCTTGCTGTCTCCCCTCCCCCCGCTTAATTTGTAAATGGCTACAAGATCCCCTCTCAGCCATCTCTTGAAGAGGCTGAAGAGATCCAGGTCCCTCAGTCTCTTCTTGTAGGGCTTTACCTGCTGCCCTTAACCGTATGAGTGGCCCTCCTCTGGACCCTTTCAAGGTTGTCCGCATCCCTCTTGAAGTACGGCGCCCAGAACTGGACACAATACTCCAATTGTGGCCTGACCAGTGCCGCATAGAGGGGAAGTATCACCTCCCTGGACCTGTTTGTGATACACCTGCTAAGGCAGGATAGAGGTATTGTTTGATAATGATTGTTAAGGCTATGACCAACACAATCTATTTAATGAACATTATATTTCTATTTAGCTTTTAAACATTTCCTTCAAGTTCTCCTTTTTTGTTCACTTTTTGAAGCTACTTTTCACAATAAGCTGATCAGTAGTAGGACATAGTCTATATACCACTTACTTCAATAGCAGCTAGATTAGCCCATTAGTCTTGACATTTTAAAACAATATTTTTATGAGATGACAAAAGCACAAAAGTTGGTAAAATTCCAATTTAATTCTCTAGATCTATTAAAAACCTGATTGTAAAAGCTGTACAACATAGTTTATAATGAAAAATACTCAGTTACTGCCACAATTTTCTTTTCCTAGCTACTTCATGAAGACAGTTAAGGCTCAATATAAATTCTAAGTCATTAGCTCAATACTGTCTAGATCCCAATGTAAATTGTTCAGAAGTAGGTAATGAAAATTCAGCCCAAATTCTCCAGCAATCAAACAATGTGGTTTTATTAAACAATGAAAAGAATCAATTATACTGGATACCTTTATTATTTTACAAGGAATTGAAAGAACCCTTATCAAATGTTTATATCTTAGCTTGCCAAGACATGACAGTCTTAGGACCAGATCCTGTTTTCTGATAGGTGGGTACATCACCTTCAATTTTGAAGAGTCAGATGCTTCAACACATATATGAAGTACCACATTTATGTGTACATCCCGAAAGTAAGACAATCACCTTGTTTTGGAAAAGTAGAACAAAGAAAAAAAATCCAATCTTACCTGCTACAGCACAAGCTTACCGTGCTAAATGCTGGCTACCTGAAGCAGGGGCAGAATCCATTCATCAACATCACTCCCCCGCCTCTTGCTGCTCAGCCAAAAGCTACCGCCTTTATCTGTGGAGCTTTAGTGGGAAGGTGAGTGATGCTGATGAATGGACTTTTCCCCTGCTCCCTGTGGCTGGAAGCCAAGAACAGCCTCGGCAGTCATTCCAGCACCCCATGCCTCCATTCCAGCCTAGAAATCATATCCCTTGCTTAAGACACTCACCCCAATTTGGGATGATTAATCTTCATTAAAAAATGTGTGATACACAAGTAAATATGGTATCTGGCTTTCAAATATGCTGGCCACCGGTGAGACTGGACTTTCAGCTATCATTTGGAAAAATAACTTGATTGTTTTATTTTTGTTTCCTACACATCTTTTTTTTTTTCTAAATGGTATATTTATTATCAGAATAGATTGTACATTTTATGCTTTCCAGATAACATTTTTGAAGAGCCTGACTATACAAACTGATTTAAATTCAGTAGGGTCTCAATTATGTATCTTCCCACAACCAATACTCCTACCTGCCTAAGACCATTACAAAAACTTTGTTGAAATTCAAGTTTTGTTCTGAAGATTTCATATTAGGGTTCTTCCAGGCCCTGAAAAGGGCTCACTAGAAAAAAAAAATAAAGAAGGCAAAAGGACAAAATGATTTTTTATGGACCTTAATTCAAACCTGGATCATTTCGACATCTCCCCCCCCACCCCATTTTATGTATAATTCTTTTAGCCTCAACAAGTTTTCTATTTTAAATTTGTACTTATTTTTTCCACTTGTATTAAAAAACAGATGTGTTATCTGGTTAAAGGTATGTAAATGCTATGTGTTAAGATAAAATGCAGTTTTTTATTGCGAAAAGCTGACCTTTATCATATGCAAATAGAAAAAAATAGGGCAAGTGAATTTGCATTTTATGCAGCATGTGAAATCTAATGCATCTCTAAAAAGTGGGAATCTTTCTAGGGTTTCATAGACATGTTGTGATAGAGTAAATTTTGTAAGCCATAGAGTTTCTGATTAAAGCATTTCATATCTGGACACAAATAAGAGCTTTTGTAAATGACAGTAAATATTTTTATGCCTTAGAACTACTTGTGTCCATTGCTTTGAGTGTCAGTAAACCAGTAATGTAATGAAATAGCAGGGACAAAATCCAGAAGGACTACCATCCAGGCTAATGCTTAATCAGTGAGAAATTCTTTGACACTTGGAACATGTCTAGGCATCATGGTTTGTGCCTGCTGATGTTACATCACCGTAGCTCATCACTACAGCGACGTAGCATCTTGGGTAGGTGCACCGTTGAAGTCTAATATAATTTGCCCACCTTAGTTTACAATGTAAATAAATCATCGTGACTATCCAAGCCATAAGAGCAGAAATCACTTTTGAAGTACAGCAAGTTACTCTTAATCCTTCATATGGACAAGCATAGATACAATCAGCAAGCATTGGCCATTTGCTGTGTTTTTGTTATGTTAGTTGAGTTCAACAACTTTTCTTTTAGAGGAAACAGCTATTGGTATTAATATAAAACTAAAATAAGTGTTATCCCTCAGCCAGCAATTCCCTTGCCTTTTTTTAATTTGATTTTGTCATACAGACAGTCATTTCAAAAAGCTTTAAAAATCTACTGCATTCTTCCTCATTACTTGTTGCCCTGCTGGAGGCTTACGTTTTCCAGTTTCCATCAGTGGTTGTCAACTCTTTATAATAGGATTAAGAGCTTGGACACCTGATATCCCTGGGTGCTGTAGTTCACCCTTATAAAAGCTGTTTGCTTTAAATTGAGAGAAAATCAGTTTTTAGTGGCATAATTAATTAAATTATGCAAAGTGTTCCAGATTCAGCATAACACTTTCTGAAGCGAGAACTGGAAGCTCTACCTTGCATTTCAAACTGCATTTCAATTGATACTGCACTAGACTGACCAGAGAGTATTATTTTGAAGGCTTTTCTCCACCAGGGATCCAATTTAGAAATGTGGATGTTTAACATTAAGTACCCA
>NW_017729032.1:93110577-93111963 GCF_001723915.1 Gavialis gangeticus
CCTGCCATAACGTTTATGTTTGCTGGGAAATTCATATAATCAATGTGCTAAAAGTTGGTAATCTTGGCCTCGTGACAATGAACAGGTCTATTTGGTATCATCATACAAATCAAATATTTGATTTTGCTTCTTTAAACCCTGACTCACTCTGAGCATGCCACTTCACCTCTGTGGGATTCAGCTTAGCCAGCTGAAATTGGCAATAATCTTTACTTACCACACAGGTATTTTGTGAAATTGCATGTCAGTCAAATACACAGATCTCAATAAAGACTTTATATAAAATAGTTATAATTAAATAAATTATACAGAGACACACAAAGTACAAAAATGTACATATGATGACCTCAATATCTATTTTACTATGTCATTATCATAAAAAATAACTTAAATATCTTTGCTACCCCTGCTGACACTGCATAAATGTTCCAAAGTCTATTCTACCTATTGGATGTGGAAGTGGATTGAGGTGCCTAAATGACTCGATTCCAGCCTGCTTGCATCTCTGAAAATCCTGTGTATCTACTTTCGTAACATACCACCATCTGAGCCTTGCAATTAAGACTCAAAAAAGCAGTGAGGAGGGCCTGTCCACCTTTTAAATCAACAATTTTTCAGGGATTCAAGCAGGATGTAATAGAATTGCACTTAGGCACTAAGGGCCATGTTACACATTAATTTAAGGCACTCAGGGAGCTCTTAACCCCGGGACTGTCTACATGTTAAGATGTGTAAACTAGTTTCAAGTACCCTGTAGGCATTTTAAAAGTTATGCTACTCCAGGGCAGGTTTATCTCCAATCCATGTTACCCAGTTTGTGTTCCATTAATGTGTGGCCACTCCCCAGAAATAAGTTGCCCAAATTTCAGTCCTCCAGCATCCCAACATGCAGCATCCACTGCCCCCACCTTCTTTTTCTGTGTGGATAAATTTTCCACCCTTGAACTCTACTGTCCATGGGGTGGTATTGGCACAAAGCCAAATCCCCCCTCTCATCCCAGGGTCTGTGAACTGATTGGGCAGCTTGCAGGGGCACAGACCCTTCTGGGAGGGGGGGCTAGAGGCAGTGGAGGGGGAGCAAGGTTGGGGGTCAGATCAGGGTCTCTGTGAGCTGAAGTTTCCCTTCCAGGGCAAAGACAGTGTTCCCATGAGCTGGGGCTATCCAATCCCAATCCTAAATCCCAATCCTGATTTATTAAAAATGAGATTTTTAAAAATTTACTTACTCTTTACCTTTTTGCATTTTTTTTACTTTTTATTTTATGCTTTAGTGGTTTCAGAGGCTGACCACTGAGCCCCCAGCCACTATTCTCACCCACTGCCTTTCTACCTCCCATTTTACTCTCATCAGTAAACTCTCCCCCTCCCAGCCCCATGCTCCTGCCC
>NW_017729032.1:93111974-93114160 GCF_001723915.1 Gavialis gangeticus
GAGGAAACAGCTATTGGTATTAATATAAAACTAAAATAAGTGTTATCCCTCAGCCAGCAATTCCCTTGCCTTTTTTTAATTTGATTTTGTCATACAGACAGTCATTTCAAAAAGCTTTAAAAATCTACTGCATTCTTCCTCATTACTTGTTGCCCTGCTGGAGGCTTACGTTTTCCAGTTTCCATCAGTGGTTGTCAACTCTTTATAATAGGATTAAGAGCTTGGACACCTGATATCCCTGGGTGCTGTAGTTCACCCTTATAAAAGCTGTTTGCTTTAAATTGAGAGAAAATCAGTTTTTAGTGGCATAATTAATTAAATTATGCAAAGTGTTCCAGATTCAGCATAACACTTTCTGAAGCGAGAACTGGAAGCTCTACCTTGCATTTCAAACTGCATTTCAATTGATACTGCACTAGACTGACCAGAGAGTATTATTTTGAAGGCTTTTCTCCACCAGGGATCCAATTTAGAAATGTGGATGTTTAACATTAAGTACCCAGTTCCCATGCATGGGCACTCAAATAGGTGCTTCAGTAGCCAATTATGCATTTTATCTGCCTCACTGCTAACATGAGTACCCAAAATGTGGAAATGGAATTCCTAAGTAAGTAACCACATTTAAAAATTGGGTTCTGCTTACTTGGTGTTTACTGATCATGTTCAGTTTGACTGAGTGAAAATGAGAGCGCTCTTTCCTTGAAAGACTGCCTATTAAATACAATGTGTCTTCACTAAACAACAATTCTGCGTGGATTTCACATGTGTTTATTCTCTCCCTCGAAATCAGTTGTATGACACACAATAATTCCATGTTAAAACAAGACTTCTTACAAATAAATTTTAAAATTAATCCTATAGATGGCTGGATTATTTATCTCTACTGATATGATTGGTAGTTAGTTTGGGATGGAAACATGTAAAAATAATTCTATATTTGATTTCCCTGCATTTTATACACTTTCAGTCTTGCAAATACACCCTGATCCAAGCATAAATCATTTATTTTTAAGACATACATCTCTCATTTTTTGTTTTTCCTTCTTGTTCTGGACTTCTGTGACAGACATTATATACACCGTTTCACTGTGCCCTTTCACTGTGAAGTGATAGCAAATTTACAAGCAACATGAAGTGGAGATAAACAAATAAGCAAACAAACAAAAAAAAACAAATCACAAAGGAAAAGCTAAGTTTCTAGCATTAAAATAAGTAAAAAATCCTCCACAACTCATGTTGATACTCCTGGTTCTTCAATTTTGTAATACTACTAATCTCCCAAAGACCACAGTTATCACTGTGTTTCCTGGTACAAATTATTTCTCATCAGCAAGGAACCACTAAATGAGACATTCAGTATCAGCTATGCTGAATTCACTTATCCGTAAAAGCCTTGATCATTCCTGCCATAACGTTTATGTTTGCTGGGAAATTCATATAATCAATGTGCTAAAAGTTGGTAATCTTGGCCTCGTGACAATGAACAGGTCTATTTGGTATCATCATACAAATCAAATATTTGATTTTGCTTCTTTAAACCCTGACTCACTCTGAGCATGCCACTTCACCTCTGTGGGATTCAGCTTAGCCAGCTGAAATTGGCAATAATCTTTACTTACCACACAGGTATTTTGTGAAATTGCATGTCAGTCAAATACACAGATCTCAATAAAGACTTTATATAAAATAGTTATAATTAAATAAATTATACAGAGACACACAAAGTACAAAAATGTACATATGATGACCTCAATATCTATTTTACTATGTCATTATCATAAAAAATAACTTAAATATCTTTGCTACCCCTGCTGACACTGCATAAATGTTCCAAAGTCTATTCTACCTATTGGATGTGGAAGTGGATTGAGGTGCCTAAATGACTCGATTCCAGCCTGCTTGCATCTCTGAAAATCCTGTGTATCTACTTTCGTAACATACCACCATCTGAGCCTTGCAATTAAGACTCAAAAAAGCAGTGAGGAGGGCCTGTCCACCTTTTAAATCAACAATTTTTCAGGGATTCAAGCAGGATGTAATAGAATTGCACTTAGGCACTAAGGGCCATGTTACACATTAATTTAAGGCACTCAGGGAGCTCTTAACCCCGGGACTGTCTACATGTTAAGATGTGTAAACTAGTTTCAAGTACCCTGTAGGCATTTTAAAAGTTATGCTACTCCAGG
>NW_017729032.1:93114171-93114697 GCF_001723915.1 Gavialis gangeticus
TCCTGGTTTTCTCTGTTTAAAAAATCCCAAATTCTCTGAATAAAAAACCCAAAATCTGAGTTTTTCTGAAATTAAAATGAAACACCACTATATATATATATTTATTTATTTATTTATATAGGTATCAGTTGAACACCATGTTTATTTGATAACGTTAAAAATGTTAAAGCAATTTGGAAGCTTACCAGTGTCTTATTCATTATAATAAAATCAATTCTACATACTTACATATTTTGGTGTTTCATTTTGCTTTTTTTATCATAAAAAAATCAGAATTCCTCTTGCCCCCTTCACTTACTAGGATGTGGATTCAGATGTGGCTGCCCCACCCCTAGTGCTTTGTGATACTTATCAGCCCTGATATGCCAGTACCCTGCCCCTGCCCATGCCATTGCCCTCACTCCCAACCAACACCCCCTAACCCCTTCAGCCGTGCTGGTGTCCCTCACTCCCCAGTCACAGCCTGCTGGCTCTGCTGGTGCCCTTCACTGCTGATCCACAGTTCCACCCCAACCCCTGCAGTCCT
>NW_017729032.1:93119697-93121439 GCF_001723915.1 Gavialis gangeticus
CCCCATGCTCCTGCCCCTACCAACCCATCTCTCCAACCCATCCCCACCTAGAACAAGCATAGAAACCTGTCCTGGCTTACTACCCCTCTAGTGGCACCTCACAGCTACAGCTCCTAGCCAGGTTCCTGCTTGTCAGCCTTCTAGTGGCAAGTCAAGACTGTGCAGGTCAGGGGTAGTGAGAAGGTTTATAGCCTGACCATGTAATTACTCTAAACCTGAGCTAACACTAATACCAATCAACATTTGAGAAGCTTAAAGTGTAATGTGTAACAAAGCCCTAAGTCCACTTATGTGCCTAATAGATGGAATAGAATCTGCCCCTTCAAGAAGCAAATACCATTAGCTGGGGAAATGATATTTTCTGAAAGTTCCAGTAGAGCACGCTAACGTGATATTTTTTCCAAGATAGATATTTCTTTTTCTTCAATCAACTCTCAGACAGGCCAAGAATAAAACAATACATTTTATAATAAAATGTGCCCAATTATTCAAAACACTGTATAACTATCTCTAACATTCTTGGTTTATGGGCCTGGTGCAAGTACTTCTGTTATTACCATCAATAACCATAAACACTAATGGCAGAAAACACTACCAAAAATGGCTATTCTCCAAGAAGCACATTTTTCCACAAACGCACAAAACTGAGGAACTATGAGACCATTTCATCTCATATATGAAGACTTCCTTGCAGGCAGTGGAAACAATATAAAAATTCAGTCATAGATTTTTGTCTCACTCATGACCATTGTTTTTATCACAGGCGTTTCTTGGCAAATAAAAGCAGGTAATAACTATACTAAAGACAGTTAGACAGATTTCTACTTTCTTTAATATCTCTGAAAAATTGGTGAGACTTTTACCTAAATTCATACAATGGTAAGCAAGAACTTCACTTCAAACAGCTCAAGAGAAACAAAATGAAATGTTACATGCTAAACTTTTAAGTATGATATTAATCAGGAAACAGTAATCACTGAATGTACACAATGACTAGGGAGGACATTCTTTTACAGTGTCTAGTGAAACATGTTCAAATATTCATTTCATATGTTGAAATATTTTCTAATTGCTATCAAAAAGACTACAGCTGTGAATCAGCTTTTAGATAATGGTCATCCAAACCCTTGAAAAATTAAATTTGTCCAACTGAGTACATAACCAAGACATTGGCTATTAGTTACTAAACAGTATTTCCATTAAATATTGATTTTATATTTGCCTTCTATAACAGGCATCTAATCAGAGGCAGAATTTCCAATGAAGGTTTCTTCATGAGGCTGCATAGAAATCATCAATTAAACATATAAAAATAACATATTTATTCAAACACAACTTGAGGTTTCCCCCCTGCAATCAATAGGAAAAAAGCCCCTTGTCTTACACATTTTCACATACAAAGAAAATTCATTAAATAAACTGGCTATCATTAAACTGCTTCCAAAAGTATCATGCACTCAGTAATGGAAACCAAGTATGAAACTGATTAAATGTGGCCAACACTGAGCATAACTATAAAACATACAGCGCATATTGGGCAAACACATTGATGGAAACCTACCATAAGGATAAATCAGTACAGTTCATCTGAGTAACAGTGCTCATTGTGTGCAATCCTTCCCAGTGCTGACTCTTTTTGTCAAGACATGGTGAGCCACAACACTGAATACATTGCAACTTCCTCTTCACTCCCACAGGTGAGCTGTACCTCCCTTTCCCATTTCTAGTTACTCCTGTTTCTT
>NW_017729032.1:93121450-93145779 GCF_001723915.1 Gavialis gangeticus
TGTACCTCCCTTTCCCATTTCTAGTTACTCCTGTTTCTTTCCCAGCCTTAAATGTCTGGCAAACATCACCAAATGGGGCCTGAAACAGTTTAACTAGAATCCCCTGTCACTCACTCTCTCAACTTATTGCGTATGATTAGTATGACCATGAGGTGGAACTAGACTAAGTTACCCTGTGCCTCAACTGCATATGAATTTTTGGAGGATCCCAGGCCTTGTGACAAGAACCCCAAGTTCCAGTTATGAGTGTAAGGCTAATTAGCACATAGCTCCTTTGTTTGGGGGAGTGGTATCTGGAGTGTATGCAAATACTAAGCAGTGCTCAGCTGTGGGGTCACCATAGCTTGAAATGCTGTTGACTCTGGTGGGGCCCAGCCCAATGAACTATATGGTAAATCATAAGCCTTTTGGGTTTAGACTAATATCATATATAGTTTGTATTATGTATAAGTAAATACAAAAGTGCTACTTAATAGCGTGTTCAGGGAGTACCTGTACTAAGACTTACAGCACTTTCAAAAAAGGTGAATTGTAATAATTCTGGATGAACTTAGTTTATGGATACTATATACAAGTTACTACAGGCATGTTTATTTCAAGGTCAGTGCTTTCAAATTTACCTCTTTCTTCCATGTGCTCAGAGTGGGTTCTGACAGTAATGAGTGTGGGAAAAGGTTGCAGGGGGCAGAATTTTGGGAAGCAGAGAGCAAGGGGGCTACCTGATCCCAGGATATATTTTCCCTGATGCAGCAATGCGAAGGGGAAAAATTCAAGGCAAAGCTCCAAGAATTAGATTCTATATATGGAAAATTATAACTAATTTATACATTTTCCGTATATAGAATCTAATAATTGTGAGGTTATCTTATATTCAAGATCATCTTATATTTGAGTAAATATGGTAAATGCACAACATTGTAAGGAGAAAATAGCTGCTCTTTTAGATTGTTGTATTCAGGCCAATAAAGGGGCTGGGAAGATGGTAGTTACTATAGCCAGAGAAAGCCAACATTTTCACACAGTTATGCCCATGCAAATACATTTATTTCAAAGAGGAAAGTTACAATGCAGTTTGGCTTCTCAGCATGGAAAAGTGGACAATATGATGCTTGCGAAGGACAATCAAAGCCAGAAGAGAAACAGCATGCTTTTCATTATGGCTTCTGCAGCTCTGACCATTATCAAACAAATGGTTCAGTGGAAATGTATAAAATAATACTTATTTAAGAGTTACTCTTCATATGATCACTAGGGTAAATTAACTTGAAAATTACATATCAAGAGAATAATGTGTTACACTTCACCTTCAATCATGAGCACGTCCTTGGTAGAAAGTGAAATCAATTGGCAAAGAACGAACAATTATTTGCCATGGTAATACTAGAAGAAAAAAGGTCTGACCAACCACTTATATCAGTTCACCTTCTACTGTGTCTGATGTAAGACACACATCATTTATCAAAAAACACACGTTTAATGAAAAAAAAAAAGAGGACAAAGACTTAAACATACTGCAAATTATGTTTGATATTTTTTGCTTTTCTTTTTTGGGGCTATAGATTTAGTGCTTGCATCTTTTGCATTAATCCAGCTGCTTCTTGTGTCCACAGTTTTTCAGGACACAAGAAGGGAGGAATAACTTTAAAACCTCTGTGACTATGTACTTTTTAAACACTTTGGGCCCATCTACACATGCAAATTGCTGGTGGGTTTCCTCTAGAGATGTCCCGTGCAGTTGTCTACACATCTGGGGAAGTGGGAGCAGATTTGTCGCTCCTGGAAGCAGTCTGCTCCCACCCCCCACCAGACCTGCACCGCTACCCTGCAGAAGCCAGGGCTCCCTGGCCTCCCCTTGGGTGCTAGCTCAGGGGCTGGCAGGGAGCACTGGACCAGAAGACAGATGTCTCCTGGCAGGGGCTGGGACATTGTTCCCTGCCCCTGGAAACTGCCTGCTACCAGGGGAGGCTCAACCTCAGAGCCCAAGTAGGGACAATGACCCCTAACCCAGCAGCAGGGAGCTCTCAGCCCCTGCTCCATGATTGCAGAGCTGGGGCTAAGAGATTCTTATCTGCCAGCCCCAGCCCTGTGACCTCAGAGCCAAGGCTAGGAGAGTCTTTTAAATATCTCCCAGCCCCTGCTCCATGATCACGATCATGGAATGGAGGCAGGGAGCTCCCTGTTTCCAGGGCAGGAGGACATTGTGGTGGAGCTCACCCCAGCAGAAGGCAGCTCCAGAGGGCAAGGAGCAATATCCCACCCCTTGTTGCCCAGCTGACTGGGAGCATATTTGCCATACTATGCAATAATTACTCCTGAATAAATTTGCTACTTGTATTTACAGGTAGCAAATTTACTCAGGATTACAGCAAATTGCTGCGCAGTAAGCATCTGTGCGTGTAGACGGTGTTGCTTACTGTGCAGTAATTAGTTCTAATCTTGAGTACAGTGTCTCATGTAGATAAGCTCCTTGGGAGCAAAATAAAGGACTTCGGATTTATTGCACATCACAAACTCAACATGGGTCAGCAATGTGGTGCTGTCACAAGAAAAGCAAATGTAATTTTGGTTTGCATTAACAGAAGCATTTTATACCAGACATAGTAAGTAATAGGACCATTCTAGTTGTCACTCATTCTACTTGTTACTTGTCACTGGTTAGATCTCAATTGAAGTAATATGTACAATTTGGGGCACTGAATTATAATAAGGATCCAATGAAACTAGAGAGGATACAGAAGAAAATGACAAAAATAATATGGAAGCCATATGAGGATAAGTTGAAAGAACAAGATATGTTTAGTTTGGAGCAAAGGAGATAAAGGGGGCAGATGACAAGCAGTTTTCAAGTATGGGAAAGGCTGTCATAAAGAGATGGAAAAAACATTGTTCTCCCTTGCCACAGAAGGTAGGACACATGGTTATATGTTTAAGCTACAGTAAATCAGATTTAAGATTTGTTCTAACTATAAAATCAGTAAGACAATGGAAAAAAGTGCCTATGGAAGGTATAGAATCTTCACCTTTGGAGACTTGCAAGAAGCGACTGGATAGGCATCTGTCTAAAATCACATAGGAACAATGAATCCTGCCTATCCTGACAGCTGGAATAGAGTACCATTCATAGAATCAGACCTATAAATCTATGAAACTTATTAGAACTTATTGTCATTTGTCTAACTGGCCACAATGACAGATTTTTGCTAGCTTCCTTTTACACTATGCCTCACTTTTGATGAGAGATTAATCAGATGGCTACCATTCTATTACATGAAGAAGAAAAGGAAATCTAAACTGAGTTTCTCCATTCTTTGGCTCTCACTTCTGGCTTGCTGCAACTAATATCATTGTTGTCATATGTGATCCTCTCTTTCTCCACTCAGATATTTCAGTGATGCTGCTGATATGGTGATGATTAGTAGTAGCTGTAAGAATTACTGTAAAGCCTGAAAATGCCAATAGTTGGAACAACTGTGGTAGGTCCTGTATAAACAGAAAGTGTTTACAGTCTAAGAGAAAAGACAACAGAACAATACAGACTGGCAGAAGAACACAACAAAATACCTTTCAATAATGTCCACATTTATTTTTTCCATACATACACTGGACCACATGACTTAGTAAGATCTACAAGCCTATATCTGCTATCGTGCTTCTCACATTTACTGCTATTATATGTAAAAACAGACAATTTTAACTTTTGAGTTTTCAGTACTGATATCTTCCCAATCATGACTGCAGGTTTCTATTTCCATAAATACTTTTTAACCAAAAATGCTCTTTCGAAATCTTAGTAACATGTACTACCACCAATGCTTTTGTATGCACATGCTTCCAAGGGTCCCAAGGCGCTTGACACACAATGATCCTTGAATGCCACCGAGGCACATAAGAGATATAAGAATAACTTCACTAGTTACTGAAACATACCTTACCTGCTGTTGTGGGTCAGTGCTAGAATCCATGTCTGCCATGCAGGAGACCCAGTTTCCATTCATGGACACAAATATAACTGTACCCATCAAGGCCCCAAACGTCTGGACTCAGTCTGGGCTTTGGATTCTGTCTCAATGGTCTAAAGAGGGGATGCTAGGTCTGGACAGGCCCCACTCCACCATGTTCCTGCCTAGTCATATGTGTTGAAAGTCTGGGTGACCTCTCACGCATACACCTTGATCCAGAAGGACTGACAGTTGCCTATAACTACTACTGAAACATATGCCCATTTAAGGTGACAGCTCTGAAACAGAGTACTGGAATCTTAACCTGCCTTGGTAGGGCAGAAATTGAAGAATACTTATTTCCTTTTTTAAATTTTAGAAATATTTGTTTAGTTTGTCATGCCAAGAAAGAAAAACACATTAATATATTAAATTATTTAATAATGTAATTAATAAATTAAAGGGAGCCAAAGACTGCATATAATTTAATGCATAGTATAATTTAGGTTGGGGGAACTCTAGCAACTGGGGTTATAATTGTGTGGGAGGAGTTGGATATATTTACAAACAAAATGCTGTGGGACCTTAGGAAGTAAAGCAAATAAGAATCTTTAGTGAGTTCTCAATTAAACCCTTACTGCTCAGGTCTTCTGTTTCATATCTTTTCTGAAAAATGGAAACTTAAAAAAAAATCATGAGCTCCAATGCCAGGTTGACTAATTATTATTTACATAGGTTTGTGCTTTACAGATATGAATAAAGATAGAAGTCTCTCTGCCTCAAAGGCAGCCAAATATACAGGGAAGGACTGAGGAAGGTAGAGATATAATGTGACATTAATGAGAATTAGATGACATTTAATTAGTTCCTTGGAACTTTTCTTCAAATATTTTTTCTATCCTTTTTTTCTTTATTGTCTTTTATATCTATATTATTAATAATTTTTATTTCTGTAGGAGCCTGGTTTCAATTAATCATTATTCTCCCAATACTTTCCCCTGTACAATTAGGTTTTGCCTACTATGATATATATCATAATTGAAAGAAAAAAACCCCCCACAAGCAATCCCACAAAGATTCCCTCAAAACAGCTAGCTATGAAAGTAAGGGAGTCACTTGAACTAGATGCTCCATCTATTCCTGCCTACAACAGCTCAAGAATTGGCTTCTTTCTCCTGCACCTTGGTGCACGATATGAGAGTCCTTCTAAGGCACATCTACACAAGACGCTACCATGTAGTTGTTACTGCACATTTATTTAGTACTTGCATTAGAACTTGAGGTTCTGGCTGAATTTCACTCCCCACCTTTCTGTTTTTGTTCACCCCATCCACAGCCCCACCAAGTCCCAGAACTTCCCAGCCAAACTCATCCTGGCCCTGGCCAAGTGAGCCCTGTACTTGACCAGGAAGGAGGCTTTGGCTGGGAAGGTGCCCGGAGGCTGCAGAACTGTTTTCCTGTCACTTGTTCATGCACATTTCTGGGCAGAGCATTGGTGGGCGGCATCAATCAATTCCTTGGATGCCTTTGAGGACTGGAGTGTGCAGCCTGGGCAGCTTTGCTCGGCGTCCTGTTCAGGTGCACTTTACAGTCACGTTTTGACCCTTTGACCCACACAACACTCCTATTTTATTTTTTTCATTAGTTGTCCCAAGAATTTAGTTGTTCTATTCATCCATTAGCCCCTGTAAAAAGGGGCTACTAGTTAGCCAGGTGGTCCTTGCCCATGGGAATCAGATGGACAAGTAGACAGGACCTTCTGGGGCCTGGGCAATGAGTATCTGGGGACACTACCCCTTGTACCAAATGGATAGCTGAAGCAGCAACCCAAATTCACATTTCAAAATACCCCAAAATCCACATTCTACCACAATTAGAACGAGAGAGAGAGAGAGAGAGAGAGGGACTGATTTAGATGGGCAATGTTATTGCTATATTTACAACGTTAAAGCAATTTGGAAGCCTACCAGTGTCTCTAGCATCATAATAAAATAAATCCTAAATATCTCTATATTTTAATGCTTGCTTTTGGTTTCCTTATCACATGGTGGGTATATGATGGGGGGGATGTGGGTTTGCAGTAAGAGGCTTGGAAATAGGGTGGGAAATGTGGGTGGGTGTGTGGTGGGTATGGAGGGCTGTGGGGGAATCAGGTCAGTGTGTGGGTAAGTGTGGGGGGGCTGTGAGTGTCAGGGCTGCTTAGAAGGGGTGAGTCCCTTGTCCCCCATAGGGCAGAGCACCCTCACACAGCACACGGATTGCCCCAAGGGCTACAGCCCTCCTCAACACCCTCCATCTCCAGCCCCCTGCTTGGTTTCCTGCTCATCTCCAGCCCCCTTCTCATTCCCCTGCTTGTCTCAAGACTCGGGAGGATGGAGATGAGCAGGAAAATCAGCAGGATGCTGGAGACAAGCTCCTGGAGATGAGCTGGAGATGTTCTCCTTCTGTCTCCATCCTCTTGCTCATTCCCCTGCTCATCTCCAGCCTCCTGCTCATTCTCCTGCCTTACCATTGCTCCCCTGCCCGGCTCCAGCCTCCTGCACTGACTGCAGCTTACCAGCAGTAGCAGTGGTCACTCAGGGCCTCATGGCACAGCCCCCCTGCATGGTGCAGGGCAGCAGGGAGCAGCAGGGCTTGGCCCTGCCTACCTGGTGCCCGTGCTGCAACTGCTGCACTGTGTGGGTGCAGCCTGGCTCAGCAGGGTGCTGCATCCTGTTTGGCAGCTCGGGGATCCTGTGGCTGTCACCTGGGGCTCAGTGCCACTCAGTTTGAGTGGCCCAGTGCTCTGAGACAGCATGGGGTGCCCTAGTGAGCTCAGCGCACCTGTGCAATTTGGCAGCAGGGGTGCCAAGCAGCTGGGGCCAAGCCCCGCTGCACCCCACTCAGGTGGGTTATGCCACAAAGCCCAGAGTGGCCTCAACCACTTCTGCTACTGCCAGTGAGTGCAGGGGACTGGGGCCAGGCAGGAGAGCCAGTGCGGGGTGGGGGAACAAACAGGAAGTTGGTGGAATGAATGGGGGCTTGGGCTGAGTAGACCCCCCCCATGGTCCTCTCCCCCCTCTTCTAGCCCCCCAACCCCCTACTTACCTGGCATGAAGTGAGGTCCAGGTCCCTGCAACTTGCACCACTGCTTGCCTCTCATAGGCAGGCAGTGTGTTTCAGCACTGGAGTGAGGGCCAGCCATAGACACACTTTGGCTGGCTACCAGAGCATCTCTGTGGAGGACTGAGCCTCCGGTTGCCACAGGGCCCTGCCCTGCTTTTTTTCCCTGGGGTAGCTTTTGACCCCTGGATAATTTGCCCCTGCACTGAAAATCTGCAGCTTGGGGAAGGTTTTTTTTGTTCCCACACGTGACTCTTGGAGCATCTCAAAGGGGGTTGAGATGCTGCAAGAGGCACATGTGCACTTGTCTGGATGAACCCTTTTGCTCCAAGACTAACTCTTTAGAATTAATTTAGAGGTTATTCTTATCTATTCTATACAGGATTTGAGGATGGGCTTGACAGTACTATATAAGCATCTGAGCAAAAGTACTTGACCACTAGCAATGCATGAAGCACTGTCATTATTTCTTTTCCTCCTTTTCAGCCTCTCCCCTGCATGTACTTCAGTGATTGGTCAGTGGGGAATGTTTTTTGCTTGGTTTATGTTTTCGTATTTTTTTTTATATATATATATATATGTATATATATGTATATATATATATATACACACACCACTATATATTTAACTGGGGAAGGTAAATTCAAACATACTGCACCCTTATTTTGAAGGGAAAAAAAGGTAGTGAGATTTTTCAAGGTCCTTGGAGGGTATATTCCTATCTTGGAACAGCTCTTGTGAAAATTACAGCCCGCATACAGACAAGATTGACCCATTAGTAGAGAGAGTCAAATTATTTCACAAGAGTGACATTTCTCATAGAAAAAATTAAAATAAATAATTTGTTCTCTATGAATATCACTTCCCTCAGCATTTAGGTGTGACACCTAAGTACTCTTAACTTAGCTTTACTTACATTGCTCTTTAGCTTTCCTGCCTGAACAGTATGACAACCCACAAGCACAAGCAGTTTGACCAAATGCTAAATGTAAATAACATACCATGACTGGACTGCTTTGCATTTCAGTCGGAATTTCAAATAAGAGCCAAAGGATTTCTTTTAAACCCTTAAAGGAATTGCTGAAATGCTAACAGCTTTGCATTTAAATTTAGATATTCCATTACTAGTTTACACTGGGAAAGTGTTAAACTATTTGACATTTATTTTCTGATTATTTACTTGGGACAGTGCAGCTCAGTCTCCTTACCACACCAGCCATGTCCAACAAAATACTTTGCCACTTCTTCCCACCCAAATGCTCAGTCAAAGCACACCTTGCTCATCTCTGGCTGGCCCACCTCTCATCCTTGGGTGGTAGGACAGAGAAATGTTTTTGTACCAACGTGAATTAATATACTGAATATGTTCTAAGAAAATAGAAGCAAAAATAGATGCGTCTGAATGGCATTATGGAAAATCCTGTTTATGACTAATATGTTGGCAAATTTGCTAAAGTTGTTCATTCCTATGCAAAATAAAATATCATTGTACTGCTGCCAAGGTCAGTGAAACTTTGTTATACATAAAGCTTAAGTAAAGAACAGCAGTGGAGTTAATTTTAGACTGTAAATTCCTCAAGGCATGGACCTTGAACTACGATATTGTAAAGTGCTTTGCCTTTCTGTGATGTTGGAGAGAATAATATTTAACTGGAATGCATGTCTTTTCCAGGCTATTTTAGTATAGTTTTCCAATTCTCCTTTGATGATTCTTATTATTCATTTTTTCCAAGTGAACTCCTTGATAGCAGACTGATCACTCTAGTGTGTGCAAGGCACATCTTATAGTTTTCTGGAGAGAAACATTTACATGGATGAATTTTAATTGCCAATATTTTGGGAAATGGATAGATAGATTATAGCCTATTAAAAGCAAGGCCCTTATAGGAGAATAGCTTCTCAGCAGTAACTATTTTATCTGTTCACTTCTAACTTACAGTAAATGCAAGCTAGACTATGGCAAGTCCCCTACCTTTCATTCAGGGTTAAGTTGCCCTGGTATGTTTTATGTTATTGAAGGGTAAAAGTGGACACACAAAACTGTTACCAAGGAACAATTTATGTGCAATAAAAGCTTTCTCTCACTCTATACAAACCCTTTAAACGTGCTCAAAATTGTTTGTCTATACCTTTAAAGAAGCTATATTTACCCTCTTAAATCACAAATGACACGTACAGATCAGACGTTTGCAGGAAACAAGCCCCCTTAAAACTGAAATCACTCTCTTCCTTCTAGGTGGCAGAGTAGCCTGTAGTTATTCTGAGAAATGGTATTGTAAATAGCAGAGGGTGCATAACTGACATTTGGCACACAGATTGTTGTCATGTGCTTAGTTTATCATCCTCTGTAAGACCAGCCTAAGAACATCATTTCACATCTACTCACTGGAACAGGAAATATTTCACAATTCATTCTCAAAATTCTGATCCCTTTTAATACAAAATTCTGATCTGAAGTCAATGGTAGTCTCTGATTGACTTCCATCTAAAGTCAATGGGAGTCTTTAATTGATTTGAAAGGGATCAGGATTTCTCTCTAAGGATTCTGCTTTCCTACATATTAGCCTAACAGGTAGCACTGCTTATTTTTTATGACTAAGTTGAAAGGTTTACTACTTCAAGGTAAATCCAATATGGTCTAAGTATCTAATGTGCACAGAAGATACTTGATGAAAGGTTATTTCTTACCTGACTAGATATTTTGTTTCTTTCCCATACACCTATGACATTGTACAAAGTTTAAAAACTGACTTCTCACTTAGATTCCACAGAGATCCTCAAACAGTTACAGGACTGATACCGTGTTAAAGTACTAGAATAATTTTTCAAGCAGCTTGCTCTGCACAGAATGCTTTTAAAAATTCAAAAAAGAAGTACAGATAGCAAATGACATTTCTTTCATAGTTACAAAATGCAAACTCCAAGTGTTTTATCCTAATGAATAAATGAGTTTGTCCTTTATGTATAAAATATAGTTTGTGTTTGTTGCACAAGTTTTTTAATAATAGATGAATTTTAGGTTTGCTTCAACATATTCAATAAAGTGTGATTAATTTGGTTTTTCAAAAATGCAAACTAGACATTACTATATTACTCTGCAAAATGCACAGCTTGCAACATTATTGTCTCAGTGGGATCTTAAATTGAATTGTAAAATGTGTCTTATTTCCAGTTTGATTTATGTAAGAAATTTCAGTGGATAATGCCCTTTTTGAAGTTTCAGTGCTTTCTGCAAAGAAAAAATATATATAACTAAAATCATGACAAAGTTTATTATAAATCATAGCTAAGTTTATCATTATATTTCATTTAACTTAAAAATCATATACTTGTCCTGCATACCATGTTTGATTCAATGAATTAACTTTCTTGAAGTTTCCTATTATGACAAATTATATAACACATTTTTGACAGGTTCTGTGATTTTATTGCAATATTCTAAGTAATTACCAAATCTCTTTTTCTCTAAAAAAGCTTTCCTGTGCCCTGAGAATTAATCTATGATACCATTTAACTTGGCTTTTTGAAGTAAATATCACTAGATAAAAAGCCAGCTGGTTCTGAATAATGGGATACTTGAATGAATGTATTAGTGTTTGAAAATGAGAGTACAAATCTTCTAAAAAGATTAATTTCCATAAGAAAGATAGCTTACAGATCTACAAAAGAATAAATTCAAAACATAATAAACTGGCAGAAAGAGAGGTAGATTAAAGTAAAGGCAGCAGCACCTTGTTATTGCAGCTGTTGTATAGCAATGATTCTGTATCAATTACAACATTTGGTAGGTACAGGAGGACTATTCAAAGCATTCAGGATAAAGCCAGAGTCTGGAATACATAGCACACTATACGTAATAACATGAGTGATTAATATTTTTTTTACATAACATAACTTTTGTTCCTAACAATCAAGTTTTCAAGAAGAGCTACAAAGGAGCTCTATGACTGCAATGTGAAAAGGTAACATCAGTTTTGTTTGTTATTAAAGGTTTGGATATGAATTTATCTTTATCATGAAAAGAGCTCTGCTTTATCACAGCGCACACAACACACAAATGCTGACATCAGCATGTAAATGGACTTTTGTTTCCTATGGTCTTTATTTTCAATATCCTGTTTCAAAATGTGTTTTCTTGAATGGATCTAGGATTTTGTTCACACAATTGCTTTGACCAGCTACTAATGAAAACAAACTCTGTTGATGCTGTATAGCCCTCTGGTTTCTATAAAACAATTATAAGATGGGATTTCAAATTCTAAAGCCAGCAGGAGTTTGTTTGGGTTTTTTTGATGAAGATGGGCTGTCATACAAGTCAATAGGAAATTTGCCATTGATTTGCATGGCAGTTAGATTCAGCTCTGAAAAAATAAAAACAGATTTTGGTTTGTTGCTATGTGAGTGGTATATAAAGTCACTTATATTCAAAGAATGTTAAAAAATGTAAATTTAAATACGTAAAATTTAGGAAATACTGAATTAAGGTCTCCTGTATACCATAAATCTGCTCCTTTGAGAATCTATACTTAAACAGTTTTGCCATACAGCATACCAAAGTTGTGTGGCAGTAAAAGGAATAAAAAGACATAGTACTAGAATGGACCTCTTGGGTCATTGAGCCAGGTCCCTACTTGCAAGCACCCATTTCATATAATCCACTCATAAATCCTTCATATAATTTTCATATATGTTTTCTTGTTATTCAGTGAAGTGCTTTTGCTACTAAAGGATACTACTAAAGAAAGTATTGTGGTGTTCTTGTAGATATGATAGCCCAGGGGATATGCTAGAGTAGGATTTGTTTGGTAGAATCATAGAATATTAGGATTGGAAGGGACTTCAGGAGGTCAACTAGTTCAACCTCCTGCTCAAAGCAAGACCATCCCCAACTAGAACATCCCAGCCAAACCTTTGTCTAGTCAAGTATTAAAAACCTCCAAGGGTGGAGATTCCACCATCTCTCTTGGTAACATGTTCCAGTGTTTTACTACCCTCCTAGTGAGAAAATGTTTCCTAATATCTAACTTAAACTTCCCTTGTTGCAACATGAGACCATAGCTCCTTGTTCTTTTATCTGTCAGCACTGAGAACAGTCTAGTTGGCCCAGCTATATAGTTGAAAGAAATGTTTAAAAAAAAACAGGAACAAAGTAATAATGTTATTATTCTGTTGGGATTCTGTAGTTGAAAGCTTGTCTAACATCTCTCCAGAATATATAGCTGGTCTAGTAAAAAGCCAGGTTCTCTTGGTCTGCTACCTGGTACCATGTAAACCAGTAGTCTGTTCCATGGTTGGGCTGTAAGCGAGTAAACTGGCGCCCCCACCTGCGCTAGCCTGGGTGAGGAGGGTGTGTGGACACACCCAGCAGAACTAAAAACAAGACCTGTCAAAGGGCAGATGAGGTCCCTGTGACCCAATGGCCATCCATAATAGGAGAGAAGATGGACAGGTCATTCTTCCTGAAGAATCACCAATGATGCAAAGTTGCTCAACTAACCTAGGGGCATTGTTACATCATCTAAGGTGCCCCAATAGTCATAACGGCCTTAGGACTGACTTTACATGACTAGTAAGAGATCTTACCAAACAAATTCTGCCAAATTTATATGTGTATATTAAAAGACTAAAAAAACCCAATTCTACTATGAAACTATTCTGACCTCTGAATGGATTATCAGCAAGAAATAAATCCCAGATCACTATATCTATAAGTTGTTCTTCAATCCTTTGAGCTTGAGCTAAAGGTGTAACAGGTAGCAGTGATAGGCTGTTAAAATTCTGTGGCCCAGCCACTAGACACTAGCATGTACTGAGACATGTAGTGTATGCTAACCTAGTGAGGCAAGTAGCAAACACATTGCCAGTCAGAGTAGAAAAGTAGGAATTAGGGTTTTTGGGGTTGTATTAATAAAAGAAGTAGAGCATGGACTATTAGGTTATGAGGTGCAGACATTATACATAAACTGGTATAAGTGACCAAAAAAGTTCTAAACCCATAACAGTACAGAATTTTGGCTCACATACACCAATTAAAAATGGTGGAACCTGATCTAAGATAGACCTGGATGGATGTAGTGTCAGACTTAAGCAAATTAAGTTAGGCTGATCTATCGAACTTCTGTAACAGATAACAGATCCCCTCCTGATTCAAGTTAGGTCACAGTTCCCCAGCATCTCAGGCTACTTTGGAGGCCCTCACTAACCCCCACTTGAAGGGCGGCACACTAGCCTCATCTGTCCTTTTCTGCTCCAGATGAGTGAGCTCTCAAAGAGCCCACCACAGGCAGGAGGTGGGGTTGGTGGCTATGCCAGCTGTCAGCAATGGCTGGGCAGCAGGGAGTGGTCAGTGGCATGGATGGCCAGCATGGTTCCTCTCCCCAGACTCACCTCCCTGTGACTGGCTGGCTGTCAGTGGCGATGGGGAGCAAAGGGTAGCATAGGCTCCCACCATGTAGACTTGCCCTCCCCACCCCGACCTGACCAAGCTTAAGCCTGTCAAGAATGGGGCCTAAGCTATAGTACACCCAAAGGAGGGGAAATCCAGGACAGGTCAACCATCATGAGGAGCAGGGAAGAGACTAAGACCAGGCCAGAAGCCCAACACAGGAGTGAAGCAGAGCCCATGTTGGCAACCTACGGCCCCAAGAAAGGCAGAGACTAGAGCCAGAGGCCTGACACCAGAAAAAGGTGGAGGCAAAGGTCAATGGCCCATAGCCCCAGGAGGGACAGAGACTGATCAGAAGCTTATAGAGGAAGGCCCACTGAACAGATTGATTGTTGATACCTGTGAGGCATGGGCTTGGCTAGAGCGGAGGTCAGAGCCCATGGATAACCAATAGGACATAACATGAATACAGACATTATTTGGACAAGCAGGCCAGACCAGTGAGACCCTGGGATGAGGACAGCTCCCCCAACCCCTTTTCCTCTTAAAGTATCATCCAAGGTGAGGCAGGAGAGTAAAAAGGGAGAGACCCAAGACCCAGAGGTGGAGACTGAGACATCACCAGGGGAGATCCTGCCACCTCTGGCCCCCAGCTCCACTACACATGGTCATAAATTCAAGCATACTTTGAGGTTGGCTCTAAATTATGCATAACAGCTCAAAATCTGTGAAGCAGAAGGGAATTAATGTCAATCTACCTTCCCCTCTCACCTAGACAGCACTTTCTACACTGAGAGGAATAGCACAGACTCTGGCTTCTGGGCAGTAGTTTCAGCCTGGCCGTAAGTGGCTTTGCACCTTTCATCTTGATTTGAGACAAAATCATTTGTGTATACAAAAAAGAAAGACAATACTTTCTTTTGCAGAAAAAAGGAAATTGTGTCCATCTAAATCAAATACGGAAAAAAAAAGGCTTGCTCCTGTTATTGAAGTAAATTGAAAAAAATGGGAGAAGCATCAAGTAAAAAACTAAAATTAGCTGTGCCTAACAGCTGTGGTGATTCAATTTGAATATCATAGCTTCCTCTCTTATTTAAATTTGCTTGGTCGAATAAATTGCAAAATTTCCTCACATATTTCTTTATAGCATTGCCTCAGTTTCAGAAATGAGCTTAAGTAATTACAGAATATCTGCAGCAAGCAGATGAAACTAAAAGTTTATTGGTAAACACTTTAAATATTAAGGCAAATGTCTGCCATAACAAAACTAAAAATGACTTGGATATTATAAGCACATATATTTCATCCTTAGAAATCCTATGTTGTTTACTGTAGAAAGATATTTCTTGTTTAGGCTGTGTTAAAATTAGTTACAAAATGTTTACAGCAATTTTCTGACAGCAACTTGTGATTTTTTTGAACATGCTACTTCAGGAAAGCTGCTTTTAGTTAAAATATAAAAATGGTAGTTACAAGGTTTCTGCAAACATAACTGCCATTCCATTAAGGAAATGGCACTGCAAACAGTAAATAGTGGCCCCAAGGGAAATGTAAGTATTGATTTTATTACTGTGTTGGTTGGTTTGTATTTGCAATTGTCAACTCTAATTTTAGGCTGTGCATTAAGTATCCTTATAATAGCTTTAGGAAAAGAGCAAATATTAATTAGAAAATATTGATAATGTTTTTATAAGTATTAGATTTAGTGTGTATAGTGCATACATTTTGAAAATATTAAACCAACTTTTTGGTTGTATATATACCTAATAAATGAACAGACAGGAAAATTGAATTATGTGGATTACATGATACTTTTGTTCATTGAGCCAGGTACTGTGTGCAATTATTTTTTTATTAAAATTAAGATGAAGTACAGGGCTATTTATCATTATGTAGCTAACAAAGTATTTCTGAAATGAGGTGAAGTTACTCACTTATTTACTGTAAAGTATGCAATGACTCATACACACAAATATTAGGGTGCTGATCCTGCCATTTACTCAGCATCAACAGAGTTCTGTGTGGGTGCAGAGATCTGCCAGATACAGTAAGTTGCAGGACTGGGGGGTTATTTTGGAGACTGGTGCTTACAATAATTCAGGCACTAATCTTTATCCTCTAAAAAAATTGTGTGCGCTTCTGTAATTCAGTAAGCCGAATGATAATGTATTGCCATTTGTTTCCACAATAGTGCCCACAGGTACTGTGCAAATATAAAGAAAAGCTTGTTCTCTCTCCATCTGAAAAAAACCAACAGACAGCAGGACAGACTGGTTTTATAACTATAATATATAAAAAAAACCTTATCAGTTTAGAAGTAAAATAGGAAAACAAAGTATTGTGGTGATAAATTCAGAACCATAGAATCACAGAAAAATAGGCTTAGAAGATCACCTAATCCAAACTAAAGGTAGGATCATCGCTGTCTAAATCATTCCAGTCAAATGTTTGTCTATCCAGTTGCTCTTAAAAACATCCAAGGATCTACAACTTTTCTGCGTAATCCATTCTAATGAAAGTTCCAATTGGTATCCGACCTAAATATCCCTTATTTTAAGACTATTAAACAATATAAAAGTATTATTCACGAAATAAAGAGTTTCTTAGCTACATGTACTTTATATTTTAGTGTATATTATAGTGTAGGAACAACATGCTCACACTTACAACTGATGCGGTTGGTACTTATTAAAACTGTCTGAGAAAATGCTTGTTTAATGTGTTAAATTTTCATAGTTAATTTAAAATTATTTTGCTGCAGTGTTTTCAACTCTTGCAATTTTATTATGTTATAGGTGCTGTTTTTCTTCAGCCAGCTCCTTGTGTCATGCAATTATGTGAAAATCGCAGCTTCTCAGCATATGTGCAAAAACGATGTTTCTGGCTATCATGGTTGCGAAGAGCTTGAAAACATGAATATTAAGGCCTTAAAACTACAAGGCAATTGAAAAGAGTATTTTTAACTATTTCAAATCACATGACTGCTTGAAGCACAAACCATGGTCTTGAGCTGACACTTCTGCACAAATAACTCCTAAGAATGATCTCTGAAAAAATCTTTAGATTGGCAAATGAATACTAAAGAAAATGTCAGGGCCAGGGACAGTTTATACATAAACTGGTATAAATTATCAGAAAGTGGTTCAAATATGTAACACAACAGAAGTTCAGTGCACATGAACCACTTTCAATATGGCCAAAACCAGTTTAAGATACACCTGGATGGATGTAACATCAGACTGAATGGATTTAAGTTAAATCAGTTGATTGAACTTCTGTCCCAGATCCCCTAAAGATTCAAGTTAACTTACAGTCCCCCAACATCCCAGGATGCTTTCCATCTGCCCTGAAACCCCCATCTTAGGGTGCGAGGGCTAGCCTCAGCCCAGTCTGTCAGCTCCAGCCAAGCAGAAAGGCATGTTCTAACACCTCCAGCTTCTGCCCTGAGACACTGCAGGCATGTGGCTACATTTCTGAAATCAAAAGTTAATGTCTGTAAACTTGTTTACTGGTTCAGTCTATGCAGTGTAGACTAACCTGCAAAGTTTTGGTCGATTCAGCCTTGGGCTTTTTGACTGTCTGTACTTAGCCCATAACCTATATTCAAACTGAAATACATGTCACCTTTTGGGGCATGTAAATTCAGATAGGCTGCAGAGTTGTGTAATCTAGCTGAGGAAAAAGGTTGCTCTACTACATATCAGCTCCCTGGAGCAGAAAGAGACTTATTAATTGCTCAAAGAATCTCTGGTAAAAGCCTATAAAGTCATTTAAATAGGCTTATAGGCTGCAGCTACATCTCACATCATTACAATATTCTGGGCCAGACTCTCTTTGTTCAAGAGTCTTATACATGCCACAGGCATCCCAAAAACATAAAATGACTGGGGGCACTAATACTATTATGTCCATCCAGTGCTTGTTCTCTTGATCTCAACTAGGGCTGTTCAACTTCTGAGCAACTGGGAACCTCTAGCTCCCTAGCTGCACTGTCTCTCCAGGCTGCATGCCACATGGGCACCCCCCCCGCCCCCCACTGCACTGTGCCAATGCTGTTACATATCCCACACATTGTTGCATGTTTCCTTATACTATACCTATGTCCTACCACACCATACCACATGGGTTTCCCCACCTCCCCACCATGCCACTCCAGGGTGCCTGTCCCATGCTAGATCCCCCCAGATTGCCTGGCCATGGCTCCCACAGGCAACTCATGGGCCAACAATTAGACACCCCTGATTTTAACTTTTACCATGGACTTACTATGACAGTATCTAAAGACATGAGTAACTGCTAATTAAATTGTGGCTTTACCATAAAACTTTGTTAAGCAATAGCACATAGAACATAATTGTATTGCCCAGGACCCCAAAGGAGTCAGACCACAGATTCTTCTTTTAACTCCCAGTAAATGAATAGCAAAAATTACTTCCTCCTCTGTACCAATTTATATTGGTTGGGGGGAGGGAGGGGTTGGAGAGGTTAGCCAAGGCTTACTACATAGGAAGAGATGAATGGCCCTGCAACAGCTCTCCTCTACCCCAGCACTGCAACTTGCTATATTGGGTAACCTGCATAGCCAAACAATGAGATATATGACATAGTTCATAATCGTGCTCAGGTAAAATTGTTTCTTACCCTGATCACAAGGAGAAATAAGGGTTTCCCTTGTTCAACATCATCTTCTGTTTTGTGTTCTTACCTCTTCTCCCAGCCATGGTCTATTCCATAGCTAACTTAGCAAGAAGGTTGATTTCAGAAAGGCTGCAAGCCTACTCTATGTTTTGCACCCAAAAGACTGGAACAGGCCAACCAAAACTATAGACCTTATAGGCTGCAAGGTCAAGCTTTCTCTGGCAGAGCCTGAAGGTGAGGATTATGAGCAGGGATTCTGGTTTTCTCTAATAACAAAATTCCCCATTTTCTGATAAAAAAAATAACCCAGAATCCACATTTTTCTGTGATCAAAATAAAACATAACTGTATGTGTATATAGTGATGTTTTATTTTGATCACAGAAAAATGTGGACTTTTTGAATATTTATATAAGTTGTGTTTCATTTTAATCATGGAAAAATGTGGATTTTGGGTTACTTTTTTAAATCCAAAAATTGGGGATTTTTTTATCAGAGAAAACCAGGATCCCTGATTATAAGCAAGTTCAAGGCAAGAACTTCACATAGAAGGATGGGATGGAACACACCCATCATTTTCACATGTATACTTTCTCATGGGGACAATGCACAGGGTGCATGGCTTTCACTATGTTCCTTCTTTAACTTAATTCATACTAGATACTCAGGTTTGAGAGAGATTAGCCACCTGTATCCTCATTATATAAATGTAGTACAACCTTAAATTAGAAGTATGAAGAGCAATTAAGGTGGCTTCCTACTTCTCTGGAGTTATGAGTTCAGACCCAGTTATTAAATGGAACCTAGTCATTCAGACTAGGCAGCCAATGTATGCTAGCCACATCATTCTTTTGCACACTGTTCATTATAGAAGCTGGGATGCTTTCACTGTGCAAGTCTGGGGGGCCATTAGTCTCAAGTGGACTTTTGACTTTGGCAAGAATTTACACATAAACAATTAATTCCAAGGCCTGGAATCACATAATAAAGGAAGACACAAACTTCTATAATACCAGAAGATACAGAGGTTCTGCAAAAGAACCTTTTTAGTAATAGTAATACAGAAAATACAGTTTTATAACATTTTGTAAATCAGAAGTGAATTTGAATTTACTTTATTTTACTTATTTTCTGGAGGTATTAATTTTGAAGTATATGCATTCATCTCAATGTATGTGTTATCAGAATATTTTTTATTCAGTTTCATCACCCTCCAGATAGGCAATTCAATATGAGAGAGATACAGTTGATGCACCACAATTATTTCATAGATCCAAAGCAGATTTCAAATAAAATAAAACAACATTCTGTCAGTTAACTTTTGTAATTGAGTGTCCAGTCAAACTTGGGCACAGACAAACTTGTCTAAGCTCATTGGTACTGATTGTTCAAGATCAGTACATTGACAGGCTTGAAAAAAATAGATCACAAAAGGAAAGCAAGTCACTCAACTGATGAACCTCTTCACACATTGAGCAGGGAAAAGTAGATAGCACTATATACCCAGTGTTTAAGCAATAATACCATATTTACTCAAATACAAGATGAGGTTATTTTCCCCAAACAGCATGGGGGAAAAAGCTCCTCATTTTATATTTGCATACAAGGAAACCTCATTAAATACAGTGTCAATCATTAAACTGCTGCCAAAAGCAGCATGTGTTTAGTAATGGCAACCAACTATGAAGCTTATTAAATACAGCCGACACTCAGCATGACTATAAAACACATGGAACATGCTGGGCAAACAGGCTGATGGGAACCCTACTTTTTTTTGCGTGGTCTTAAAAAAAAATGAGTGGGTGTTTCTTCCACAAGGAACTGGGCCTGGAGGTACTGCAATACCAGGTTGGCACCAGGAAGACAGCAGCCAGCCCTAACACCCTCCCCTTCGTGCCAAAAATGTTACATTTGATATTAGCCAAAAAGGCTGACATGTTGATGGGGACCTTTTTATTATTATTACAAAACAACTAAAAGAAACTACATTAACACCACACTTGACAACTTCTACTACAACAATACCTTGTTCTTCTTACACTCCTTTTACCATTAACACACTAGCCTCTCATGGACTACTGTCAGCCCAGGAGCAAACAACAACTTTCACTCCATACCTTTGTCCTTTTGGAAGAAACACCACCATTCTTTCTTTCATCACTTCTTTGCCTTCTCCTTCCCCATCTTTTCCACATCTTGATCTACATAGTATTTCAATTCCTATATTGCCAAAGCCAAACATTCTCTTCTACTGAAAGCCAGTCCCTTGACCAACAGTAGCTTTCTCACCTTCTATATTGCTACTGTCACACAAATCAGTATGTTTCTCATTCTTTCTGTCTCCAGGCCTTTGGGCATTAGACCATACAACACTATTTCATATATCATGGTTCATACTGATTGCTCTCAAAAAACAGCGCACCCCCTCCCATATCCCTTGTACAAATGAGCAGTCCCAGAATACACACAACGCAGATTTTTCAGCCCCACAGCCCTCTCTCAGGTATGTCACCAATCTTATCAAATCCCATGTATGCTGAATGCTCCTTATAGGAAGAATATTATGTATAATCGTTCATTAGATATCTATATGTTCTGCTTTCAGCCTATTATCTGTCACTTCTTTCCACATATTTGCCATCTATCTTTCCATCAGATCCCCAACTATTATCTTATCTTTCTTTCTTATCATATTAATCACCTTCTTACAATCTTTCAAACGCTCAAATCCCACACCCTCAAGTTTATTTACCTATACAAAGCTCTCCATCTTTGCATAGTGGGCCGGTGGCTGTCACACCCACAACTTTTTTCAATCTCCCCTGTATACGCTCCATCATCTTAACATTCTTCCTGCCAGATAATGGCAGAAACATGCAGTCTTCCCCACCCGCTCTGTTGTCTCTTTACAGAATATATTTATAAAGTATACACAAAGCTTCCCAAATCTGGCATTCCCCAGCCTCCTAATTCCCCTGGCTTTGTATGGCTCCATTCTGACTACCCTTTCTCTTGTACTAGCCCTACAAAAATGTGTACCTGTCTCTGTGCCCTTCTTATCTGTTGCCATGACAGTGGATACACCACTTCGATGTAAAGGATGATTGTCAAGAGTATCATTCTCACTGCAGCCACCTTACCCTTGAAAGATAACGTTCTACCACTCCAATCTTCCACTCCACAACCACATGATCTGTTTCATTCTTATCTCTAACTTCTCCCATGCCTTTGTTCCTTCCCCTTTGGCATCCATTGGGATTCCCAAGATTTTGATTACACCCTCAACCACCCATAGATTGAAGTGCTATAAATTCTCCCAGCTCCACATACCCATCAATTCACTTTTCATCTTATTTAATTTTGCCTCTGACACTTCACTGTAGTCCTCAGTACACCTCAATATCCTCTCAATTGATACATTGTCCTGAGCCACTATGTTCACGTCATCCATGTATAATGTACATATAACTTCTCCTCCTCCTGGTATCTTCACAACACTTACCAGCTTAACATCACAATTTCTCTGTGCCAATGGTTCCATCACACAAACAAAAAGACAGGGGGACAGTGGGCATCCCTGTCTTACCTGTGTTTATATGGGGAATCCTTTGCTCAAGTAACCATTTACCAGTACTCAACTTCCAGCTTTACTGTATAGCACTTTGACCCATCTGATTATCTTCACCAGAAACCCCAATACTTCAAGCATGAAAACATATTCAACCTTATCATATGCTTTTCCCAGGTTTACATGCATTATTACCATATTTCATTTACTCTCTTACACATCTGACATGACATCTCTCATTAACCATAGGGTCTAGGATATCCTTCTCTCAGGAATGGCACAAGTTTGTTCTTCTTGTATCACATCTGCTAAACAGCCACCATCCTTCTCCCTTTTCCACCCAAGGTGATCTGGTCAGAATGATTTTCTCATGTGTTTTTCTTTTGAATCATTCTTCAGTCTATCGCTTTATGTCTTCCAGTTCTTCTTTCACTCGTACTCCTCTTGCCACCTCCTTTAATGATTCCTGTTTCCTTGCCTACAATTCTTTTAGTTCTTCCACCCTCTTCTATGCTTCTCTTCAACCAATATTTTGGAAAAATTCACTTGTTCTTCAGTGATCACTGAAAGTCACATCTAAGATATCTCCTCCTTTCCAATCCCTAGCCCATTTTATGTTAATACAAAATCAGTCCTCACCACCTGTCTTCTATTTGGCTCCATCCATGTAATCACCTTCTCACCAGCCAATACACATTTTAAACTACCTTCTTTTATTATATTAATCAGTACTTTTGATGAGCTGTCTAGCTCTAACTTCCTTCATCCTCTTTCCTATCCCCCTCCTCAATAATGCAATCAAAATCCAACAAATTTCTGCCTACTTCCACTTACATACACCTCTAATTTCTTAAACAGGGTGATCCTTCCTTCTCTTTCAGCCAGCACATACATACTAAAAATCTCTAAAACTCTTTGTTTTCAAACTCCACCACCATCCATTGCAGTCTCCCTTCCACAATCACTGTACTTGCCGCACTTCCACTTCCTCACTCTTGAGCAAACATTTGACTCTTGCTGCTTTATTTAAGTCTGACCTCACCCACCATGATGCTCCCCCTCTCCATTTCTTTACAAAGTGCTTGTAACACCTCCCCAATGGGATTCCACACTCCTGTAAACTTATTATGTTCATATTTATTCTACGCAATATTGGTGTAATCTTATCCCACCTCTTGCTTGAGAACACACTTTTGACATTTATAGATGCAATACATAAAATCATGTTTGTCCATTTACATTTCACATCTCTACCATTTTACAAGTCTTCTAGGCTGCTGCTTGATGATGTCAGCTCTAATTCTCTCCCTTTTCATATACTCATAAGTCTTTCCTAGATGTTTTATTGCCATAACATTTAAGAAAGGTTCCACTTTCCACTCTACCCCACCTTTCCACTTCCATACCTCCTCTTTTCCCTCTCCATTAGTCCCAGGCCACATTTGCTCCTATGAGCTTTTTGTCATCCCATCACACCCCGCCCCCACCCACCTTCTTTGTCTGCCTTCTTCTTTCTAAGCTTCACAGTGTGTGATTTCTTCCTTTTCCCAATTTGGCTCTCTTCTTTCTCCTGCTCTATCCTCACTCTTTCTTCTCTATCATTCTCACCTCTTTCCCTCCTCTGTGTTATATCACTTGTTCCACTTATCTTTCCTTCTTTTCCCTCCTGTTACCAATTGTGCTGCTTTAACTACTGAAATTTCACGCTCTTCCTCCCTGGCTCTTCCTCATTGGCAACACGTAGGGGGTGCACGCCGGCAGCGTCTGCGGGTGGTCCCCAATTGCCACTGACTGCCACCAGCAGCAGCAGCTGCAGGTGGTCGCCGACCACGGGTCAGTGCTTAACCCCCCCCCACCAACAGCTCACCATTTGCCACCTCCATGCTCCCACCACCAACAGCACCGCTGCCACCTGCAGGAGCTTGCCATGTTGCCCCTCCCTCCCACCAGCTTCCAGGGGCAGCTGGTGTTCATGCTCTGCCTTCTTGTGGTGTCTCCTCCAGACATGCATTGCAATTCAACGTCTTCTTCCCCACTTTCCCTTTCTTGTCTTTGTAGATCTAACTATGTGAGAATGACCATGGGCATTACCACTATAAGTGTCCCTCTTCCCTGCAAATACACAACAGTATTTCCAGGCACACTGCCACCCTGTGCCCTTTCCTTTCACTTCTGTTGCAAATTGTATACCAGCAGCATGCAGGCATATGTCCTTCCTGCCCTCAATTACTACAGAGTTTAGACTGTCCAAAATCAATTGTACACTGTTGGAGTCGCCCTATGTGGATTACTGGCAGTAAGTGCATTATCTCACCAGGACTCCTCTCATCTGCTCTCATTACCACTCGAGTTCTCCATGATCCCATCCATATACCATATTTATTGCATATCTTCTCAACGTACAAACTTTTTGTACATAATTCTATAACGATTTTTCTATAACCCCCAGCTCAAGCATGTTCATGTCCATTCAAATAATTACTGTCCTTTCTCTTGCCTTTTGTCCCTCAATAAAATGTCTTACCTCAATCCTAGGGAAACTCTTTGAGAAGATCCTCAAGGAGCACATCTGTGATGGGCCGGCTTCAGGGATGATGCTCAAGGGTAACCAGCACGGTTTCATTAGGGGCAGGTCATGTCAGACCAACCTGATTGCCTTTTATGATCAGGTCACAAAGGCAATGGATGCAGGTGTCGCC
>NW_017729032.1:93146084-93149685 GCF_001723915.1 Gavialis gangeticus
CTTCACAAGAGAAGGCTGAGGGGGGTCCTGGTGACTGTCTATAAACTCACTAGGGGGGACCAGAAGGGTTTGGGGGAGACACTGTTTCCCCTAGCGCCCCCTGGCATAACAAGGAATAATGGACACAAATTATTGGATAGTAGGTTTAGATTAGACATCCGCAAGAACTACTTCACAGTTAGGGTGACTAGGAGCTGGAACCAACTTCCAAGGGAAATGGTGCTGATTCCTACCCTGGGGATCTTTAAGAAGAGGCTTGATGCCTACCTGGCTGGACTCATTTGAGTCCAGTTTTTCTCCCGCCCAAGCGGGGGGTAGGACTTGAAGATCTACAAGGTCCCTTCCGACCCTACTTCTATGATTCTATGTATCCCTTTAAGTACTTCTCTCTCACCTACTACTGCATGTATCTTCCCAAAATCCTCATAACCTTCTTGACTTCAAATAAAAAAAATTCCCAAGACTTCTGGTTAGGAAAAGCAACCAGACTATTCAGTTGTTCCACTTTAACTTCCAAAACTTCAAACAATATTTTTCTATAAATTCATATCTATGCATGTTCTGACTTCTCTGTTTTCTTCCCTATGACTCCTGCTCTTATTCTCAGGTATAGATTACCTGCTGCTGTGTTTCTCACTTCCTCCCATCTTCAAATTGCCCCTCATTTCCATGTACTCAGGGAGATCAGGGTCTGAGAGTAAGAAAGTGGGGAAGGGATTGCAGAAGGTAGAAGTCTGGGGGGCAGAGGGCAAGGGGGCTATCTGACCCCCCAGACTTATTTTTTACTGCTGCTGCAGTGGGAGGGGGACAGATTCAAAGCAAACCTCAAATAATTAGATTCTATGCCTGATCAATTATAACAAAGATATACATTTTCCATATATACAATCTAATTACTGGGTAGTTGTCTTATATTCAGGGTTGTTTTATATTCAGGTAAATATGATAATTGTATGCTGTTTCTCAAAAGAAAATTCATTGGGTTTTTTTCTCAATTAAACCAAGTGCCCCTTTTAACATTCTTGTCTATGTAAGAGCTGAAATGTTCCATCATGTCAAGAAAATGTACTTTTTTTATTTCAAATTTGTCATAATGAGTTTTATGGGAAAAATATTTTTCAGTTTAATGTCATAAGAAGAATAAATGAATTCCAATATTGACTAATATTGAGGAACAAGAAAACAGAAAGAAATGCTCATTCCATTTGATTTATATAGAATAATATCACTGACATTACCTGAGGGAAAAATATTTTAAAATACACCAAAATAAATGCATCACTCTCAGAGAACTCACTACCTGGGTGACAAAGGAACATTGCCAATATGTGTCCCAGGTTCAAAGATCCTGTCAAGAACAAGGTGTGAGATGGGACTTCTAGCTACATGAAAAAATGTGTATGCTACAGATGCACTGTTAACACCCATTTTTCTAGCATCACAGGACAGTGTCAGGTGAGACAGATAGCTTGAATAAATCATATCAAACTGTACCTGGAATATGTGAACAAGGACAGAACTTAAATCAAAGGAAGATGTTAAGTCAAAATGTGTAAAAATGTTCCAAAATGTCTGCTACTTAAAATCAGGAATCTGGAATAGTTTAAGTTAACTATTAATTTAAATTAAGTTAACCCTGGGTAGTGATGGCTTCCCATAGCTTAACAACATATTTTGAGTTAACCTAGAAGAAGATTCACAACCTAAAGGCTCACAGATACTGTAAAGGACAACAACTCCAAAAGAAAAAGAACAAGGACAAGATCCGTTACCTGATAAATAAAATATCTTGGAAGAAAATTTAAGAATAAAAAAAAGTCTTTCTTTAATATTATTCTTCTTGTGTGGAGAAATCAAGGTATTTTTAGCACATCACCAAACAGAATTCAAAATTTACTATGCTCAATAAATAAAACATCAGACACAACATTTATATAAATACATGAAAGACGTCACAACTGATTTGATGGACAGACATTCTGAATGTAATTCTGAATTCCTGCTTGTGTGAGTGGGCTAATTGTATCACAGATTGCAGCACAGGAGGGAAAGCAGGCTTTGCAGAGACACATTTTTCCACCTACCCCATAGGTAAGTGGGAGGAAGCAGACACCTGAGTGAAGCCTTGGCCATGGCCCCTGGTACATCAAGCAACATACCTCCAAGTCACAATTTTCTTCCAAGGCTCCTCCCAAGCCAGCAGGTAATTATGTGCTGCATCTTGCTGAGTCCACAATTAGTCCCATTGACCTTGAGGAGACTAGTCATGTGTGAGTAAGGTGAGCAAGACTTCTTTTTTCTCATATATTCTATTCAACTACAAAAAAAAAAGTCTTTGCCTTTTTCAGTTCTATTCATGAGCAGTAATATTAAAATACATTTGCTGTTAAACTAGTTCAGATTGTGTATCACAACAGGGAAATGCAAAAAAAAAATACTTTCTATGAGCTTTCCCCTCTTTGTGATAAAACTTTGAATGATCTTTTTCCCTTTAATTTCCACATTCTACTTAAAAGTGTAGTGCTCCCCTTCCCTTCCCCCCCACCCACCTCACTCCCTGATAAATCACTGGAATGTGCTGCTTTATTTAATGGGATTATTTATTATCACTGTATTAATACACAAGAAAGCATCACTCAAATGTAGCCAATTATTAGAGAGAGAACTCATGGCAGCAGACCGGCTGATTAAATAAATGTTGATATAAGAGCACTGACATGCTACTCAAAACTTATTCAGGTTTGGAGATACAAAAAAATCCTTTCAGCAAATTGGCATATTTCAAGTAATTAGAAACCATCTGCCAAATTGTTCTATATTTTGTCTGCAACCACCATCTTGAAATGTTTCAGGATTTATTTCATGTTGCAAGGGATAGCCGCCCCTCCATTTTCAAAGTAAGAGAGGACACAGAGAAAGAGTAAGCACTGGAAATAAAAGTGAGTACTAGGAATTTAATATAGAAGCTAAATACAGACAGTCAAAAAGCCTGAGGCTGAATTGATTCAGTCTTTGCAGGTTAGTCTAAGCTGCAAAGATTAAACCAATAAGCAAATAAACAGACATTCACTTTTGATTCAGGAAATGCAGCCACATGCCTGCAATGGCTCAAGCCAGAAGTCAGGGAGTGCTAGAGCATGGCTCTTTGACAAATAGCCAGCATGGGTTATGTGTTCATTTCCTCTTCCTGCTGCCTGCAAGGTCTTTGGGATTTGCAGTCCACAATCACAGCAACAGCATTCTACAGGATGGCTCATCACTTCCTCTTCCTGCTTCCAGGTGCCTCTGGGATTTGTAATCCACAGTTGCAGCCAGCACTAAGTAAGCCATCAGGGGTGCTCCATAGGCAGGAGAAGGGAAGTTTAACCTACTTCCCTGGCCCCGACCCCAGCAGGGGTTTGCCAGGGAGGCAGTGAACCAGACCTCACTGCTCCAGTTAGCTAGCAGTGGAGTGGGGCCTGCCTTGCTCTCTTGAGCAGACAGCCCAGCCCAGGGCTGCAAAATGCTGGGGGATTTCAATTTAACTTGAAACAAGGAGGGGTCTGGGACAGAAGTTTCATACACCAGTTTGACCTAAATCAGTTAAGTCTGATACTGCATT
>NW_017729032.1:93149737-93152818 GCF_001723915.1 Gavialis gangeticus
CACTGAACTTCTATTCTGTTACAGGTTTAAACCAGTTTTGGATTACTTAAATGGGTTTGTGTGTAGCTTCTGGCCCTAGCCTGAAGGAAATCAGCTGCCCAATTAATAAGCAAGAACAATGAAAATCCATTAAACAAACCAATAAAACTGGAGTCAAGTCTAACATAGGAATCAAAGAGAAAAATTTAGATCTGTTTTAGGCTCAGTCAGAGAGTTAAAAACTGCATTACAACCATTTTTACTGAATCCCAGCAGCACATTAAGGTGGAATTTACCCAGTGAGCCCACAAAAAGAAGACTGTATATCTAACTGCTTTGCTTCCAAGTGGTTGCAATGTGGATATATGCATGTAGTATATATACACGTGTTGCATACAGCTTATAGTCATCAGAACTGAAGTGCAAAATCTAGAAGGAACTGTTGAGAATGGAAGTATTAGAGACAGGTTTTAGAGAGTAACATTTAAATAATATTGAAAAAAGTAGCTCAATTAAGGTGGGGCACCAGCCCTAGGTACTGACTTTGAGGGGAGGATAGAGCAAAAAAATAAAAGCCACCACCACTGCCAGCCAGCTGTCCCCAGCAGCTGCAATCCACAGGTGCTTCATGTGCCACTGCTGCCCACAGTGCCAAGCTGCCTAATTATATTTCTAGTTGCAAACCAGGCCCACCTCAGTGTTCACTGCCCTAAAGTCAGTTGAGAAGCCAGGAAAAGAGCTAAGGTAGAATGCCCAAAGAAACTCTCTGAGACAGCACTCACCTTTTATTACAAGTAGGTGAGGCTGATCATCTTCACTCTGCAAAACAGGTTGCTTCAGGTGATGGGGATAAAGATGTGAAGAAGAGACGGGTTGTGGCAATAAAATATTTGATTGACTGGTAACACTGAAAGCTGGATCTTTCAACATGTGTATAAGACAAAACTATAAAGAAAAATATTTTAATTTGCTAAAACTAAGTAATGTTTAGGTAAAATTCTATATGGAAAGCATGGAATGTGCTTAATTAAAATATAACCATATGGCTGAAGGAGAAATGGGAAAGTTCATAAGAAATTATTTAAACTAAGCTCTAGGGAGAAGTCAAAAGATTTTTAGAAGCAGTCAGATCATATTTTGCTAGGAAGGTCAGTAAATCAGTCAGTAAAGGCAAGTTTTTATTTTGTAGCAACCTCCCCACTCCCCAACTGTTTGAAAATAGCTGAAAGAGAAGAAATGGGTTAGTTCAGAAAAAATGCACACACCAGACAAGAAAGTTAAGTGAAAGTGGCTGGTCAACAATAAATGTATATATTTGCATACGTTTTATATCAGACCTGTTTTCCTGTTCAAGGCTAACTAATGCTCTGTATTTATTTTAAACTGATGTACACACACACAAAAACACACTTGACATTGGTTTAAAACAAATACAGAACATTAACTGGTCTTGCATGGGAAAATAATTCTGATACTGATATAATAAGGCTTTTAGAAATCATGTAATGTTTGTCTACAGCTATACTGAAAAGGTCAATTCCAAAGAATTTGAGGTAATTATTTTTTATGAATATGACCATACAATAGAATCTAAAAAGATACATCCCCAATAATAGGAATATAACTATATTAATTGAGGACACTTTTGAATGTACAATATTAGTGGAAATCAAAGAAGCAACTAACCTGTCTCTAATAAATCAACAGTGATTTGAACAACTTCCATGCAAATTAGTTAATTATATGTAACATTGGGGACAAGATTGAATGAAGCACTTCTAAACACCATAAGCAAGCCTTCACTGTCTCCTAATACACAGACATTGCTTACAACACTGGTTATAATTAAAACATTTAAGATAGCCAATATAGGCATTTATTGATGTGCTCTAGGAGTGGGAGGTGGGGGGGGAGAGGGGGGCACTTTAATTAAAGCGGCTCAAAGAGCCACTTTAATAAAGCTGCTTTAATTAAAGCTGGCTGGGGCATGAGGGTGCTACAGTGAAAGAGCTGCCTGCTGGCTAGTTCCACACTATAGCACTTTTCTGCCCCAGCCAGCCCCTCTGCAGCACACTGAGTTGGGGGAGAGCAGCTCCAGGCTGGCAGGCTGACCTCCAGAGCTACTTGCCAGCTTATGTTGCCAGCTGTGGCACCTCAGCACAGCATGCTGTAGTCCTAGTATAAAGCCTGTGCCTGGAAGCAATAAACTCCAGTGCTAACTGTGCCGGAGTTTGTGTTGCATTAATTACACATGTAGACAAGCCAACTGAATCATAGAGAAGTAGGGCTGGGTGGGACATTAGGAGCTCATCTAGTTTAGCCTCCTCATAAGAAAGGATCATCCCTTACTAAACCAAGTGTCTGTCCAACCTGCTCTTAAAAACTTACAAAGGTGGACATTTAGCAGTCTTTCTAAGTTATCTATTTCAGTGCTTAATTACCTCCATTCTTCCTAATATCCAAGCTAAACTGCTCTTGCTCCAATTTAAGACAATTATTCTTTATCCTTTTCCCTGTGGCCACAGAAAATGGTCTATCACCATCCTTTTTAAAACCAAATTCATGTATTTGAAAAAATTATCAATCTCCCCTCTTTTCCTAACTAACTAATCCCAGTTATTTCTGCTTTTCCTTGTAAACCATGATGCCCAGACCTTTAAGTATTTTTGTTGCTTGCTGATGGACTTTTTCAAATTTATCCACAGCTTTCTTAAAGTGTAGTGCCCAAAACTGGACACAATATTGCAGGCAGAGCGCACCAGTACCCAGAAGTGTGGAAGAATCACCTCGTTTGACTTGCAAGTAATGCTCCTACAAATACAGCCCAGTATTTACGTTTTCTTATTCTTTTTTTTAAATAGCACACTATTGCTCATAGCTTGTATTCATCTAAGGTCCACTATATTCTTCAGGTCCTTTTCTCTAGTACTGCAGTCTAGCCTGTCATTCCCTAGTCTATATTTGTGCATGCAGCCATTTCATCCCAAGTGCAAGACTTTGCACTTGTGCTTACTTGAATTTCATTCCATTAATTTGGACCATTTTTCCAGTTTATCAAGGTCAATTTATGAATCCTAATTCTAATCTCCAGACTGTCTGCAA
>NW_017729032.1:93152829-93189662 GCF_001723915.1 Gavialis gangeticus
ATTTATGAATCCTAATTCTAATCTCCAGACTGTCTGCAACCCTCCACAGGTTAGTGTCATCTGAAAAGCTGCTAAATTTATACCCAATGCCATTGTCCAAGTCTTTAATCAGACAGACCAGTCTGTAATTACCCAGATCCTCCTTGTTCCCTTTCTTAAAAATAGGCTCTATATTTGCCTTCTTCAAAACCTCACCCAATCACATGCCATTGTTCAGTCCCAAAATCACACATTAAAATCAGCACTACTAGAGTCACCTTTTTACTGTCTCCAACTCAGGGCACCAAACTTTAAGAAAAGACAAATTAAAAAGAGTCAAGAGGACAACAATAAAAATTATTGGGGGTCTAAAATACATGACTTATAAAGAAAGGTTGAAAGAACTGGGATTACTGGTATTAGTCTGGAGAAGGGAGATTTGATAAGTCCTCAAATATATAGAAGAGGGTTATAAAAAGGATGGTAACAGCATGTTCTATGTGCACAATGAACCAGACAGGAGTTTATTGTCTAGGTTGGATCAAATTGTTGGGTGCATCTACACATACAATTAATGTGACGCAATAAACCTCAGAGCAGTTGAGGTGGGGTAAACTCCTCCCAGGCAGCATCTACACATGCACCTAGGACAGCAGCAATTTGAGGCAGTTCTGTGCAGGTTCCCAGCTGTCTGGGCTGATGAGACACAATTTATGCCTAAGGTTACTGCCTACACATGAGTTTCAGCTCCATAAATGACTCTGACAGTACTATCTTATGGCAAAGTTGGTCATTTTACTGAACCCTAATACCAGCACATGTGTAGATGATGACATTTTACTGTGGGGTTAATAATCTACTCTGCAGTAAAGTGCACGTGTAGATGCACCCACTGGGTACATCCAGACACATGTGTGGTTTACAGCACCACAGCCCCATCTGTGGCACCACAAACCACATGCACCACATATGCAGGCATTTGCTGTGCTGCTAATTAGCAGTGTAGTGTGTGTGGGGGGGCTCATACCAGGAGATCTCAGTGTCAAAAAAACCCACACCAGAAAAAGTGGGGTGGCACACATGGTGGCAGTGTGCACTGCCCAAAACCAGAGCCTGGCCAGCAAGAGCCACACAGCTGCCGACCAGGCTCTGCGCACCCAGACTGCCACTGCAGGATGCCCCCAGGATCCCAGGTAAATCTGCTAGGGCCAGTCCAGGGGCTGGCCCCAGCCTCCCGTACCTGGGCAACTTGCTGAGCACTGGAGCACATGTACAGGCATTCCTAGGAGACAAGCAGTAGCAGCACAACTATGTGCTGTTGCTATTTGTCTTCAGAGAAATGCATGTGTACACTTGTCTGGACACACCCACTTAATGCTTCCTGTGATGTCCTAAAAGTTCAGAATTCTCTTGACCAATTGAGTTGAAGGTACTTATCATATCATTAGGCAGTGGTTTTCAAACTTTTTAAGCTCAAGGCACCCCTCATTAGGCTCAAGATACCCCTCAGAAAATGCCAGCTCTTAGTTTTCACTCATTTTTGACTACGGAAAAATAATAAAGCAAATTTTCTGTTGCAAGTAACTGAAACAGACCACAAGAAGTCTGCATTTTTAACACTATGGATTCTTATTTATAATCTTTTGGTTTATCTTGTGAATCACATTAGTACACACAACAGTGCTAACACTGGCATCCCATGGCATCCTTGGAAAGATCCCAAGGGACTCCCAATAAAGAATCACTGTTATAAGCAACGTACCAAAATTTTTGCAGTTCAAGTGAATAGTTGATGAACAGCCTTGAAAAAAGTGCAAGGACACTAATTCTTTGTTCAATGGAGTTAGGTTTTCCATACACCTTTTACATCTCTGTTTGAATGCATCAGTTTAGTCACCAGGACATGTGGCTTGATTTGCAAAGAGCAGAAATACAGTTGAAAGCCAAGAATGTAATGAATGATTAAGTCATAAAAAACAACAGCAGAACACAATGCTCCTTGGTTATACTAGGAAGCACAAGATGAACAACTAAGTGATTTCAACCACCTGAGAAATGCCACAATCCCCCAGAAGTGAACTGTCAGATATGATTACTGCAACTCTGAAATAAAAATGGTTTAATAAAAGAGAACCAGCTAGGCCACGTTTAAAAATAAACATAAGGATATTACACATCTCTCTAAAACATGCGTAGTCACACAGCTAGCATACAGTGGGAAGGTTTATAAAGGATAGGGAGATTTATATTAATGAAAAAAATAGAGCAAAGATTAAGATTGTGACTAACAGCATAGTTTAATTGTTGCAAGCAGAAGTAAAGTATTTTGAAATAATAGCACAACTACTGTCTAAGTAACTCTCATGTTATCTATTTCATCACAAAGGATCATAAATGGACAAAATGCTACCTGTGCATTGCATACAGCAAACCAGGCATGCAGCAATTTGGTTAGTGTGATCCCAATAATTAAATGTTCAAATTACTTGATATTTTTTATTATCTTAAAGACTATGTAACAGATGTTGGGCCAGATTTAGCAGAAGATTCTAATAAAACTCTCACAACAGAGTTTATGGTTGTAACCTCTGGCTAGTTATTAAGCATTAACTTACACAGTCATCCAGAAGCCCTCAGTCCTTGATATTTCATTCTTTCATTTTTGCCTTGAAAGCCTGCAAGCACATTATAGTCCACTCCTAAGCCAGCAGTTTCCCCTAACTCATGAAAGTGCCCCATGCCTATATATGGCAGTAAAGTCCACTGACATTTGTACAAGCCATTATTTGCCTTAGATACCCACCAATCTGCAAAAATGCAAAAGTAATCTTGAACAGTTTTAACAATAAATCTACCACCATTAATCATCAACAGACCAATATAACTGCACTACTGTCTATATTCAATTACCAATGCACCCTAAATATAATATGCACTTTCTTTCTGAAAGGCAGAATGAAGAAAAAGGATTTTTTTTCCAGATTTATGGCTACTGAGAGCCTAATCTTCAAATGACTCACCCTCCCTTTCCTGTTTAACTTAAACCCTAACTGCTGCTAAAGACTGGTCTCCTATGATTTTGAAAAGAGCTAAAGAGCTGTGAAATAGGAGAAAAGACCAGGAGTTCTATGGGACAGCAAAACTGCCCTAAGAAAAGTTAGCTTGATTAGTGGAACATCAAGCTATTAAAAAGGAGAGACGATTGTGTGACAGCTGAAAACTATGTTTGTGTGATAAAGGTGCTTGCTGAAGGCTCTATGAAAATTAGACTAAGTGTTTTTCTGTATTTGTTTAGATATTAAGCTATATGTTGTTGCTAAAAGCCTGATAAAGTTTAAGATGTAGTGAGGCCTTGTATAAAGTAAGACTTAGTTTGCAAAGTCTTGAAGTAGTAAGGCCCTGTGGCATAGTAAAAATTACCTTATTAAAGGAATGCAAGGCTTGTACTGCTATTGGTCAGTCTAAGGATAGTTGAAGTAAAAGGAATCTGAGTGGTTGTACGTTATCAGTACCATTCAGAAGCTATAAATTAGCTAGAATATCTGAAAACCATTCAGAAGGAAATTACAGCTCTGTGAAAAAGATTAGTTAGCTGTTGGCCTGGATCAGTGGGCCTGTGGATCTCGAGGAGCCCAAGGACTGAACTCCAGGGTCCTTCCCGGTACCTCTCAGACAGCACTGATCGGGGACACCTGTCTTCACTGAACTTTGTGGAAAGAGAAACTTGTTGTACATCAGGCATCAGAGGGGACTGCCAATAAGTTGCCAACATGAATTGTTTTTGTCTGTCATTGTTTGTCTTATTACTACGCGTAGTTGTGTTTTTGTTAAGTCAATAAACCTTTCTTACCTTTCTACCCCCAACCATACTCTCAATCCCGAGCCCTCAGCAGGCGGCTGGGACAGATTGCTGGCTCCTTTGGAATGAAGAACAATGGGCCATTAAGCGAACTGCTTCCCTGGTTCCCTAGTTGCCCAATACCAGAGCTACTGCACTGTAAAGCAGGATGCAAAGTGGCATGCTTCTATCTTGGGCAGAACACTGGCATTACTACTGAATACACAAAACCAAATTTGGTTGGTGCAGGAAAGGGGGCTGATTTTGTATGTGTTATATGTGAGAAAACATAGTAACAGAAAAGTTGTCCAGACTTGGCAACACAAACATCATACTTATAAATAATGATACAGGTTTTCCATTTGCTGTGGAACAACACAGATTTTCCCCCTTTAAAGAAGAAAAAGGCAGATTTTCTGGTTTAAAAAAAAAAAACCACCCAAGAAACCATGGATTTCCCATTTCAGGCTGACAGAGTTCCAGCCTGCAAAGAGCTACCTGGGGCAGGGGGAGGGGGGGACTCACAGGGAGGCACGTGCATGTGCGTGCACACACACATACATGTGGCAGTTGGGGAGCAGGAACAAAAACTCCCACAGCTCTCTGGAAGTAAGTCTATGGGGGACGGAGGATCCCACAGGCAACACATGAGGGGGAGCCAGGGGAGAAGCACAGCCCCTCACTCCCGATTTCTCTGCCCACAATGGGACACAGGGTGTGGGGCTGCAGCTGGGCTGGACCTGCTCTGGGCAGGAGCCACCTCCGTGGACCAGCAGCCGGGACCCAGCATTGGAGGGAACACTGCACAGCCATGGCCACCAAGGTGAGGTGCCCCCTGCCTATGCAGCAGCAGCAGGGGGCACAATTCCATGCTGCCACACCTTACCTTGGTAACCATGGCAGTGCTGTGCTCCTTCCCATGCCAGGTCCTGGCCCCTGGGCCATGGAGGTGGCTCCTGCCCAGAGCAAGTCCAGCCCAGCTGCAGTCTTGCGCCTGCTGTGGCTGCAGAAACCTGGGGGCCTGTACCACCCCACCCCCACACACATTGCCTGTGTCTTCCTGCCCCACCATGCGTCACCCACTTTCTTCTTCATATATTAGGTGGCTTGGACCTGGGGGTGCAAGGAAGTGGGTCATGAGTGAGGGGCACCAGCAGTGCCAAAGGGCTGTGGATTAGGAATAAGGGCCACTGGCAGGGCCAGAGGTCTTTGTGCTGACAGTGAGGTCCACAGGCAGAGCTGGGGGAGGAGGGTTTGTGGCTTGGGACTAAGGGGCCATGTCATGAGCAGGGGCAAGGCACTGCCATATCAGGACTGCTCAGCACCACAAACCAGCAGAGGGGACAGCCACAGCTCCACCTACATCCTGGCAAGCGAAGGGAGCAGGGGGAGCTCTGATTTTCTATGATTTAAAAAAACAAAATCAAATGCCAAAATACATATTTAGAACACATTTTGTTATAATGATTGAGGCACTGGTAGGCTTCCAAATTGCTTTAAAATTGTAAATATATCAATAAAACATTGGGTGCAACTGATACCCATATATTTATACTGGCATTTCATTTTAATCACAGAAAAATGTGGATTTTGAGGGTTTTAATCAGAAAATGTGTGTGTTGGGGGGGCGGCATTTATCAGAGAATTTGCAATTTTTAAACAGAGGAAACCAGGATGCCTGCTTATGAATCTCACAAGATGCACCAAAGAAAGATGCAAGGGACAAAATCTGCTTTCAACTGCAACAGAACCATGCATATGAGCAAGCTTCTTGTCTGTCCATGTTACAGAAATATATATCTATCTGACCAATAAAAGACCTGAAAAAAATAGTGAGAAGTATGAGAATCATGCTTTTAGGTGGGGAGATGGCCAAATGGAAGGAAGTCAACATGTCACGCAACCCCCTTCCCTTATAGTTCAGGTCATCTTCTAAGATCTATCAACAAGGAGCACTGGGGTGGAGCCCATGAGTATGAGACTGCTAAAAGCCTGTGAATCCCACCTCAGACAGAGAGCTACAGATAAAGAAGAGAGGAGTTGTTGCCACCACCTGTTTTACCAGCATCATCACCAATGTCTATGATCTGCACAAAGCACATCCACATCTATGACTCAGTTACCTGGGCCACTGGCAGGAATAAGGTTAAGATGTACTAAGACTGCCTTAACCTTGATCGCTGTAATTAAAGGCAACATCAGTGTGAGAAACTAGGAACAGATTTTTTCCCCCCTGTTTATCTGCTTTATTAAAGAAACATTTCACAACCCCCTACACATTCTTTTCACTCATTTATATGTTATGCCTCCTATTCTTTTTTTTCCTGCCGAACAACTGTATCCTTCACCAGTACAATGAAGTTATTTATATCTAAATTTTTGTTGCTTTTGGGATTTTTCTTTATGCATTTTGTAATTGCTGTACTTGATTTATGACTTCATGTTGCAGATGCAAAGTAGAACTAGAATTTTTTTTCCAGCCCTTAACCTTTTTTTACTCTACTTTGACTAACACCTGTAAGAACAGAAGAGATATACAAAAAATAATCTGCCTAAGGTTTTTCATAAAAGAACTCCTTCTCTAATCACATTGTTTTAGAAAGCAACTGAAGATCTCCCCTGATATGAATTAAACCACCACCCAGTTGGTGCTTTATTATCTCTTCAACAAATGATTTATCATTTATAGTCCAAAAGCAAAAAAGGAGGAAAATTATTTTTTCTGTACCAGTAGAGCCAGCCCTATCATTGGTACTTTGAAGATTGCAATGAACAATATTATCAGGATGTTAGAAATAGTTAATTCCAACAAAGCTGATTACGCAATGCACGCACACACACAAACCTTGTTAAGATCATTGCAGCTAAGATGGCAAAACAATTTTAGTTAAACATATAAGCAGACTAGGAGCAGAAATGTATGATGAACACCCAGAAGAGGCATCGCATTAGTTTGACCTGGCTTGCCTACTGTCTGTATAGACCATGTGCTTCAGTAGGGCTTTTTGGCACTTTTATCTAATAGCTGATTGAATCAGCTATTAGATAAAAGTACCAAAAAGCCCTGCTGAAGCACCCAATCTACACAGATACTGGGGAGTCAGGTCAAACAAATGCACTTCCTCTTCCAGTAAAGTGGTTTTTTTTTTTTTTTTTTTTTCACATGTGTTAGCAGCCTATATGTTTTTCCCATATTTAATTTTTTAATCTTTGTTATCTGTCCATAGGTTAATGTTTTTAATTTGCTGAAAAAACAGCTATTTACGAGTAAACAGGAACAAAAAATTCAGAGAAGAAAATTATTGGACACTTTTTGGGGCTCACTTCCAGTGATGAGTGATTTTTGAGCTCTTGTGATATTTGAGTTGACAGAATATACAGAGGTGTTTTAAAAATTGCTTTAATACTGACTTAAGATGGAAAGGGTATTTCTACTTGAAAAGGATGGGCCCTAAAAGCTCAACAGAAAATCCTCTTAAACTGGTAAAGATGAACCCGAAAATGGATTTGGAGAACATACATACGCAAGTAATTAACTATGCAGCTAAGGAATAAGGTAGTAGGGATTTCCAAACTGATCTGCTGAAGCAGGACGAAACATTAAGCTCAAGAGGCTTCAGAAAAAACCCCAAGAATGATGGGACTTGTAAGTGCAGCAAGCTGTTTAACACCAGACTTACAGCACCTCTGTAGTACCACAAGCCTATTAGCTTTGTAGTGAGGAACTTACAAGCTCCTCCACTGGTGAAGCCTGCAGAATTTGTAAATTGTGCAAACTAAACAGCTGTGTTTCAAGGAATTTACAAGGTCAGTGGGCTCTTTTTCTACTTTCTTTGGAGAACTGAGCATTAATAGCACAATAATTATATAGTAGTGAGCATTTGTATACTTGTGACATTCCAAAATGGACAGTCTTTCAATATTGGTTTGAACATTTGTCATAAAAAATACAAACAAACAAACAAAAAAACTGTAACATTTAGAATTCCCTGACTTTCCTGAGTTTACTTGATCTTGTAATTTTACCAATGCATTACCTGGTGCTGTATATAAATAAGGATGAGAGTTAAGGAGGAAAATTAAGTGTTTTTGATGTAATCTTGAGATGGTTTACATCACAGAACCAACACGCTATCATTCAGGAGTATTGCTGAAAAACAAATTTTACCAACCCATACACCCATGCTTCTCTTTTTTTCTTGTAATAAAGTGTACCTTTTTAGACAGGACCAAAACCAACAATTATAATTACAATAAAGAGATGTGACATCATACCTATGTCTCATATCACTACATCAATAATTATTGACATTAAAAGTACACAAATCTTCTTATAATTTTGAATATTATGTAAATAAAAAAATCTTTAAAATCTTTATACCTATGAAGAATAAGCAGGAAGTCCTGAAATATCGACTTAGTTTTACTTTAAAACATCACTAGATAGTTTTGGTGACATTGTTTCCTTCTACTAAGTTGTTAGTGCTTATTTTGTTCCTTACATAAGGAAAAGAAATAATAAATGTCCATGAAAACTAGTGATTTACAGGAAACATTATGGCAAGGTAAAACAAATCTACCTGGATATCTTCATAATGTTTACCTAGAAAATATGAAGGGAATACTCATCCTCTGTGAACTGTAGGGATTGTTAATAACACTGTCGAGGAAAGTTTGTTTTATACCTTGAAAATCTTAAGTTAATTTAAAATCATGTATTTTTTAGCATTTATTCTAAGAGCCTATTTTGTACATCCAAGCATGTACCGTATTTAAAATTCTGGAAGAAAGTGTCTGGTTTTTAATATGCCTTTCCCTCTGAAAAACTAATAAAAGTAAAAAAAAAAAAAAGTCTTTATATTATTCAGTATAAGAAAAAGTCTAGTAAATTATTGTATAATTTTAACAATGTTATTTCTTATAATGAGATGACCTTCCATTCTCCTTAACCCTTTTTTTCATCAAAGCCACCTACACCCACGTTGCCTTCTGTTTCTCTAATCTGCAATTATTTATGTTTTCTTCATGCTGCTCCATCCGCCATGGGAGCAAAATTGTATTTGGTGAAATATAGAGCTAATTATACCATGAACCCAACAACAAAAAGACAGAGCAGATGTTACTTCAGACGTGCTAACAGTCCCTATGCTTAGTGTACATATAGCAAATAACGGAACACAGTATTTGAAAATAGTATCTGATCAGTTTAAACATGCAAATCTTTTATATTGCAGAAGTCAAATAAAGTAACATAGTTACTGTGATCCAAAGCTGCTGGTTCCAGAATTATTTCATCCAACTTTGATTTTGCATTACTATAATAAACATGGAAGCCCACACTGTTATCACTGGGGAGGGAAAGAGATGAAGACTGATATAACAATATCAGCTAAAAATAATAAATTGCTTGTAAACCTTGTATTTGGCTTAGCTTTTCTTCTTTCTGTCAACCCATCACTTTATCCAGTTTGAGGTTAGTACACTAATCAACCTGTTTATATGCTGAAATATATTTTAGAATGTGTCTAAAAAAAATTAAAAGAATTGGACCTAATGCCAATTCATTGTCTAGGGTTAAAAAGAAAAAAATTAAAATGAGACTCAGTGAAGACACAGAGAATCTGTAATCAGTGTTAGAAGGCAATATTTAAAAGGAAAATTATAAAAAAAAATTTGAGAGCTAAACTTCTCTCACTTTCTTATAACTATCTTTTGTTCTCCTAGTATGTTTTGTATGTTGGATGTGTAAAATACTTCCAACTGCGCTCCCTCCACCTGTGTAAAACATTCAGAAAGTTATTTTTAAGTAAAAAATATGTTTGAAACTAATCATCACACACTAGTCCATATTATTATCAATTTGGATCCATACTTCAGGGACTTGATCAATCAATAAACAGAGGGAAACTGACAGGGCCAGTTCTTATTCATTCCTATTCCTATTCCTATTCCACTCTGTTGGAGCCCCTGAAAAACTGTTAGTATAAGTTATGGATCCTCCAAAAGTGGATGTACTGATGGATTTTCAGGGACTTTACCAGGGTGGATTTGAATCACACTTAGATGTCTAAGTCTACTTAGGCACCCAATAAATTAAATAGGATCTGGCCTGCAATGTCCAAGCTTTGTATCTTGACTACCATAAGGACACCATTATTAAGAATTTGCAGAAGGTGGGAGACCTAATCAAGATACTGAACTAATACTTGAAATAGTCAAGAGGGAGTTCTGGCTTTTATGATGAGAGACCGGACAGGACAGGACTATGATCTCTCTTTAGCCTATCCTACTGTGTGCATATCTACACATTCATTAATGTGCAGTAGTTACTGTGTATTTAGTTTATACTTGGTTAATGAAATACTATCTAAATGCATAGTAACTCCAGTTACTGTGCAGTAGCACCGGTGCACAGTTTTTTGTGATGCTTACTGCACAGTTGCCTAATAACACTGTGTAGTAGCATATTGGCACAGCTTTTGACTGGCAATTAAGCTATTCTTATTAGGCAACTGCACAGTAAGCGTCCGGTGTAGATATGCTTTGTATGTTATACTTTTAGGCTTTCCATGTCTGTGGAGGTAGTTAAGTACAGGGTGACCAACCACAGAGTTTTTAGTAGGGGTATGTGAAGCAGGCAGTATTCGATTTAGATTCAGATTTGGCCTGATTCAGGGGACAATGATTTGATTCACTGATTCGGATCACTGTCCCGATTCAATTCAGCCAATCTGAAGATTTAATTCTGATCCAGAGAATCAGAGATTCTGCCATAAACACAGCTTTATATGTTTTTTCTATGTACTTCAAGGTACTAGGCACAGCTCATGAACGATGAGATGGTGGGGCAGATGAAGCAACCCACAGGAGCATGGGGGGGTCCCCCACATGCTCACCTGCTGCCGAGCACACGAGGGACCCTCCACACACCCCCAGCTCAGCAATCAGCCATAGGGGGACCCCAGGTGCCCCCCAGACCCAGGAGGCACCAGTCACAAGAACCAGGGGGCCGGGGGGACCCCTGCACACTCTGCAGTGGACCCAGAAGTGGGGTCCATCTGCCCCACCATCTCAGCATTCATGTGCCTGGTACCTCGAGGTATGTAGAAAAAACATACAAAGTTGTGTTTACGGCCGAATTGTCATATCTCTCCGAATTGATTTGGAGGCTTCCGATTCAATTCAGAGAGATTAATGCATCTCCTGATTTGATCTGGATTCAGAGATTTGGCCACTGAATCAGGCCGAATCTCCTCTGAATTGAATCAGCTACTGAAGCTTCACACAGCTCTAGTTTTTAGGCTTACACTTCTATTACTAACTATTTAAATCAAAACTGGAATTGAAACTGCTACTTATGGGCCATAGGACTGAGTGAGGAATTTCAACATATCCCTTCCTTCTATATCCTACCTTTATCACCTTACTCTAAGGAATGCCCATACAAATTGAGAGTGATTCAGAAAAAACAGAAAGCACTATAATCAGGCATAATTCCCCAATATGTAGTCACAGTTAATATATTATAAATATGTAATATACATTTTTATCACATTAAGAAGAAAGGCATTAACTAAATACGACTCCTTTGTTAAAGTAACTAACAGAACAAAATAAACTCAGATCTAGTAAAGACATAGTACTACACTTCATAATATACATACGGTCCTGAAACTTTGGGGAATCTCTATAGAATTTTGGATTGCATTGAGGCAGACAGAACAGAATTCAAAAAGGTAGACTGCAATTAAGAGCTCTATAAACACATATATTTTGAGCTTATTTTGCACAATACCTTGAAGGGCGTTTTCCAGTAATTAAAATGCATATGTTACCTTTGTACAACTAATAAAACACCTGAAAGGATAACTCAAAGAGAAGAACTTAATATTTAAATTTGAATAGTTCGAATATATCAGTACAATGTACTTCCCAATTACAACATATCAGAAAAAAAATTCTCCATCAAGAGACTGAAATGAATGATTATATCATATTTAATTGAAAATGGAACCCATATACATAGGTGCTGTTTATTACTCATTGTAATATTCTAAAAAGTGACATGTTCTTAATGCTAATAATAACAGCATGAAATCAACTCTGAGTGCATTTCATTTGGCTGAAGAATTTAAAATTATAAGATTAAATATAATTATTGTTGATAAAAGACAGACATAAAACATGCTTTGCTGTTTAAATCTAAAGATATCGGGAGATGGAACGAATGTTGAATTTATGTTGTGGAAAATTGGTCCCACGTTGGTTTTACGCTTCATCAGAAACCACTTTTGTCTTGTATGCAAACAGTTAATGAAGCATACCAAAATTGCAACTTTTTCGTTAGCATTAGTGTGGGAAGACTTGGAATGTATTCCGTAGTCTTTAGGTGCTTATTTAAAAAAAAAAGTACTGGCTTTAATGGATTTACTTTAATTTTTACTGAGGGATGTCATGTCCGTTTGGTTCCTCCTTACTTCTTCATCTGATACAGATGTTGCATAACCATTTATACTTGGAACATTCCATTTTTTTACTGTGAAGGATTTGCCAGTATGAGATGGCAACATACTTATCATTTTTTCCTGTAGTAAACTCCAAGTATGTATGTGTTTTGAGAGCTACACAGTTACTATCTTTCTCATGCTATATACTTGCCTTTAGTTTTAGAATACTGAAGCAGCCAGTCTTTCAATTTCATTTTAACATCTGACAGATGTTAAAATTTTGTTCCAACAACCCTCTTGTGGTTGAAAACAACAGATAAATTATATTATGTGGGTTGTGGTTATGCTTTTATATTTTTTCACAGAAAATGGGAATGGTGGTTTCTTTCATATTAAAATTCAAATAAGCACAAATGACAGGAAAGACTTCACATCATTCTCACACTTGCTTTTAAAAAGGCTCTTTTTCCCCCACTGTAGATTATGGTTTCTACACCAAGCTGTGTTCACATGCATAAGTCTACTTGTAATTGATATTACATGAAAACTATTTTTTAAAATTTATTACCATTAGTCTTATTTATGTTAAACTTATACACTATTAGCATGAGCCTGAGGAGGTAACTGAGCTTTACACAACTGAAAATACAGCCAACAAACACCCTATCAACATATCAGAAAAATATTCACATATGAAAAGATGATGTTAATATTATACTAGAGAAGAAACTATGAAAACAGTGCAGTGCAAAAATTAGATACATTTACAAAAATAACCTCTAAAAGCTGTTTTAATTGACTGCTGGCACATGCTTTTCTCAACTGCCCAATGAAGAACACAAAAGTCCTGGCCACCAGGCCGATAATAATTATGACTGATAACTTGGGTTAGCTTTCCAGATTTTAGAAAGGATCCTCGCAAAGTCTTCTATCAATGACTTCTTCATAGTTTTCTTTATGAAGAATAGGAGAACCAAAAAATCCCAAAAGTAGGGTAAGAGTAGGTCTTAAAATTCCACTGAAAAATGAGTCTACAGAAGCTGAGATACACTGGAAAACTACAAAAGATGCCTTAAAAATGGGAGTGACTCCTTATAATATATTCCCTGATATTACATTGACACAAGCCACAGCAGTGTGGATACACAGATAAATTGATTAGGTACATAACAGAGCTAACCTGTAACTACTGTAAGTGGGTTCTTGATGATCCCAAAATACTTAACCTGCAATTTTTTAATGGCTAATTCTGCCATTATTTACAATGCCAGCACAGGCTGAGGTAAAATATCATCTCAATGCTTTGGTTGTTTTAATCATTCAGTTGTATGGCATTTTTAAAGAGGCCTTACAGTTAGCTGAACTCCTTTAAAGACAGTAAGCTCAGAAAGGTGGCAACCCCCACAGTTACAATGCTGGTAAGCTATTTTATATTGAAATACTTCTGGCACTTGCAGTTATACTTGCAATCAGCCCTGGCTTACAGTCTTGTCTGACTTCATTTGCTAAGTAATATTGGGCTAGGTCAACACTTCAATTCAAGATGTTTTCAAGAAAACTTAGCAATAGTAGGAACTAGTGACGGTAATTCAAGAGAAGATACTCATTTCCTCTGAGTCTATACTGAACTAGTGTTCTAGCACTAAGGGACATTATGCTGCTGGTGGTGCTGTCTTTCAGATGAGATGTAAAACTGAATTCTGACAACTCGCAGTCATTAAATATCCCATGGCACTTTTCACAGGAGTACATGTGTTAACCCATATGTCCTGGCCAGATTCCAAATGCATAATTGCATTTTGCCTACCTAAATTCCCTGTGCAGTTTCAGTCAAAATACAGAACTATTCCTTTTCTATCTTCTTGCCTATGTGGCTGCAGTATACATTTAAACATTTACACTCAGATTGAGATATAGGTGCCATAACAGTGAAAACTGAACTACTCTTGGATGACTGGTTCCATAACCAAATTTATGGCCCTGAGTTAAGCACCTAGGTTGCCTACATTATGTCCAGGGAGAGTTAGGTGCCCCAGAATGAATGCTACAAAAACCCAAGCAACAAGTCAGCCAGATCACTCGGATATGCCTAAATTATCCACCATGAGATATCTTAAATCCTACCTCTGTTTTTGGAACTTACGTGGCAAACTTGGTGCTATCAGAAAGCCCTTCCATTTGGCAGTCATGGTTCTAAAACCAAAGCCTAAGCCTAAGCCTAAGCCTAAGCCTTTTATTTAAAAAATAGAAGAGAGGTAACATCAAGGGTTGTTGATAGTTTTTACATTAAATGGTCATTGGCTAACATATAGAAAGAGGCCTTTGAGCAGAGACCAGGGACCTGGATTAATATTCATTGGGATTCTACTGGGCAAGTGTAGTCTTACTTGTGCTCTTTCTGCTCTCTCGAATTCAGCATTGGTTTCTTCACAGTAGACCATTTTCAATTGGACAGAGGGAAAGTGACCTTCTCCCTGACTAGCCCATAGCCTGGCAGTTATGGCATTCTCCTGGTAAGCAGATGAGTGCTACTTTCCTTAAGGCATCCATCTGTTCATCTCTGAAAAGGTGCTGGCAAATGCAATAGCAGAAATCTGAGCACCTAGAGAACTTTGCTGGTGAAACTATAGACACCTTTCAAGTTTCTAAGGTTTGTTTCTATTGCTGTAGTACCTGTTTCTGGGGAGCACCCCTGCATGCATGCTCTGGTGCACGGCAAGTTGCCCCGGGTGGGGTAGAGAAGGCTGGGACCAGCACCTGGGCTGAGACATGGCTCTGGCCAGCCAGGCTCTGCTTTTGGGCTGCACATGCTGCTGCCACGTTTACCACCATGCTTTTTGTGGTGTTAATTAGTAGTGCGATGAACACCTGCATGTGTGGCATGTGCGGTTTGCGGCACTGCAGATGGGTCTGGACATGGCCTTAGAGGTTAGTCAAAAGTTTTAAATTCCATTCTGAAGCTTAGGCCCCTGGGACACGTTAAATTTAAGATACAATTAACTCATTAATTCTGTCTGAAATAGTTACCCAGCCACATGTTCAGGCAATTAACGGTGTGACAAAATGGGAAAACAGACATGAAATTATTCCACAAAATATGTGTAATATTTTTCCTGCTGGTTTCCACCATACCTGAAATTGAATGTATGCCGGAGTCCCCACCATGCATCCTGATGCTGGCTGCATGGCAGGTCTTGGTTGAGAGCTCCTGTGTTGGCAGGCTGACAGCCATGTGGTTCAGCCCTGCATGAGGTTGAACCCTGCTGTTTTCAAGGTACTGAGTTGAGGAGACCTCATCAGCTGGATCAAGGTGCCAGATTATAGAAAGCCACAGGGTGCCCCATGATTCGGCAGGTTGATTGTCTTGTCCTGCAGCTCCTAGGGAGCTGCAGGGCAAGGCACTTATTCCAGCCACAGGGACCTTGGGAACAGGGAGAGGTTCTGTCATGATCCCAGGCTCCCCTCTGCACTGTTAAGTAGTAATGGTGTAACTGGGATCTGATCCCTAATCCCAAATCTGATTCCGAATGGCTGAAATTTTGCCATGCATGTGTGCAAATGACGAAATTCAATCCAAGTCCCACTGTAAGCACCTAATACTTTCTCAAATTTGGGCCCCAATAGTTTATCTAGCTGATTTATATAAAATAACTCTATAACCATTTCTAACTTCAGTTTGTATTGTTTTCTAACGACAAAAATATAATGAGTATGTAGTGCACAAAGTGTAAAGATGATTAAATGCAGTACAGAACACATATTTACAACCAGGGATCCTGGTTTTCTCAGATTAAAAAATCTCCAGTGTTCAGATTAAAAAAGTAACCCAAAATCCACATTTTTCTGTGATCACAATGAAATACCACTATATTTATATATATATATAAATTGTATCTCCCCAAACTCCTTTTAAAACCCAAATTCTCTGGAGGTTTTGGGTGTCTTCTGGGAGATTCAGATAATCAGATTCAGCTATTAAGAGTCTTCCAACTAAAATGGGAGGGGAAAACATACATTGAGTTTAAAAGAAAACTTTCTTTTATTATTTATCTTTCTATATTCTCCAGAATATAAAAAGGATGTGGAGAAGCTTGAGAGAGCCCAGAGGAGATCCACATGCATGACCAGAGGGCAGGAAACAGGCCTTAAGAAGAGAGGCTGAGAGCCATGGGATTCTTCAGCCTGGAAAAGCGCAGGCTCAGAGGGGCTGGTGGCTATCTATAAATATATAATTGGTACATCAGCACCTGGTGGCTGTCTATAAATATATAATTGGTACATCAGCATCTGGGGGAACACCTGTTCACCAGAGCACCCCAAGGGATGACAAGGTCAAATGATCACAAACTCCTCCAAGGCTGTTTCAGGCTGGACATAAGGAAGAACTTTTTTACTGTCCAAGCCCCCAAGGCATGAAACAGACTGATTCCAGAGGTGGTGCAAGCACTTACTCTGGACTCCTCTAACAGACATTTGGACATTTATCTTGCTGGGATCCTTTGACCCCAGCTGACTTCCTGCCTCTGGGGCAGGGGGCTGGACTTAATGATCTTCCGAGGTCTCTTCCAGCCCTAATGTCTATGAAATCTAGGAATATTTCCTACTGGTAGCATGGCCACTGACACACTGAAGTCAGTGATAAGACTTTTGATGACTTCAATTGAATTAGAATTTCACCCCTGAAATTCTCAGAACACTCAACTCCTTGCAGGACCAGATTATCCACTAGTGTAAATCAATGGACCAGTTTCATCAGATGACAATCTGACCATAAGTGTCTATCTTTTCTGATCTTGCTAATTCTGATGACTGCTTTAATAGTCTAGAAAGTGTTACTGATACCTTTATTTCAGACAAAGATTACCAAAGTGGCTGCTTTGTTTTCTCTGAAAGAACTGAAATAGCATTATTGCATATCGTGTCCCTCCCAATAAGATTCTCAAGTTTGGTGCAATAGGGTTCCATTGTGCCACAACTTCCTGTTCAATGTAAATACAAGGTCACTAGTGGAAAGGGCAGTTAGTTTAGTATGTACTACCCTGACAACACAATGATTATATATAGTTTCATGTTTCTCTGTCTTCCATCCAACCAACAATTACAGCTGCTTCATTTAACCTTAGCTGAAACTAGATGCTTGAAACGTACTCTGGATAAAACAGTAATTATTCTAGGTAGCTTGGAAAAGAAACAGTAGGCCTTATTAACATTTTACTATGAAAATGCATCAAATGAACTTGTATATGTTGCATATTTCTTTTCCGTATTTGGCTCTGATCCTTCAAGGACTTAAGTACATGTCTAACTTGCTGGGGTTATTTGACTCCAGCAATCTTTCCTGCCCAGAACAGGGAGGCTGGACCCATCACACGAGGTCCCTTCCAGCCCTAAACTTCTGTGAATCTGTGAACTTTACACACTGTCACTGATATGGAAACTTCATCACTAGACATTTTTAAGTACAGGTTGGACAAGCACTTCTCTGGGATGGTTTAGATTGGGATGATTCTGCCTTGAGCACTGAGTTGGTCTGATGAGTTTTGGAGGTGCCTTCCAATCCTATCTTTCTATGATGTTTCTATATAAATTGCTATTCTTTTGAATGAAGCAGCATACCTGTCTTTTGTCCCAAAACTTTACACTCCTAGAATCCTATTAGGTATCTAGACAGTAGCAATGGTTAAAAACACTTTAAATTGCCTGTGGGGTTATTTTAATCATATGTGAAATTTGTATTTGTTATGAGTGAGATACTTCTCATATATAGTGTGTTAATCCAAATTCCACAAGCTTCAAGGACAAATAAGTAGTTTCCAGATTCAATTGTGGTGCTGTTTTCAGTTTATAAAGTCTTTAGGAATTTTGACCTATGTAAATCAAATGTATTTAAAATAGTAATTATGGTTTATATCCTGAGAGTTAAGCATAGTAAGGATGCTTGAGTTAATAGCCCTAGCTAATGATTATCTCTGTAGAGTGGGGGCCAAAAACTCAGTTCCAGAAATCATGTAGAATCTTGCTCTGATGGAGGTTGACTTTGTTAATGCTGAGTACATTTAGATATATTTAAAAATATGTGGGCCTAATTCTTCTTTCACTTATCCTGCTGGAAATCAAGAGTATTCCTTCTATTTACATGGAGCTGTATAAAACTGACTTGAATGAGCAAGAACTAGACATTGTATTCTTAAATACTGATGTTAAAATAGGTGTGATGGATGCACTGAAAAATAAATAGTCTAACTTAATACTGCTCCAAGATTTTAGGCTGAGAGTAATTTTTAACTAACTCATCTGTGTTGAAAACACGAATATTCTTAACAAAAGGGGCTCTGCACTTGGTGGAATTAGGGGGCAGTAAAGAGCTCAGGAGTCCTTGAAATAGTCTATGTAATACCACATTTTTTTTAATTTTTCAAATAACTTTACTGAATTTAGAACAACAGATTGTGCTAACCTGGCAATCGCCTTTCTTTTTCTCCCTCTGACATGCAAACACCTGACACACAAAAGGAGTCACATTCAGAAAGAGATTATGATGCAATGATCTCATTGTGAATGTTGCATTATGGTTTCAGCAGCGCTGTAAGAGCTCCCTTGGTACTTGTGCTTACAGCAATTTGAATTTTGCTGGCAGCTAGGTATGATTTGTGACATGTTTTAGCCTTGCTCTTCATTGAGGGAGTACATTGGCAACTGTATGAGACATTTACCATGAAGACTGTTAGGAAGAAAACCTAAAAGATGACCATCTGAGGTAAACCCATTTTAAAACAAATAATACTTACTATTTTAGAAAAAAAAGATCAATTCCTAGGTTGTCTGGGAAAGTTTTATTCAATAACATCATTTAGTGCTTCTGAGTAAAAGTGGCTTTAGTATATCATTATTTTATTTGGAGACTTACTTAGTTATCCTTTTACATGAATTCTGTCAATGGTAACAATTATTTATGTACATCTTTGGCTAAAAAGATCTGTATAAAGATCTGAAAACAAAATGTCATTCTGTAGATTGTATAGAGAGCTTTTTTATGGGCATTAGGAAGTTTTCTTTTAAACTCAATGTATGTTTTCCCCTCCCATTTTAGTTGGAAGACTCTTAATAGCTGAATCTGATTATCTGAATCTCCCAGAAGACACCCAAAACCTCCAGAGAATTTGGGTTTTAAAAGGAGTTTGGGGAGATACCTAGAAGGTTTTTAAGCCTGTGCTCTGGATCCCCTAGCCAGAAGTGCCCATGAGTTTCTTTCCCCTGAATAATGTAATTTGAGGCTGCAGTGTATAATAGTGGACAACCTAGGGGATCTTTTGGACAAGTGGTTGCATATCATTGTAGGGGACTGAATTCAATGGCCTGGGAGGCCCCTTCCAGTCCTATGTTCCTAGGAATCCATACTTCCATTCACAGGTAAAAATAGCCTGTTGATTAAAGCATATTTATTTCTTGTTGGCCCCCTGTTTTAATTATTTTATTGTAGACAATAAGTTTGGCAAGTTCTATTGTTAACATAGTTCCTGTTATTTTGAAAGGAACTGATTTTATGGCCCAGTTATCATCTGGTATTTAAAACATGCACAGCACAGCATGAACAGTAAAAGATGTATTGTGCACCTCCACATGGTCCTAGATCTTTTCCCAGAAAGCCAGGTAAAGAGTATTTATATCAACAGGTGTCCTGGCCTATTCTTTTTACTTTTCAGGGGCCTATTGTCCAAAGATATTGAATATCCCAAGGCCCAATGTGATCTACCCAGGATCTTCCACTCCCATTACAAGATGCTCCGTAACTTGGTGGATCCAGTCTTTGAAATAAATAGCTAGATTTATATTGAAAATATAATTTTGGGTTTAAGTTTCTTTACACAAAGATATACTTTTAACTGTGCTTTGTAAAAAAAAATGTAAGATTCCTTGTTTGTTTTATTTACTTTGATTTTGAAATAATGTACCTTTTTCATTTCTAGATGCACAAAATGTTTTTCAGGTTTCATTTATAAAAAAATACTACAGCACAGTAGGAGTATCATGATTTTATTATTGAATCTTAACAGGGGAGGCAGAGCTGCAGTTCCAAACAGAAAGGGAAACCTTAATGACTTATGATACACTGTAGGATTTTGTCAATATTTATCCTTACCAAAATATATTCTTCAATGAAATTGTTCATGAACAGTTGAAAAATAAAATGTGTAAGAAAACACTAGCTGTTTCATTAACATAAATTCTACTGCCCATTGCTATGTTTTGCCAACTAGCATTTAAACTGTTGAACTTCTGAAAGTAAAAATCAAATGCCCAGCTCATTTCTTCAGGCAGGAGGTAGTGTGCGACTGAACTGTAAGCAGTATAGACAATTGCCCAGAGGGAAGAGGGAGATTATATGCCTGAGGGTGCCAGCTCTGGACTCTAATCACATTGGCCAAGAAGGAAAGCAGGAGATGATTAGCACCTACATACCTTATCAGTATTCATATTTTTCTAAAACACTATGAGTCTTATATCCCTTTTTTCTCAAAATCTATGGGCCTTATATCCCTTTACCTGCATCTACATTACATAGGCAAGTGACTGTTACTTTAAAGAATCCCAAAGGAACCTTTTGAAATTCAACATATTTTTAAAAATATTTTTTGTGATTTGGAATTAAGAGTAATGATTTGACCTAAACATCATTCACATTTCTACTTTCTAACATCACTGTTAGTACTCAGGAAAAAAGACTTGGAGTAGCTGTCCACAAATCAACAAAACTCTTTGTTCACCATAAAACTTGTCAAAAGTAAAGCATTTGAATGTAGAAATAATTAGAAAAATAATGATATTAAAATTATAAAGACACTGTATAAAGTAATAGCACCACCATTGCTTGAAATATGGCAGTCATTTTGGATCACCCCATTTCAAAAAGATAAAGAAAAAGGATACCAGACGTGTACTGAAAATGATTAGATGTGAAGATTGCAATGTGAAGAGAAATTCAGAAGTCTGGAATTGCTTAGTTTAGAGGGTCAATAAACTAAAGGAGATATATTACAAGCATGTAGAGAATGAAAATAAAAACAGGCAAATTGGACATGACTATTAACATTTTTTATACCATGCCAGCATGAAAACTTTCTATTAAATTGAAAGGCAACAAATTTAAAATCAATACAAATGATTATTTTTTAACTACTTACAAGTAACCTGTGGAAGTCACTGTAATAGGTTTTAATTGGGATAAATAGTTTAGCATGATTCAAAACAGAATTATATATTTTAACTGGTAATAGTTATATTAAAGTGAATAAAAAGTAATATTAGAAGATATGAACCCTCAGGCCAGGTACAGACATTATATTTTAAGTGATTGGAAACCAGTCTATACCTGTAACAAAACAGAAGTTTGGCACACAAAATGAGCCATCCATAACAGTACAGAAAGTCGACACCCATAGACTGTTTTAAAAATGGCAGACCCCAAGATTTACCTCCCTCCCCCACCAAAGGGCGAATGTGTGTGCTGTTTGCTACTGATCTAAACTACACCTCTAACAGAAAACAGCTTAATTTACGTCAATTCTACCTCAGGCTTTTTCAATGTCTGCACCTAGCCTAAGGCTTCAGGTCTGAAGTCAACTACTGAAAGATGGGAATTAGAAGATAAAGCAGTTTATTGCATCCTTGTCTACCAGGCAATTTCTTTCTTTGCCTTGTCATACTGCCACTGAAAGGATACCAAAAGAAAATGGACTATCTGGCTCCAGTACTGCAAATCTTGTATTATCCACCTGTGTATGCAATTGTCATCATTAGGGACTATTTTTAAATTAAGAAGTTTTCATTAACATTTAAAAAAAATGAACCCTATATGCTAATATGAACAAAAGTTTGGGGTTTTTTTAATAAACCTGTTTTTTTGTTAGAAAACCTAACCTTTATTTTTACACACACACACACACACACACACACAGACACTAACACTCTCCTTCAAGAAAAAAAAATCTGTATGTAAACAGTGATATTGTAAATTGTGTTAAATGTTTAAGAGTCTAGAACTTACTTTTCAGGTGTGATATAGCAATTATAAAAAGTTTATATTATTCAATAGGTTTATTCAAACAAAGCTAATGTTTTTTTAAATGATTTGCAGCAAATACAAATTATTTTAAAACAAATTTTAAATGTTATCCATGTCTTCGTTTTCAGTTTGATGTAGTATTTATTTAGTAATTATTTAAACAGCTTTTTTTGTAATTTTATGGAAAGAGGAAGATACTGACTTATTCATGTCAGTTAGCAAGACATTTCTCAACTTCTTTGGTGCTTAAGTGTGAGAAAATATTATACCCCATCTTTGCATATTACTTTATCTTCCAGTGGTAATTAACAGAGTCTTAATCTGGCTAATGTTAATGACCACTGTTCTTTCTTTAAATCCCAGTTAAACCAAGCTTATTAAGGGCCAATTAAAGGAAGTTTTATGTGATCTGAATAAAACTATGATCTATTTCTTACAGCTATAACTCTTTATTTAGACTGATAAGTGTGAAAAAAAATCATTATGTTCTTTGTATAATTTTAGATACATTATAAATGATTCTCCTGGAAAAAAAATATCTAATTTGGGGTAAAATAATATAAAATATAAGTAATTTTTTTCAAATTATTTGACGTTTTAAGTGACAACTGCTAATTTTACTCTTTTCTAAATATGAAAGAATTACCAGTCCTAAAATAGTATCCTACTCCACTTTAATTTTACAATGTATTACAACAGGAATGTGAAACAAGAGATGAATGTGCCCAATACATTTGTAAACAATGGCTGAAAAAATGTACATATGTACCATGCAGAAATGGAAAAAGAAAGTACCACAAGTATTCCGTTTTACCCAGATATGAAAACTTTTAAAGGGATCTTTAAGTTAGGAAATGTAAAGTGTGAAGAGGCCTTCTTTCTGCTTCATTAAATATTATTTTGAATTCCGGATTGTTTAAAAGGACTACTGATTCCACTTACCCCAGATAGCCATCTTACAGCAGCTTTGCTATAGCTCACAATACCTAGTTAAGATTTCATTATTTGTTTATTGTCCTGCCTATATGGATGGAAGTTGCAATTTCACCTCCTAGCCATTAAAAAACCCCAGACAAGTTATTCTGTACTCTAGCTACTCTCCACAGGAGAGGGCCCCCTGTATTTCATAGGACAACAGACCAAATTCCACAGTGTTAATGCCTAAATTCTGCCTCAGCAACTCTAAATTCCATAGCAACCTTAATTTATCATGTCACTAAAAATACTTTTCATTCCTATCTTCCCACTCCCAGATACACATACCCAACACTGGCTCATTAGTTAAATAAGTCACTGATGTAGAATTCATTGATGATTATTTTTAACAATAACCAAGAATGGATTTTTTCCCTCACTATGTTCCCCAAGTGGCTTGTCTCCAACCATTCCCTGTTCTCCAATGCAATCATTTCATCATCAAGATGCTAGAGCAAAGGGGAGCTCGCAGGTTCCTCTCCAGCTTGCCTTTCTACACCACTGATGAACAGCTGCCATATTCAACAGAGATCCAGAGTCCCTAATGACATGGGAGGAACACCTCACATCTATTATTTTAAGTTATCTGCAGACCCGGCAGGCAAAATGTACATTAGTTTGCCTTTTGTTCAGTTTTTCAAAACTTCTTGGTAGCCTTCATAGCTGTATACATATTTAAAAAATAATAATTATGTGGCCACAGGACCATGGGATACACAAGCCCTGATATAAGACAAATACTCAGGTATGCCACCAGCTACAACCACTTTTATTGTAAAGAAGGAAGTGGTTGCAGTTATAACAAACTTATTTTAAGAGGGCAGAACAAGACAGGAGAGGTGGAAAAAGGGCACAGAAAAGAAGGAACAGTGTAATGTGTAAAACACTCCAAGCTAGGAGAGACTCTACTACTGCACTACCCAGGACACTGCCAATAGAAAGGATTAGAAATACTACCACATTAAAACAAGTTTATCTTCATTCACATGCTATGTGCCATTACCATTTGTTAATTCAGTCAAAAAGAGTTTTTCCAAATGAAGAACAATGAAGTGAGGCTGACTCATAGCCTAAACCCATATTGTGTACATCTATGTATGAACCTCATAGCAACTGCAGTAGGATCCGACTTCAGAACTTGTCAGCCATCACACAAAAACTTAGCTATATTTTCAAAGGTACCCTTAACTGGAACAAATATTATCAAGGTGTCAGATACAGGTATTAATTTAAAGCTTTGAAAAAAGGTACAGCTCTCACTATAACTTTGCGATGTCAAATTGTTAAAAAATGTCTAACATACAATCTTCAGGTCCTCCATATCAGTAAATGAAACAGGTTAAAGTCACAATAATTTCGCTCTACTTATACCACTATGTGAGTGAACAGAGGTAATTGTTAAACTCGAAAAATGTATGCTAATAAAGTGTAATACTAGTTTGTAGTTATCTTTGTCCATAGCATCAGGGTATAAAAAATACAACTTCAGGTTTACATGTCCCCAGTTTTGGATATTAGGCAACCCATCTTCTCTTTTTATAGGAGTCTCCATTTACATGTGAAAAACTCTCCCACATTGCCTTTCTGACCCTGCCAACATTTTTTTTCTTTCTTTGTTTATTTTTTAAAGATAAGTTAAGACATTACATTAGCAGCTGACATTTCAGGGTAGCCATGTCACAGTTCAGTTAATAGAAACTGGATTCAGAAAAGTATGAGTAATTTGTACATTGCAACTTGAGAAGTAAAGGATTTCACCGTGGACCTTGTGCCTGTGGGAAAAGGGGAAGTCTTCCCAGACAGTAAACCTTTGGTACCATCTGTCCCTCTTTTGTTGGAGTGAAAGGAAGACAAGAGGATTAAGAGTGGGCTGAATCCTATGTGGAGGCTGAGAGTCTCCTTTAAATTATGGATTATTTGTGATGGGAGCTGCCTAATCACCAGTACAAGGACCACATATATGCCTGGTACATGAGAATAAGGGGAACAGAGTAGTTATGCTACATTCACTAGTATTATGTTAATGAACTTGCAACCTAGTGCTTAGATCCCGCTCTGTGTCTGTTCCAATCAAGTGCCCATTTTAGTAGATTGGTAGCTTTTTAAACTGCTATTTACTAGCATCATGGTGAATATGTCTGTGGTGTAGGAAACAAACAATAGTTCAGTACATATGTGAGATATCTATATCTGACAAAAAATACCTACCAAACTTTTAACTATAACTCATTTCAAGATTATTGGAACACAATTATTGTTCTTTAGACTGTGGGTATTCAAGAAAAAATAAAAGAAAACACACACACACACACACACACATACACACACACATATTACAAATTATCGTTTCATCCTAAACATTAGATTCACAGAAAATACCACACTAGAAAATTAATATCAGGGGTAATACATGGACCACTTTCAGCTAATTTAAGGCTCTAATATATATTCATTTTCTTTACAAATTTGTTTCTTATTATTGTCAATAAGATACTCTCAGCATTGTAAAGAGAAGGACATTACCGGCAGCATTTTCAGTCTTGGGGGCTATATATTCAAGAGCAATCAATAAAAACCACACAAGGCCTGACAAACAACTAGTCAAAAGAATCATTTTTCTCAAATACTTAGCAGTATCCTTTTAAAGTAATTGCTTTTGGTCAATGTTACCCGTTATCTTTTGGTCTGCTCTTTTTCCCAAATAGAATAGATGTCATTTCCATTAATATCTCAGCTGTCTATATAGGTTTTCAAAGTGCATACACCACAAAAAAGGGAGAATTTTTGTTTAAAATTCAGTCATCTAAGAAAAAACTCTAAAATTCTATAGATGAGACTGTTCCTATAGTCCACACTGAAATATAAATTTAATATAGTCCATAATACTGGACATCTCTCCCACCTACTCCCTATACCAAACTATTAACTTCAGTGATGTTGAAAGTCAGACTTTGGCCCAGTGAATCAATGCCAGGAAATAGTATCAGCATATAAAGATGCTCCAAATACTGCTTCAAATAATGAAATCAATACTAATGGACCACAGCCAGGTTTATCTATAGCTTGTTTTACTTGACTTAAGAAAAATCTTACTTCTAAAGCCCCAATGTCCAGTATTTCCCTGCCCGTGAAAGCAGGGAAGTTGTTCTTTGAGCCAAACGATCATTTGAATAGCTCATGTCCAGAAATTACTGAAAATACACATAATATAATATGTAAGCATACAGCTGGGATACCAAATTAGATTAGGCCATGAATAGAACACATCTTTTCAGTTGTAGTGAAGCCTCAGAAACTGTCTAGTTATGCTTTGTACTAAATGTTCTGGAAGGCTGCCAAGGCACTTCCAAACATTTCTGAGTTCACTTTTCCAAAGAACTCTTTTAAAAATCAATTAGTAGTGAAAGTCTTTCAGATGCAAGTGTTTTAAAATGTCAAGCTTGTATTTCTCTTTTTTTCCCCTTGTTGTGCATCAATGGCGATATTTTGAAACCTTTATATTAAATTGATCATATTCTGTAATTAAGCCTGTAAAGAGAACAATATGTGCAGAGTGTTTGGAATGAATATAACAAAAGGTTCATTCTTCAGAAGAAAATAAATAAAAAAATAAGGGAGCGAGAGATGCTGTAATTTTCTTAAACAAGAATACCCAAGACATTTGTATTGATCTCAGGATGATAAATGTTTTTATCATTGAAAGGCAACTGCAGAAGAAATAAATACTTCATTTAGAAATTCCTGGATTGGAATATTTTAAAACCATACTACATAAGTGTTCAAGAGATCAATTATAAGTATTGGAGAAGGAGAGCCAGTGAGTGAGAGGGAGGAGGAAGATTACTACTTCAGGTTTTATTTATAAAAATGTATACAAGGAACAAATGAAACGTGAAGATATCATTGAAGTCTGCAGTACAGCTAAACAGATGTTTTGGCTTTCCTATTTTTCCCTTTTCCTGACACACATGATGGTGAGACAAACCTACCTTCTTATGAAAAAGTGAAATATATTTATTGTACCTATATTACGTAAAATGTTTGCTCTCTTAACTAAGTACCCAAAAGGTTTACATAGATAGCAATGGATTGAAATCACTTCTTTATGTGTAACACATTTATATTAATTGGTTTGTCCTTTCAAGTTGTGTTTATCTCTTCATTTCTATCACAGTTTCAAAGGTCATTCAGTTCCATTTATAAATCCAACATGACAGAGATTAGTAAAGAAAAAAAGGAACAACTAAATGAATGCATCATCACACAATCACACATCTCACAATTCATTTATCATATTAATAAATAATGCTGTCAAATGCTTACTGGTAAGTTTGTTTGCTGTCATCAAAAATACTTCTGTCAAGATAACTTAATCAGCACTGTTTATATGTTGAGCAAAAAGATATCATTACAAAATATTAAGGATCAGCACATTACACTTTCATCCCCTAGCAAATTTGATCACAACCTGAATGTTTTCAGAATCACCCACATTAATGTGCAAATAGTTCAATAGTAAAAGGCCTGATCTCGCTGCGCAGGCTCTACTCTGTTAATTGTTGGGCCATGCTTTGTACGTCCCAAAGCCTTAAGATTCACTTGCAGTTGACACAACAATCCTAAACAGTTATTTGTCAAGCTCAGAAAAGACCAGAAGATCTGGTCTCATCTATAAAATCAGATAATGCTGATATGAGGTTGAAGTGCCTAAAAAGAGATCCAAACTTATTAGCTGGTAGGATTTTGTGGCTAAAGATTTTTTTTTTCATTGAAAAAATGATGATGTGTAAAAATTGAAGGAAAAATCCAGGTTTCAGTCCCTAAGCACCCTCACCACTGGGGTACTCTGGTCTGGCTATTCTGAAGCAGACATGTCTTATTTTTATGAAAAACTGAAAAAGGTCTCAATATCCATTTGTATCATTCTGTACTAAAATAACTGGTTCCTAACCCTTTATATTTTCTATTGTGTTTTTATTTTCAACTTTTTCATAAATTTTTAGTTAATCATAGAAATCAAATTTCAGTGTAAATGTAATTCAAAATGAACAGATGTAGGACCTAAACATTAATAAGTTCCATTAGTTTGTTGCAGCTTGCAGTGAGGGCTTGGTGTGTAGAAAAGGTCAAAAGGACCTTGGATTTATTTGATGGACTAGGGATTTCTCTGATGGACTTCTTAACAGACCCCCTTGAGTTCTTTCCAATCCCTCATGGAAGGAGTGAATGACAGAAGAATTCGAAGATTGGGCTGAATTCTCTGGGTAGGTTTATGAAAATCTGCCCTGAATTCTGGATTATCTAATGGGAGCCTTAGTAACCCCTGCACTGGATCCTTTCAAATGGTGCTGCATTAAGTAAGTTAATTAATAAACCAGAGACCTGCCACCTAATTCTATCTCTTTGGTTTCAATTGCCTGGCATGGCTGGATCCACCAAAGGCAGGAATTAACCAGGGGCAACTTGCCTAAAAAAGGGGTGGCCAGCAGTCATCACAACCAACCCAAGGTTAGGTCTGTCTTTCTAACACTACATTCGACACTTCACGGGTCTGTAAAGCACCAACTCTGTTTTGAGTAGTATAAATGGTATTAATTAACTTGAGACATTGTTTGCTTAGGCCCCAAGTGAAGGGCCCAGAATGAATGCTGAATGCATCTGAAAATCAGAGGCAAGTAAGGAAAACATATTTTGAATATGTACCAGTAACTTATCTGAATGTTTTCTTAGCAGCAATGATAATGAAACTGTGGGAAATGCTGGAGCAAAAGAGCACGTGAACTCATGGAATGTCTGAAGCAATGCCAAAAATCCGACTAGATTTTTTTTTTAATCTCAACATTTCTAGGTATATATATATTGAAAGCCTTTAAGAATGTTTTTTGTTTTAAAGCAAAACTTAGGATTTTGTTCAGTCTGCATGGTTTTTTTTTTAACTGAGAATCAAAAACATATATATAACAACATACATTTTTTAACGTCACTCTCTAGGGCCACCTTGATGCCCTGCTATGAGTTGTAGTAGTCTTAAAATGATTAGAGGGCTAAAAATATAATTGTTCTACTTCTTTAAACGCTACTTATACAGTCTTAAAGACCTGAGTGTATAAATTATAAGATATTTCTTTAAAAAAACATAACCATTTAGCAAAGCTCATCGGCTCACATTTCTCTGTGCTCCGGTCTGAACTTAAAAAAGAAAGGAAGCTATAGTTGGCCTTTCTCTTTTTGTCCCTATGTAGATTACAGCCCCTAGCCCAGAAATGACCCCAAGGAAGTAAGTACACTTCTTGGCTGAACAATTTATCAACAGCTTGAAGTGACAGGAATGGTGATTCAATCCTGCATCTCGGCATATCAGATGTAGGGCACATTCCTCAGTCTGAGGAACTAGAGAGGAAAAAAAGTCCCTGTCGCATTTGCCCTTTCATAGAGATGGAAATATTATTAGAAAGGACATAAACAGACTAATTAAATCACAGCAGTATGGCTGAGATGACAGCTGGTACAGCGTGTGACTGAGCCGATCCATATCTGTGAGCAGGAGGCACTTCACTTCCAATCCATTCGCTATTAGGTGCTCTCAGGCTTGCTGTGCAGACATTAAATAATAACATATCATTTCCAAGGCTAAAATGATTCAAAGAAATAAAAAGGCTTTCTGACCAAGAAACCTTTTGTACAACAGTAAAGGGAGGGGGGAAAAAAGAAAAGAAACAGAAAAAGAAAAAAAAAGTCATTTACCATGCAGTTCTGTTTTTGAGATAAAGATGTAATAATGCCATTACCTTTCATCAGCAGGATCCTTGAAAATCAACACTCTTTGCTTATCATGCTGTGAAATACAAATAGAGCTAAAGGCATGGTCCACAAGGCACTGCTGCAGCTATATTAACTAACAGATCTGGCCTTTGTGAAAGAAACCGTATCCGTTTCATTAGTGCAGACTCTAATTCAAAACTGTTGAAAATGAACTACACATACTGTTTTAATAACAACATTCCTAGTCGTTATCAAACTAGTAATTCTCTCAGCACTGAATAAATGTAAAGGTCCGTGTTTCCATTATGACCTGCTGTTAAAGAAAACCACGTTAAACTCCTTTCTATTCCTTCCTATCTGGTCCATCAATTATTCTTATTGTCTCCACCTTCGCTATCAAAAATATGCAAAGAGGCTTTTTCAAGGTACTGGCATTAAATTAATCAACAACTTTTTAAACTTTTTGATCAATTGGTATGCTGCTAAGATATGAACTGGGTCCTTTATACAATGCTTTGCCCAATTTATAAAGCTACTGCCTCCTTTCACCTGGCTGCAAAGTCATCATGCTGCATTTCACAAGGAGAGCATTCACCTCAAACATAGTTTTCCATATAGCACAGAATACTAACCCCAACACGAAAGGCCAAATTCAATGAAAAGGATTAATTGTGCTTCTGTAACATAAAAGGCTGCACGAGCCTCTGAAAAACCTGAATTTCTCAAGAAAATGGGGCCTCCTTGGTTTAAACAGAGCAGGAGTTATGCAAGGCTTAGGAGCTTTCTGCTTCATCTAGTCCTACTTCAGCATCTGTGGTGTTCATGTGTGATGTGTTCTCATGGGAAGGTTAGGGTAGTGCACCAATCAACTATTACATTCTATGGAAATGCATGCAGAAGGTTAAAAATTGCCTTCTGCATCTGCAGCACTAGTTCCAGACAACCCTAGTACCAGAATTTGGTTCTATTCTCATTTTACATCAGAAACAAAGGCTAAGTGCAAACAGTCAAAAAACCTGATGCTGAATAGATTCAGTCTTCACAAGTTAGTCTAAGCTGCATAAATTAAACCGATAAGCAAGAGAACAGACATTCACTTTTGATTCCAGAAATGCAGCCACATGCCTGGAGAGGCTCAGGCCAGAAGCCAGGCAGTGCTAGAGCAGGCCTTCCTGCTTGATTGGAGCAGACAGCTTGGGCCAAGGGTAGCTCACCCACCCTGCAAGGGGGGAGTTGCGAGGGAGATGCAAAGCATCGTGAGATGCTGAGGGATATTGAGTTAACTTGAAACTGGAGAAGGATCTGGGATAGAAGTTCAATAAACCATTTTAAGCTGAATTAGTTAAGTTTGACATTACATCCATTCAGGTTTATCATAAACCAGTTTTGGTCATTTTGAAAGCAGTTTATGTGCACCAAACTTCTGTTGCTTACAGATTTGAACCAGTTTCTGGGCACATCTACAGAAGATGCTAGAAGCTCAGTAGACTAATTAGCATATCACAGTGAAAGCCATGCTGATACACAGTAGAATTAGTCTACTGCACATTAGTGTCATGGAAAAAAACATATGTTGGTGCTACTGTTCAGTAGTGCCGATTATGTCGCATTAATGCACGTGTAGACATGCCCTCTGATCTCTTATACTGGTTTATGCATACTGAATCATGTAATTTCTGACCCTAGCCATTCTGAATTTATATCAGACACAAACTGGCTTGGCAGGTGCTATGCTAGCCTACAGTTGACAAATTTGAAGGCCAACCCTAAGAACAGTTATCTTATGCACAGTGGAGTCACAGGTAAAGTTGAAATATACACCTGAGGCTATTCTTGAGCAAAGAAGTTCTCCTTACTTACTATCCTGCTCCTTATTTGTTGTCCATGGATTTGACTGCTTCTGTTAGGCACTACTAAGAACTGGGCCTTTTTGCCTGATTTTACAAAGAAGAATGTGATATTGGGAAAAGCTATGTATTTGATCACTGCTGGATCACACAGTAAAATAACATAAATCATAAACAAAACCAGAAAGGTAATTTCCCTCTGTGGCAAATTATCATTTATATAATGTGTAGGACTGCTGGTTCTCTTTTTCCTTCAACTTATATTTATTGCACACTCTACATAGAGATAGTTATTTCAGATTCTGACCACAATTACATCCCCGTTTTCTTTGTCACAGAAATATTAAGGGCATAAATGTGATACTTCAAGAGTTGAATCCCAAATGCCAGCCTTGGACTAGGAAAAAGGCATAGGGCTAGTTAGATACCATGACACTATTGATGGGAATAGGCCTTTTAACAGGGCCCAGATTCAAGGCTTTCTTGCCACAAAACATAAGTCTCCATGCAGAAAGGGCAGGTTTCAAGTCATACTTTGAGTAAGCCTGTCTCTAGTTAGATGAGCAATGGTCTTTCTTTAGGTATGAGTGGCTATGCTGATTAAGTGAAAACCTTTGGGTTTTATACTTGATAAAGTTACCTTTAAGGCTAGAGTCTGATGGTTGTGTTTTTATTTGGCATCAATCTGATACTGGCACCTAGTAATGAGTAAATATGTATATTTCTTTGATATTCTGTTTTTAAATATGGAAGAAATAATTTGTGCTATTTTCCTGTTTCATGAAAGAATGCTGTTATTATATATTTCTTCAGCTATTGTATTTAAGTTATAATCTTTAAACATTTATGTGTAGCCTGTTTACTTGTCTCAAAAGTGTATTTTGATACTTGCATATTTTGTAGGAATTTTCATTGTCATGTCCTGTAAATTCATCTTTGTTGGAAGAATGAAACTAATAATTATGTTGTTTAGTGTCTTTTTATTCTAAATATATTTCCTAGCTCAGATTTGCTATGCATATAAACTATAATAAGATTTAGCAAATTAATAAAATAATTCAACTTACATTTATTAATCTAGTGTTCTCAAAATATCATGTTTACTTAATTATCGGGTCACTGGTAGTAAATAATATTGAAGCAAAAGCAAGTAGACAGTTTAACATTTTCAAATTATGTTATAACAGGCACTATGGAAAGTAAAAATGACAAAAATAGCTGCAACAATAGAATGTGCATATTAAAAATGTTCAAATGAAAACGAAACTGTCCATTTTTTGTAGGGAGTTGAAAATAATGCAAACATAATCAAATATAAGTAACCTATTCTTTTTCTCATTGGCAAGAATGGGCTAGTCTTCAAAAATGTTGCTCACTCCTTAATTTTTTACATGACCTAAGCACGGCTGCTTAGTAGAGGAAGACAATAATTGTCACAACAAATTTTGATTGTGAATCTTTGGAAGCCCATTATAACTTGCAGTCCATGAAATAAATACACAAACACAGGTATGTATAAAATTACTCAACAGACATTTATTTTTCCATATTACCACCTTTTAAGACCAAAACTAAAAGAAAAGAAGAAAAGTCTAGTTGCTTGCTGACCATCAAATGATCCGCTTCTGGTTCCTCTGTGCATTCCTGCACTTTCTGAAAGGATTCCTTTTCACTTGAAATGTGATGTGTTCAACATATCACATCTGTCCTTAGGGCTATGTGATTTGCTAACACCTAAACAGACGTACGTCTCAAAGAGACTTTCAAAAGTGGGTACATATGACTGCTAAGCATTTACTGTGTATCCTAACACATTGAAGTGATTTATAGGCACAGTTTTGTCCTTAATACTTTATATGTGAGAAAGATCCTTACATAACACTGATTAAGCATTACAATACTGTTGATAAGATTTTCTTTCTGAAGTTATGTTTATCTTATTTTTGACTTTGCAAACATACTTTTTTTTTTAAGTGCTTCACACTGTTACCCACTTGGGAAACGTATTTTAAGCTTACTATTAAACACAGCAGGACAAATAAAAATGAATAAAAAGAGGGGGAAAAAAACTTTCAGTGCTTAATCTTTTAAACAATATCAAATTCTTATGAACTAGTAATACTGTCATTGAACTGGAGACAGTTTTAGAACAAGCTTGCTCTGGCTTTTTCACCCTATGATTTGGAATCTGCTCACAGTACTGCCAGCTTAACCAAAAAGGATTAACTCTCATATCCAACTGAGAACACAGATAATTCTCAGTAATTGGTAAAAAATGAAGATGAATGGGGCTGAGAGATAAGGAGCAATTAGCTCATCAGCAGTTACAGCTGTGCACTCAATCCGGATCCATCTCTTGAGTCTCGGCCCCTTTTAAAAAACCCAAGCAGAATAAGCATAGGACACCCCCCTCCCCAAAAAATTGCTATACCTGCCCATCATTCCTCTCTCTTCCATTTTATTTCCTCACTATACAGAGACACCTGTCATAGCATTCTATGTAAATTACTACCTCTCCTAGGACCTGTGTCTACAGCCAATCTTCTTTTTAAACTTAAAAAAAATAGAAACCAAATGACTACTGTAGACACTCTTAAGTTCCCTGTCAATCGTTTCATTATAGCAGCATCATCTGTTTGAAAATATAAGCAATTCCCTCATCTAATTATAGGGAGGATTTGAGGTTCATTAACATTGCCAAGGCAGAGAATCAGATGTGCAACTGCAGAGCTGTGCTCAGTGGCCTGCATTCTCTGTTTCCTTTTATTTGCTTTCTCAAGGTCTCCAAGACTTTTTCCTGAAACCATAAAAGTAATTCTTTCCTTCAAAATAGACACACGTGTTTAGAGAAAGGAAATGACCACATTTTGCACTGTATTATTATGGGGGAGGTCACTGGAGAAAAATAATTTAATCTTAATGCCTTTATCACTGTTTTTGGGGAAAGAAAACAATAATCTAAGGAAAGCAACTATTAATTTTAGGCACCAAATCTTGGCTTTCCTCATATATGCCTCACGGTTTAAACACTGTAAGCTAACATGGATGAAAAGGAAACCTAATATGTCAAGACCATCTTTTAATTTTCAACACGTTGCAGTTGTTTATGGATTATTGTACTAGCTAAATGTAAAATGCTGTCTTGTATTTCTTAACCATGTTTAGAAACGGAGAACTCCACAGTCTTTATGATTGCTTCACTTCCTTAAAGAAATAATGGCAATTTTTTTTGTATGAATGTAGTTTAAACAATGACATTTTCTTGGGACATCTGTTTTGAGATCACATTTTGAATAGATATGAACTCATTTCCTACTAAGCAAGTAATTTACTATTGTTGATAGCTGTTTACCAGTTCTATGAGTCAGATATTAGTCAGTGGCAAAGGTCCTTACAAATCCTTGGAGTATTCCCTAAACTGTATAGGTAGTGCCTTTGTTATATAAAATATTAAGGGAAATGAAAATATAGGGAGTTTGTCCTACTTCCTAATAAGTTGAAGACAAAGACTAGCTTACAAGAATTATTTTAACTGTGTTTACCTTAAAAGGCTTCTTTCTGTTGCTATTTTATATATATAAAGTAGGCTAGTAAGTAAAGTAAGAGTTTTAAAAGTTCAGAAATAACTGAGATACTCCGTTTGGATATTACTACATGAAAAATGCAGATGTACGATCAGCTGGTATGTGCATTAAAATGAGCATTACTGATCATACTATAATTGGAAGTTGCTAATACTACAAACAGCAGTATCGCTTGAAGCAAATTTAAATTTGACCTTGTGAGCTTTCTTCTTTTAATCCAGCATTTAAAAGACCATGATCCTAGATTAGCAGACTTTTGATTGCTAGTTTATGTAGATCATTCTTTAAACACAAAATAATAATGTATCGGCCCTGCATGTTGTGTGGAGAGTTGCCACTAAAAAGAACCCAGAACATTTTTCCTTCTTATCTGCAATGTAGCTCATATCAGCCAACCTGTCACAAGACAGTACTTGATATAAACAAGAGATTGCAAAGACATCTCAGTAATCAATATTAGGATGGCTACAGTATGGAAGCCCCAACCACTGCATATCATTTGTCTCAGCATCTATTTCTATGACCAAATGAAGCATTAATTCAAATCATAAATCTATGGTGATTTAAATCTGGGAATGAGCACCTGCCTGCTTTAATGATTTATTTTGTACATTTCAGTAAGCAGGAGATTTGTCCATATGAACTGACAGGTCACCTTCAGATGCCAGTAGCAGACTGTTTATCACCATGCAGACTAGCATCTCATCTTAGCAAGTAAATATTAAACCAAAAGAATCCAATTGATTGTGGATGGGGGAGAAAGGCGTTGCAGCCATATATTTTACTCAGTGTGCTAATACCTCACTCTGATTCCTCCATGATTTCTTTTTTCCCCCTCCTAAAGTGATAGTTCTTATGGGAGGATGTGAGCTCAAGGTTACCATGTAAAACTGAGGGATATAAAATAATTACTTATTAGTATCATTGGCTTCCTCTAACTCCCTTTACTCACTAACCTTTTGGCCACTGATTCAATGGACCAAGTTAATAAATTTGTGTAGTGCTGTGCATAATTGTATAATGTTCAGCCACAAAAATGACTTCCATAAGTCACATTAAGTGTCTGATTAAAAGCAAAAATGCAGGACGATTCAAAACTAAAACTGACAATTCAATTTGAGATTCCATACTTAATTTGCCTTACTTTGCATAGGTATTGTGCTGCTCACTATTACATAAAATTCTTGTACCTGAAAGAACTCAGCAGATAGCCTATTATTCTGATTAACTGATTGTCCCAGTGAGAGTTGAGTTTAAAAAAAATCTGAAAAAAATCTTGCAATAAAATATTATATTCTGCATAAATACAAGAAATACTACTTTAGCAACTTCTTAAAT